>NW_027397114.1:5033538-5036471 GCF_003265705.2 Callorhinus ursinus
TGAGAGCCCGCGCCTCAGCTCCGTCTCTGCAGCCGGCTTCCCCGCTCCGATACCTGGGAGCTCTGGCGCACTCAGGCTCCCCCGGTCTTTCTGTGACCCCAAGGGTCCTGAGACCACATTGTCCCGGGAGGATTCCACCCCCCGCTTAGCCACTGCAGCGACATCCCTCAGCGGAGCCGACTTCTAACAGTTCCGATTTTGTGCTCCGTGGCTCTGTCACTTGCCAGAAGCGGCCGACGGAGGCCCCCTCCCCTGCCGTCTATCCTCCCGAATATCGCCTCGGATTCACTTCTCCGCACGTCCTACCTTCCAGTAAGTGGTCGCTTCTCTGTTCAGAGAGTTGTTGCTACTCTCCTCTTTGATCTCCTGTTGAGTTCGTAGGTGTTTAGAATGGTTTGATCCCTATTCAGCTGAATTCCTGAGACCAGATGAAATCTAGGTCTCCTACTCCTCCGCCATCTTGTTCCGCCCCAATGTGTTCACAGTTTTATCCCCACTGCCTCACAGTGCCTGGAACGTAAGAGGTGCTCAGCAGAATGACCAAATGAGTGAATTATAAATAATGCACATAATGACCCAATTAACAAATGAGTGAAGCACTTGAATAGACATTTTTCCAAAGAAGATATATGGTCACCAAGCACATGAAATGCAAATGAAAGCCACGGTGAGCTACCACATTGCACCCACTCGGAAAGCTAGAATCAAAAAAAACAAAATAACAGGTGCTGGTGAGCATGTGGAGAAACTGGAACCCTTGGGCATTGCTGGTGGGAATGTAAAATGGCAGCCAATGTGGAAACCAGTTTGGTGCTTCTCCAAAAAGTTAAACAGAGAGTTACCATATAACCCAGCAATTCTGCTCCTAGGTGTCGACCCCCAAAAATTGAAAACAGGTGCTCAAATGCAGACTTGTACATATATGTTCATAGCAGTACTATTCACAAAATAGGCCAAGATGAAAACAACCCAGCAACGGATGAATGGATAAACAAAATGTGGAATATCCATATCCATACAATGGAATATTATTTGGCCATAAAAAGGAAATGAAGTATTAATACCCACTACAGCAAGGATGGACCTTGAAAATATTATAAGCAAAAGAAGCTAGACACAGAAAGCCACCTAAGGTATAATTCCATGGATATGAAATGTTGCGAAAAGGCAAATCTATAGAGACAGAAATTAGATTATGTGATTGCTTAGGGCTGAGGGGAGGGAAGAACACAGAGGGGAGAGCTAAGGGTATGGGGTTTCTTTTTGAGGTGAGGGAAAGGTTCTAAAGTTGACTGTGGTGATGGGTGCACATATCCATGACTGCACTGAAAACTACTGAATTGTACACTTTAAAAAACAACATGGATAATTCCACTCCTAAGGATATATCCAACAGAATTCATGCGTGCGCTCACCAAAAAACAGGTCGGAGGATTTCTGTGTTATCTCCAATATGAAACTACCCAGATAAATGCATGGTGATTTACTATTTGCAGTGTCATATGGTAACGACAGCAAAAGAACCATGACCATACCCAACAATATGAACGAAACTCATTAAAAAAAGTTAAAGAAGCCGGATAGACAAAGGTATATACTGTCAGATTCCATTTCTGTGTACAAAACAGACAAAAGTTATCTGTGCTGTTGGAAATCAGGAGAGTGGCCAACTGGGTGCTGGTTATATGGGTGTGTACAGTTTATCAAAAATTCACCAGGGAAGCACTTAACCTATGTGCCCTTTTCTGAACCCATGGTATACTTCAATACAGAGTTTAAAAGAAAACTCTCCTACGGCTTAAGCTAGTGTTGCTCTACTCATAATTTGTAAACTAAATTTAGCGACAGATTGTGGCCTCTATTTGCCATGTTGCCACAAAAGTAAAAGCATCATGTGTCTCTTCTGTGCAAAATCCATCCATCCATCCACTGATAACTAATGCTGGGCAAGCCAAGCAGACACATCTGTTGGTGATCTCGGTCCTAGATATTACTCCAAGAAAGGAAGAATCTCCTTTCTGAATGCAGCAGGATCTTCCTTCCTGAGAACGCCAGCAGATGGGAAAACAGTGTTATGTGTCCGCCGTACAATTCATGGTACACTGTGACTATTGGCCTAACCAACCTGTCTCCTACCTGGATAAGCATCCCCCGGGTTCAGCACCGAGCAGCTCAGGGCACGTTGTTTGTTGTTTAGAATATGGCTCACTGGGCGCAAGGCTGTGGTCCAGAAGGCAGCCCCCAACTGAAATATGGCTCCAGCCGGAAACCAGAACTGGGATAACTATCTGCTTTACAATGTCGTTTCTAGGAATGTCTGTAGAGGGGTGCCTGGTGGTTCAGATGGTTAACGTCTGCCTTCGGCTTGGGTCATGGTCCCAGGGTCCTGGGATCAAGTCCCGCATCGGGCTCCCTGCTCGACGGGGAGCCTGTTTCTCCCTCTGCCACTCCCCCTGCTTGTGGTCCCTCTCCCGCTGTCTCTCTCTGTCAAATAAATAAAATCTTTAAAAAAAAAAAAACAGACCAAGTGGCACTGACACATGAGCCACCAATCTGCCACACACACAAAGAAGAACGACACAACGGGAGGTAAGCATAGGAAAAGATGTGCACAGCACCAATCAGAGCAGAACAACCATGAGACATTTGTTTCCCAAGAGATCAGCAAAGGTGGAAAATATTGATGTTGTAATGTCTGCAACTTATTTTCAAGTGGTGCAAAAAACTATGGGGTGCATGGTGTGTGTGTATGTGGGGTGTGTGGGGTGTATATGTGTGTGTGTCTGGTGTGTGTGGTATGTGTATGTGGCATGTGGTGTGTGTGTATGGTGTGTGTGGTGTATGTGGTGTGGTGTGTGTGGTGTGTGTGTATGGTGTGGTGTGTGTGTGTGGTGTGTGGTGTGGATGGTGTGGTATGTGTGGTGTGGTGTGTG
>NW_027397114.1:5036571-5383348 GCF_003265705.2 Callorhinus ursinus
TTGTGTGGTGTGTGTGGTGTGCTGTGTGTGTATGGTGTGGCTGATGTGGCGTGTGTGTGTGTGTGGTGTGGGTGGTGTGGTGTGTGGTGTGCTGTGTGTGTATGGTGTGGTATGTGTGTTTGTGTGGTGTGTGTGGTGTGGTGTGTGGTGTGTGTGTGGTGTGTGTGCCACATGTATTTGCAGACAGAGAAAGGGTGGGTATGGAGGTATACCTCACTTTCGCAGGTGGTATTCCAATTTCAATATTTTGTGATTCATCTTTGCATTATTATACCACAGGCCCCAAAAAGCTGTTATTTCAAAAATCACGAATATATTGAAAATAATTCAATCTGTCTGATTCTGTAATAAATGGAAAGTCATTACAGGGCCAAATATAACAAATCAGTAATCCTCTGCCCAAACCAAAGATCGCTGTCTTTCTAGAGGAGTCTAAGTCTAATTTCAAAATTCCACGACAGGTATTCTTGTCAAAGAGTACTCTGAAGCCATCCTGGAGAGCAGTTCCAGCTAGATGAGAACTCATCCCTGCCCCAGGAGCCAGTCTGTGGTATCCTCGGCTCTGAGCAGCCAGTGCGTGAGCTTATCCCAGGAAAAAGAGCAGGGGTACTCAGCAGAGAGCCCATGGATTATAACGCTGCTCTCAATATTGCCCACCTAAAGCTCCCTAACTAGAGAAGATTAATAACATGACTATTAATCCTGACATGAAAACAAGAACGATTGATAATACAGAATGTTGGCAAGGATGTGAAGAAATGGGCCAGAGTGTAAATTGGCACAAGATTTTCAAAGGACAGTAAGGACAGAAGCCATAATACTGCTTATGTTCCAGGACCCCTGCCCGCCCCCTTGAGCTGGGACTTCCTGGGAATTAAAGCGGGAGGCTGATTGCAAGTCAAGAAGGATTTATATGGCAGCATTTCTGCCAAACTGCCTAAAGAAATCTCATAAGGAAAGACCTGAATCTTCAAGGACCCAGCAATTCGTACGTGGCACATTCTTTTCTCACATTAATATCCAATTTGCAATAAATTTGGGTTTTGTAATTTTGTCTTTTTTTATAAAGATGGCAGCCCAAATTATATAAGCTTCAGAACCCCCAAATTTAGATCCCTTCTGATTTAGTATATGTTAGGAAATGTTAATATCTATTAACATTTGATTATGCATATCCTTCGGCCATTCTATCCTAAAAAACAAGCAACAACAACAACAAAAAACGAATGAATGCCTAAAGGTATGAATAAGGACATTAATTGTTGTTTAGCAAAGAATTGAGAAAAAACACTTTATTTCTATATGTAAGGGATTAGATAAGTAAATACAGAGCATCTGTACAAAGGAAGCCTATGCCATTAAAAAAAAAAACGAAGACACTATTTAATGAGATGGAAAATGTCTAATACATTTTAGGTGAAACAGTGCATTTCAGAATAATGTGAACTGACATACTGATGTGTCCTAATGCCAAGTCTCTCCTAAACATTCCATTCATAGCATCTCTTGCCATCTTCATAGCCACCCCCTGACCAAGATACATACCCACTTAACCATGGGAATGAAGCTCAAAGAAATGCCAATAAGCACAAGCAGGGGGAGCAGCAGAGGGAGAGGGAGAAGCAGGAACCCAGCACCCTGAGATGGCAATCAGAGCTGATGGCAGACGCCCAACCGACTGAGCCACCCAGGCGCCCTGCCCCTATTCATTTTTTATGAATGAAGAAGCAAGAGGTTTATTTTCTTATGGTTCCAAATCTGGTGGGGGGCACCCCTGGACCCCTTTCTGTGTGTGTTGCTCTTTAAACTACAGCCCTTCCACAGCCTCTCCTGAGGGCCCTTGTGGGGTCTAGAGCTGCAAACTGGGGGCCCTCTCAGCACCATGGTGCATGGAGAAATATCCTCATTGGGCCCCCACCTCCCAGACCTCCAGCACACGCTGGTCCTTTTCCGAGATTTCACTGCCTCTGATCTCACTGTCCCGTTCTCATGTTCCAGCTCCCTCATCCTGGTGCCAACCACCCGGCTGGGTCCCATAATTGCCTAGCCAGTTCCCTGATGACACCAGGCTGGAAAGCCTTGTGCCCCAGCATTGGCCCTGCCCGATGTAGCCTGCCCTTGCAGCGGGACCTGGACAGAATACAGGGCCTGGCTGGTTTGGGGAGCTCCCGTGCATTCTGGACGTTCCAGGGCTGGCGACTAAAGTCTGGGCTAGAGGCCACCATGGGCGCCAAGGATCACTCCTGACGGGGGCAGAGCTGGGTCAAGGGAGGCAGGCACAATCGGGACACCTAAGCAAATACGTCTGCAGAGTCTACTTGAGGAAGAAGCTCTTTCACCTCCTGTTACATATTACCTGCTGGGAGGAGGTGCTTGGCACAGGGACAAGAAGCTTGCAGGTGGATCTTGCCCTTGCTGGGGGCTGGGATGACCCAGGTTACCCTGGGCAAAGTTCTTTGTCCTTTCAGAAGCCACCAAGCAGAGAGGGTAACTAGATATGAGGGCTCCTGGGGACTGTGGGAACACCCCCCCCCATGCTGAGGCGGACCACTGCTCCCCTGGGCAAGGTGCCATGTCAACCACCAGCAAGAAGGCTTTAGAAATGAAATTGAATGCAGCAGCCTGTTTTTGTTCCAAGTCATGGGCTGGCCTCTGCCCTTCCCCCCGCTACAGACGTTTGATGCCAGGCTGGTCCCCTGGGCCCTAAGAAAAACATAAATCATCAACAAAGCTAAAAGACAAGCAGCTGTCTGGGTGTAAGAGACCAGGGATTAGCATTCAGCTTGTATTTAAAGCAAACAAACTCACAAATCCATAAGGATAAGTAATCTGATGTAATAAATGGGCAAAGAACATGAACGGAACATTCACAGAAGACATTTCAAAAGAGCCCAGTCTCACGGCTAATCAGGGAAATGTCCATTCAGCCCACAGTGCGATACGCTTTGGCCCCTACCAGAGGAGCAAACGTTCCAATGTTCGTTCGGCGACGCTAAGCATTTGGGAGGACGTGAGGACACGGGCCTCCGGGTTGCTACCGCTGGTCGCAGTGGCCCATTCTCTCCAGGGCAATTTTCAGGAAAGCGGGAAATGTCAACTCTTTAACACAGCAATTGTGCTGCTAGGGACATGGTTACATAATGGAAAAGGAATAATCCAGATCTATAGTGTCCGTGTAAATAGATCTTTAAGACATACCGTTGAGATAAAAAAGGAAGGGCATCCGGTACAACTTGTGCTGAGATTATAAAAGCCCAAGTATTGTTTATGGGAACAAAAGGTAGGAAAACTGAAAGCACTTATTACTTGCTTGGTGTTTTTTGAAGTGCTTTCCAAATGATAAAATATACTGTTTAAGGATCGGAGACATATGAAAAGCAAAAAAACACACTCTGACACGACACGCGTTCACTTTATGACATTGGTTCTCAGTGACAGGCGGCCTGCAGGACAGCTCTAAAAGGGACTTGAACTTGATCCATATTGTTTTATTTCTTTTATGTATAATTTTCTGTAACAAGTATGGCTCTGTGTTAATTTGGAGTGGTAGGTACCTAGGTGTTTGTTATTTTATCATGTGATTATGGTTAATTTTTTTCTTCCCCCTCCTTTTTTTAAAGATTTTGTTTATTTGAGAAAGAGAGAGAGAGTACAAGCAGGGGGAGCGGCAGAAGGAGAGGGAGAAGCAGGCTCCCTGCTGAGCAGGGAACCCGATGTGGGGCTCGATCCCAGGACTCCAGGATCGTGACCCGAGCCGAAGGCAGACGCTTAACTGACTGAGCCACCCAGGCGCCCCAATTTTTTTCTTCCATATGAAATATTTACTAAGGAAAATACAAGAGGGTTGATGAACTCCCAAGAAGGGCACCTAAAACATTCAAAAGATGGAGCAACTTCCTGGCATGGACAGAGGGAGACACACTGGTCCTGTCATGTGAAGCGCCAGGGCAAGACCAACATTTATGTGATGAGAAACAGCCCCAGTCTGTCTCTGAAGTTCACGAGCTATACTCACAGGCAAGCCTCCGTCCTCAGTCAACACATTCCCTACTGTATGAGACACAGTTTTAACTACACGGGCCAGTGCATCTCCTAGTTCGTGGCAGAGAGGCAGGTTCTCCTCTTTCATCCCCCTTGAACACCAAGCTTCACACCATCACTCTCCAACACACCATTATTCTAGCCCCTGGACCACTCAGTGATGCAGGCCCTGTGGGGCTGTGTTCTCTCCTCTCCCTAAGTTGCACAAAGACACTAGGCTGCTGGTTCACCTGGGAGTGGCACTTGACATGGGAGTAGAGATGGCCAATACTTGGACAAGAGGGGACAACTATGAACCTGTACGAGCTGTCTGTCCTGAAAGAGAGTTATACTTTTTAGGTACCTGCAAAGATTGGTGACACATTTATACCAGTGACAACATACGGCTACTGTTCAAGAAAATGAAGGTGCTGAGTGACAGGTGAAATCCAAACAAGAACACTACTGAATGGTCATTTTCTTAACTGATGGCACAGAATGACTGATGTTTAAAAAAGGAATTTTGATTTAAGTTTCTTAGGAAAAAAAAACCCCTCAAAATAGATCAGTCTTGCATGTAAAACATAAAACTACAAAATATTGAGAAAAAAAAAAACATGGGAGAAAATCTTCAGGATCTAGGGCTAGGCAAAAAGTTTTTAGATTTGACATCACAAACATGGTCCGTAAAATCGATAACAGCGACCCATAAAAATGAAAACTTTTTGCTCTGCGTACAACCCTCTTAAGAGGGTAAAAAGATGGGGCACCTGGGTGGCTCAGTTGGTTAAGCGACTGCCTTTGGCTCAGGTCATGATCCCGGAGTCCTGGGATCAAGTCCCACATCAGGCTCCCGGCTCAGTGGGGAGCCTGCTTCTCCCTCTGACCCTCTCCCCTCTCATGCTGTTTCTCTCTCGCTCGCTCTCTAATAAATAAATAAATAAAATCTTAAAAAAAAAAAAAGAGGGTGAAAAGATGAGGCACAGAGTGGAGAAAATATTTGCAAACCACATATCTGACAAAGGACTAGTACCTAGAATACATAAAGAACTCTGAAAACTCAACAGTTAAAAAAACCCAAACAATCCAACTACAAAATGGGCAAAAGACAGAAAGAGACATTTCACCAAAGATGGCAAATAAGACCATGGAAAGATATTCAACATCATTCACCATTAGAGCAATTCATATGAAAACCACAATATCACTATATACCTATCAGAATGGTGAAAATAAAAAATAGTGACAATACCAAATGCTGGCGAGGATGCTGATGTAACTCATACATTGTTGGTGGGAATGTAAAATGGTACAATCATGCTGGAAAACAGGCAGTTTCTTTAAAAGGAAAACAGGCAACTACCATAAGAGCCAGCAATTGCACTTTGGGGGCAATGATCCCAAATAAAGAATTCTGTTTCCAGAGAAATGAAGGCTTATGTTCACACAAAAATCTGTACACAAATGGGCATAGCAGCCTTATATTTTGAAAAAATTGGAAACAATCCAAATATCTTCCAAATAAACCAACTGTACATCCATATCAAAGAATACTAGTTAGCAATAAGAAAGGAACTATCGACACACAAAGAAACCTGGATGAATCTCCAGAGAATTACGCAGAGTAAAAAAACCAATCCCTAAAGGTAGCATACTGTATGACTCTGTCTACACAATATCTTAAAATTACAAAATCATGGAATATTGCTAGAGATTAAGCAGGAGCTGCAGGTGAGTCAGAAAGAGAAAACTGAAGGACTCTTGTGGGGTGGAAATGTTCTGTATCTTGCCTGTATCAATGTCACAATCCTGAATGTGATACTATACTAATTTTGCAAGAGGTTACCCTTCGGGGAAACCAAATAGAGGGTTTATGGGATCTGTTTGCATTATTTCTTACAACTGCATGTGAATGTGTAATTATGTCAAAATAAAAAGCTTAACTTAAAAAAAGTCCTTAGATTATATAATATCAGGGACTGCTAACCCTTGATGCATCAGGGGCCCCACTTCTCAGAGTGCCTTTCTGTCATCACACCCAAGAGGTAAAATATTGAGCAGATGAGATCATGTCCTTTTCTTCAGAGTTATCAAGGAAAGCTAAACTGTTCAATGCATAATATGCACACTCTCATGAATTTTTGTCAAGGTTAATGGGTCCCTCCTCCCCAAAACACCTCTTGGTTTTTGAGCAAAAGAAGCCAGACACAAGAGCATATACTCTTAAGATTCAAGAATAGGCAAAACTGACCTATGGAGATTAGAAGTCAAAACAGTGGTAGCCTCTGGTTAGGGAAGGACACTGACTGGAAATGGGCATGAGAGAAATTTCTAGACGTGTGCTATCTATACAGTAACCGCTAGTCACGTGTGGCTGTGGAACACTTGAAATTTGGCTAGTCTGAATGAAGTTGTTCTGTGAGTGTTAAATACACACTCAATTTGTAATACTTTTAAAAAAAAGAATGTAAACATTTCAGCCGTAATTTTTTTAAAAGATTGGTTATATGCTGAAATGATATTTTGACCATACTAAGTTAAAGAAAATGTATCATTAAAATTAATGTCACCTATTTCTTATTACCTTGTTAATACGGCTACTAGAACACTTAAAATTACATGTGTGGCTCACACTGTATATCTATTGAAGGGCACTGTTTTAGAGTGATGGGCAGGTTCTAGCTCTTGGGATGTTGAGTATATAGATTTGTTAAAATGCACCAAACTGTACACTTGAGATTCGTGCATTGTAATTATGCCATAAAGCTCCAAGATCTTTTTACCACCCGACATAATCTTCCTGAAGGAGTCTATAGCCTACAAGGGACTACAAAGAACTCCAGAGTGGTATGAGCTACAGTAAAGGTGTGAGCAAGTCATCCTATAATTTAGCATCTCGAATAAAACCACCAGTGCATGTGTGTTTGTGCGTTATGTGGAGAAAGTATGCAGTAAGTTATTATTCGAGTTTAGTAAACTCAAGAAGCTGTTTCTGAAAGCCTGACGTCTTGGGGGTTATGAGGCATTCACGCTGAGGGTCTTCCCTCGGGTCACTTCTATGGAGCCTGTGGGGAATGCACACAGGAGCTGGGGGTGGGGGCTGATTCAGAACACTTGTTCCTTGATGGGATCACTAAGGTACATAGGAGGTTAGCTTATGACCTTAGCTTTCTAGAGACAAAACCCTCAATGTTTTTTGTTCCCAGGAAGGAATAGAGAGAATCACAGAGCGTCAGGAGGTTGGGAGGAGTTCATAAGGGTTCTGGCACAAGCGAGACTTCATGTGAGCAGGAAGGCTTCAAACTTCAACCACAGCGCTCCTGAATTAGGGGATCAGGCTCAAAGCCCAGCCTCCTTAGGAATCACAGAATGTCTACAGAAAGGTAGAGTGCTCCTTGTCTAAGTGGCCTATTTTACCAACCAGCCAAGGTGCAGAGAGATTGAGTGACTTGCCTAAAGCCATACTGAATTGGAGGTGGTAGATCTGGGACTTGCTCCCCTGTCATCTGATTCCCACAGTGAGAAACACAGACGCACCAATAAGGTTCACAAAACAGGACTTGTAGGCTGGAAACAGCTTGTTTATTTCTGAAGGGAGAGGCACCTGGCAGAATTATTGGTACCTGTCTTCGTTAGGACACTTCCCTAGCAAGTCCTACTCAAGAAATGAAATTACATCCTGTACGTTGGTTTGTTCAACATATGATAAGCCAAAAAAAAAAAAATTGTGAGCACAGGCATGTTACATACCTGGAGCAGCCCAGCTTGGTTTAGGCAATTACCTTGCCAGAACTGTGTCCCTCCTACTGTCTCAAATTCCTAAACTGTGGGCCTCAAGGTCATTGTAGGAATGCACAAACCCATTGTTAGCAAGCACTACCTGTAGCATAGCTCATCACTGCAATGGGTTGAAGATCTCTTTTAGCACCAGGCTGTGAGTTAAAAATTTTCTTAATGTGACCTTATTTAACTCTCCAACAATATTATTTACATATGAGAAAGGTCAAGTTCAACTTAGTCCCAAAGCCCCCAGCTAAAATAGTTCATTTGAACCCAGATCTGCCTGGCTTCAACGTTTCTGCCTATAGATTGAATAAATTAAATAATATGGGGGCGCTGGGGTGGCTCAGTGGGTTAAGTCGCTGCCTTCGGCTCAGGTCGTGATCCCAGGGTCCTGGGATGGAGCCCCGAGTTAGGCTCCCTGCTCAGCGGGGAGTCTGCTTCTCCCTCTCCCTCTGCCCCTCCCCCTGCTCGTGCTTGCTCTCTCAAATAAGTAAATAAAATATTTTTTAAAAATTACAGAATGTGGGGGAGGCTGGGAGAGCTTGATATCCAGGTTTCAAAAGAGTTCACGGTAAAATTTCATGCAAGGATATGTGCTTCATACTTCAAACTACAGCCCTATCATTGGAGGGATCAGCTTCAAACTCCAGCCTCATCAGCAAGTCTTTCCCAGTCTCATTCCCACCAATCGGATTCTTCCCTGCAGATTGCCATCTACTGCATGAGAGGCAGGAAAGGGTAACCAAACTGATATGTACCATTCACTGGTTACAATGTCTATGTTTGTAGTTTATTTTCTATACATTTACATTTAGACTGGAGGATCCCCAGTGTAACGTGTAGAAATATCATTACCAGATCACTTGTTAATCATCTTTGGGAAATTATGAGAAGAGTCTATTTTTGTAACTATTATGGTTTCCAACCAAAACGCTTCCTGGCTTAATACAATCCCCTCACGTAGGGACAGCATTTTAGTTTCCAATACTGGTCCCACCTGATTACAGCCATTCCCCTAGGGGGTAGTCCATGAAGTTCACTTGCCCCTCTGACCTACCATCAGCATGGAGTCACTGGAGTCCCAGCTCTGAGCATCACTCCTAATTCTGAAAGGCTTAAGCCAATGTTCTTTCTGTCTTTCTCAGCTCCAAGTGCATCCAACACCCCAGATGCAACGGTGAGGCAGCCCCAGGCCAGCTTCAGAGGTCTGGAGGAAGCCTGCTCATCTCAAGTTCGTCAAGGAATCTTACCCCCAGTGCTCCCTGAAGCTCCAGACTAGCCCATCCATTTCCTTGGGGAAGGGGTTGTGTGGACAAGGGGAAGGAGCTGGCGGTTCAGGAGATCTGGAGAAAAATAAGACAGCTTCTTCTTTCCTTCCGGGGGGGAAAGGGTCTGAACAACCCCAACTTTGATGGAGCAGGTATTGTCTGGCAGATCCAAGGTCTGGACTTGTGGCTGGGCAGAGGCTGCCGTCTCGGCAGCTGGATAAAAGGAAGAACCATGTGCAAGAAAGAAGCCACTGAAAAGGGGATTCTCTCCTACTTTTTTTTTTTTTTTTTTAAGATTTATTTGCCAGAGAGAGAGAGAGAAAGAGAACATAAGCAGAGGGAGCGGCAGGCAGAGGGAGAAGCAGGCTCCGCACTGAGCAAGTAGCCCGATATGGGACTCGATCCCAGGACCTGAGCCGAAATCAAGAGTCGCTTAACTGGCTGAACCACCCAGGTGCCCCTCTCCTACTTTTAAATCATTTGGAATTCCTACCCAGACACCATTTGAAGGTCTCAGGGACCAGACCGACCCCAAAGGAAAGGCTGAGCAGAGCAAGACTTTGTCAACCCAGCAAGTAGGTAGCATTAATGACAAACTTGCCCGGCTCAGAGGTTAGGTAATGCACTCAAGGTCACACGGTGGGTAGGTGGAGAAGCCAGGGCTGTAACCCAAAGCAGTCTGGCTACAAAGTTCTTGCTCTTTCCTAACAGGCAAAACTAGGAATCTGATAAGTAATAGGCCTGGGGAGGGGGGAGGGTTGGGAAGCAGAAAAGCGGGCTTTATGTGTGACTAGATCAGAAAAAGCAGAGAGCAGAAGTCCAGGAGCTTTCCATACCATTACACTTGGAACACTGAGTAGTGATGACCTGACTTATCTTTTCCCCCAATAGGCTGCAAGTCTCTGGAAGGCTGGGTTCTTTGGCTTCTAGATCTATAGCACCCACCAGGTGCTTGACATGACATATGTACTCAGGAATGTCTGTTGAATGCTTGAGACTCTGGAGGGTTTCTGAAGGGGACAGAGGGAGTGAAATCAGGCCAAATCACCATGGTCAGTAGAAAAGGGTTCAAGCACACGGAAGGGATGGGACGGAATTAGGCCAAATGCTCAGGAAACCTTCTCTCTCTAGACAAATGGATCTCCTCCTGCTGCAGAGGCAGAATTTCTCTGAGGCCTGGTGCCTATACCCTGAGATTGTAGGCCTGTACCAGGTAAGGGTTCTGCTGTTTATACACAAAAATGTCAAAGGTCCGGAGTTTTGCTATGTGACCAGAAGTTGCCTGATTTGGCATTATGAAACATGTATGCTTTTAGGAGTAACTTTCCTTGGGGTCCTCACATTGTAAGAGGGCTCTCACTGAGGAGTCCAGAGGTGGGGCTTGGAGGCTCGGGGTAGGGATGGTGGAACCTGCCTGGGAGGCACCGTGAGAAAACCCAGCTGTCTTTTCTCTCTTTCTTTCTTTTTTAAGATTTTATTTATTTATTTGTCAGAGAGAGAGAGAGAGCACAAGCAGGGGGAAGGAGAAGCAGGCTCCCCGCTGAGCAGGGAGCCCGGTGCCGGACTCGACCCCAGCACCCTGGGATCATGACCTGAGCCGAAGGCAGACGCTTAACCGACTGAGCCACCCAGGCGCCCCTAAACCCAGCTGTCTTCATCACAAACCCATCTGCTGACCAGCCTTGGGCCACACGGTTTTCCCAGAAAACTAGGCATAGCCATCTTAAAGCACTGCATACTTTCTAGTTATCAGGAACCAGCAAGTTCGAAACGTGATCTTGGAGTTTTAGCCAAAAGAGGAATTTGCATCTCCCTCCAACCACCCCCTCAACCTATTTTTGTTAACCAAACAATTCTCTCAGAGGAGAAGCCCCTTTGTTCTCCTCCCTTTTCCCCCCTGACTTAGTTCCTGGCCCATCTGGGCGGCAGGGCACCCTCAGTGGTGCCCAGGCCTCCCCTCTTCTGGGCGCTGAAGATAACCACCCTGATACCATCAGCAGGAGACCAGTTCTGCTTAAGCAGCCAAAACATGTTCACACTTGTGTGAACTTAGGAGAAAAGACGACTACTTACTACACTGCTAGAGAGGCAGCAATGCTCCTGGAACGGGCACCTGCCAGCCCCCATCCCACCTTTTGCACTGAGGACAGAAGAAAACAGGCCCAGCAGGTAGCAAGGTGCAAAAGCAGTGTTCATCAGCACCTAATGAGGAGGGGGAGACCGCTGAGCTTAGCGGACTGGCAAGACGGGCCAAAGATCCCCACGTTTACCCCTGAAGAGCGTTCCAGCTCAGAGACAGTGTGTTCTGAAGAGGCAGCCTTTCCTCTGCCCTTCTTTCTCCGGCTAGGCCGCCGAAGGCCCAGGCTCCTGGCCCTCGGTGTGCTCATGCTTGGAAAGAACCAAGAGTCCTGGACCAGAACTCAGAGTCTGTGCAGGTTCACTGCCGGCCACCAGCTGCAGCCCCCAGTCTGCCCAAACCAGGCCAGCATTTCCTGCTGCCTAGGCGCTGGGTGCGGGATACCTGCTCCCCAGCACGTGCCATGTGGAGGTGCGGCGGCCTCGGGCCTGCCAGCCAGAGTGGGATCGGCCCCCAGCGAAGCTCTCTGCAGGACCCCCGTCCCCCACCAAACTTCCTCCCGCGGGGTTGGGGGGGCAGGCCGCCCCCTCCTTCCCTGGGCTCGCGTACCTGAGGGGGCGGACGCCCTGCAATCTCGCTTCCTGCCAACCCCGGGCGAGGATGGCGCGGGTCCCCAGCACCCCCGGGCCCCTGGTGCGCAGCCTCGCGAGGTGCAGCATCCCGACGTAGATGGCCATGGCTCTCTCCGCGCGTCCCAGCCTGAGGAAACTTTTAAAGTGAGCCGAGGCGGGGCGAGCGCGGAACGGGCGGGGAGGCGGGGAGGGTCGCCTCTGCCTATGGGGTGCGGAGGACTGGGTCCGGCCGGGCGGGGCGGGGCGAGGCGGGGAGGAAACGGCTACGCGCGGGGCCACCTTCCCCTCGGACCCGCGGCCCTCCCCTCCCGCCTCGAAGACGTGCCACGGCTTTCCCGCGGGATCCGAAGGCCTCGGGCTGCGGCCCGCTCCCCTCTCGACCACTAGAGGCCTGAAGAGAGGTTCTTCAGGTTTGGGGGCGTGAGGGCTTGTTGATTTCGCAGAGGGGGAGCCCGCGGGCCGTGAGTGCTGGCCGGGCGGCCAGGCCCAGACGCGTCCATCCCGGGAGCCCGGTTTAGCGCGCGGGTCATGTGCTGTGTCCCCGCTCCTGGGGTTGCGAGCCGGAGGCCAAGGGAGCCGACGCGAAGCCGGCTCCCCCGCCCGCTCCCCCGAGCCTTGCCAGCTGGGGCAGAAGGCCCGCGGTGGGTGGGGAGGAGGCCAGGACAAGCGTGCGGTGGGCGAGTCCCCTCTGGGGCCAGAAGTCAGCTAAAGGGACGCCCGTTGGTACCCCGTCCCTCACGGGGCAGGCTTGACCCCCTGCAATGCACCGCGTAGGGTGGCATCAGGGACTGGAAACTGTGCTTCTTATCCCCCATCTGCCCCGCTGTTTCGGGCCTAGGGCGCAATCCCGCACCCTGCCCGAGGCGTGAATGGAAAGCCGCTGTACAGAGGCTCGGCCTGTACCAGCTCCGGTTCTGGCTGGGAAAGGTGGCGCTGGGCACCAGAAAGTGGCATCCCCGTCAGGTTCACGCTGTCTTGACCCTTCCTCCAGAGGAGGAGGAGGACAGCAATGGGGGGTGGGGGGAGGAATGTGGTGGGGTGACCTCCCCTTTCCTGCCTCAGAGGCAGCGATGAAAACCCGCCTAGCAGAAAGCGTGGTTAGGGGCGGGGCCTGGCTGTGGAAGACCTTTGCCCTGATCACTGGGACTTTGGCTCCGCTGAGGTCCCGAGAAGGGGACTGTGCTGCTTAAGGCCATCATCCTGGGAGTGTCCTCGGATCCCCCTGGAACCCTGACTCCTGGGGAACGTCTGCACACTTCCAAGTTGTGTGGAGATGGGGGAGGAAGGAAGATGGGGTGGGGTGTAGAGAAATTATGAGGAGCAGAGCTTGCAGGGGCACACCTTCCTAAAGAGACTAACTTGCTGACTCTTGAGAGCCTGCCCCAGGAAGGGAATGCCCTGGGGCACATCCCAGGTCCAGGGGGTCAGCGCTGCCAGCACCTTGCTGGGTGGCAATCACCCTGTGAAGTGGTGGGTGGATATTGCTCTCACAGACACTTTTAGTTTCCTTGCTAGTTTGAAGGTCAGGCCTGGGGGCTGTAGGGTAGAGGGGAGAGAAGGATGAGTTCCTCCTTGAACTTGCTCCAGACTCAGCTCTCCATACTCAGGCTTCCCTGACTTCCCAGACACCAGAGCCAGGGAATAATAGCTGCCAGTGTCAGGGTATCTTCCACAAGCCAAACTCTTCAAAGATGTTCTCTCTAGCCTTCACGCTGACCCTGCAAGGAACAAGCATACCTTGGAATGTGTTGCTGTTTTTATGGATGAGGAAACTGAGGGGCATCCGGCTGGCTCAGTTGGTGGTGGAGCCTGCGACTCTTGATCTCAGGGTTGTGAGATCAAGCCCCACGTTGGATGTAGAGATGACTTAAAATCTTAAAAAAAAAAAAAAAGAAAGAAAGAAAGAAAGAAAAAAGGAAAAAGAAACTGAGACCCAGGGAGGTTCAGCTACTTGCCCAAGGTCAAGGTGAACACAGTGAGCATAGGCCAAGGCTCAGGCCACACTTACTTGGTAGCTTTGGGGAAGTCACAGGGCCTCTCCAGCTTGAGTCATCATCTTTAAAATGGGAACAACAGGGGCACCTGGGTGGCTCAGTCAGCTGGGCATCTGTCTTCAGCTCGGGTCATGATCCTGGGGTCTTGGGATAGAGCCCTGAGACAGGCTCCCTGCTCAGCAGGGAGTCTGCTTCTCCCTCTCCTTCTGCCCCTGCTCCTGCACGCATGCTCTCTCTCTCCAATAAATAAATGAAATCTTTAACAATAAATAAATAAAATGGGGACAATAATACCAGCCTCATGCAATGGGGTGGGGTAAGGATTGGGGCACAGAACTAGTATTTGACCCTTTTACATTGATTGTTAGCTTCTCCCTCCCTCCTCTCCTTCCTCCTGTGTCTACGCTCTGAGACTTTCCTCTGTGTTCAGTGTTGCAAACTTTTTTAGGAGGAGGAATTATTTTTCATCTCTGCAAAGCCTTGAGAGATCTGGTAGGTGCTGGTTCCATGAAAGGGGAAAACGGCTGGGAGGAAACAAAGTGACGGTGCCTAACGTGGGGGTCCCTGAGTCTGTTGACCAGAACTCTTGGGTCACTTTGAGGGGGTGTTGAGCAGGGCACGTCACCAACCAGTCCCTGCAGCTTTCCTCCCTCTACCTTTGACCAACTATACAGCTTCCCAAGGGGCTTTCTGCCCAAGTCCAGCCCCTGACTTGGATGGTTTATAGTGCCTGTGATTCTACTCAGGCCACTGGCTAGCCTGAGAAAGCCCTTAGCCCTTCGCTTTTGCCAATATCCTTCCCTTCTGCTCAAAATGTAAACGCCATTTGTTGATCTTTTAAAAAAAGATTTATTTATTTGAGAGAGAGCACAAGCGGGACGGGCAGGGAGAGAGAGAGAGAGAGAATCTCAAACAGACTCCGTGCTGAGCACGGAGCCCAACACGGGGCTCAATCTCATGACCCTGAGATCATGACCTGAGCTGAAACCAAAGTTGGTCATTTAACCAATTATGCCACCCAGGCGTCCCGCATTTAATTGATCTTTTAAAAAAGTCTTAGTATCAACCTATGAATAAAGTTCAGAAGAGTTCATCACAGCGAACAGAAGGTAAATGCTACACACCTCGGAAGTCACACATGACAGAAGTAGAGAAGGAAGGGGTAGGAGATGGAGGGCCAGGCAGATATACCTACCTTAACTTGAGTCATCAAGAGATCCTGTCTGTCGATGATGGAACATGAAATAAAGGAGTATGTTATTTAAAGTTGCACAGGTAACCAGTCTATGTATGAAAATAATAATTAAACTGTATTAGGAGCACTTGGGAAGGAGACACAGCCATGAAAATCCTCCCCTATCAAACAAAATCAAGAAATGGTTGAATACATATAATATTTAGAGGCAAATAACAGAAGATAAAGCATACATGGTTAAAATCTTTCAAAATGGTTCCCTTTGGTTTGAACAGACATTTCTCCAAAGACATACAACGGACAATAAGCACGTGGAAAGATGCTCAACACAAAAATACAAATGACAAGGTGCTCAACATCAGTAGTCATTAGGGAAATACAAATCAAAACCACAATGAGATACCACCTCACACCCCTGAGGATGGCTATTAAAAAAAACAAACAAACAGAAAACAGTAAGTATTGGCAAGGAGGTGGAAAAACTGAAAGCCTTGTGCATTGTGGTGAGAATGTAAAATGGAGCAGACACTGTGCAGAAC
Organism: Callorhinus ursinus; assembly: GCF_003265705.2. NCBI lineage: Eukaryota > Metazoa > Chordata > Mammalia > Carnivora > Otariidae > Callorhinus > Callorhinus ursinus. The sequence continues at coordinate 5,052,080 of NW_027397114.1, forward strand.
AGCATGGCAGTTCCTCAAAAAGTTAAAAATAATTACTCCATGTTCTGGCAACTCCATCTTCTAGGTTTGTACTCCAAGGAATTCCAAGTAGCAACTTGAGCAGACATTTGTACACATATGTTTGTAACAGCATTATTCACAAAAGCCGAGAGGCGGAAACAATCCAAACGTCCTTTGGCAGATATTTGAGTGGATAAACAAAATGCAGTATGTCCATACAATCGAATATTATTCAGCCTTATAAAAGGAGGGAAACTCTCACATGTGCTATAAGAGAAACGAACCTTGAGGACAACATGCTAAGTAAAATGAGCCAGACACAAAAGAGCAAACACTTACATGAGGTACCTAAAGTAGTCACATTCCACTGGAAGTAGAATGGTGGTTGCCAGGGGCGGGGGGGGGAGGGGAATTAGTGTTTAATGGGTATAGAGTTTTTATTTGGGAAGATGAAAAGGTTCTGGAGATGGATGGTGGTGATGGTTGCACAACAGTGCGAGGGAACATAATGCCACTGAACTGGGCACTTAAAAATGGTTAAAATGGGGAGTGCCTGGGTGGCTCAGTCAGTTAAGCATCTGATCTTGGCTTTGGCTCAGGTCATGATCTTGGGGTCCTGGAATGGAACCTCTCCTAGGGCTCCACGCTCAGCGCGGAGTCTGCTTGTCTCTCTCTCTCCTCCTCCGCTCTCCCCCTCACCCTCGCACGCACGCGCTCTCTCTCTCTCTCTCTCTCTCTCAAATAAATAAATAAAATCTTTTAAAAAGTGTTTAAAATGGTTAAAATAAAATGGTAAGTTTTATTTATGTCTTTTGTTACAATAAAAAAAGAGTTCTTTTTGGAGCATGGGACTGGGAGGAAGGGTAGAGCAGAGAACCAATGCTTTTTTTGTTAAAAAGCCTTTTTCTTGTTTTATTTTCCTAAGACAGTGTGCATGTTTTTTTTTTCCTTTAGATTTTATTTATTTTTAAGTAAATAACCCCACCCAATGTGGGGCTTGAACCTACAACCTTGAGATCAAGAGTCACATGCTCTACCAACTGAGCCAGCCAGGTGCCCCATACATGTTTTATCTCAACAAAAAATTTTTTTGAGAGAGAGAGAGAGCATAAGCATGGATGGGAGGGGTAGAGAAAGGAGAGAGCAAATCTTAAGCAGGCTCCATGCCTAGCCCCGAGCCCCATGCGGGGCTGGATCTCACAACCCTGAGATCATGACCTGAACTGAAATCAAGGGTGGGACACTTAACCAATTGAGCTCAACCAGACGCCCCTCAATAAAAGATTTCACTAGCAGGCTTCTTGATGAGTGCCATTGATCATGTACAGGGACTAGCATGTTTGGTGAGGTTTTTTACAGCAAAGCAGTGAGTGCAAAGGGATTGCTCAGACTTGGAATTAGCCTCGGAGTCAGATCTGGGAAGAAATCTTGCTCAATGACCTTGGGCAAATTTCTTTTCTCTGGTGTAATTTTTCATAGCTCTCTGTTGTACTTGACTGGATATGAAAAATGTCCCTTTTAAAGAATCTTCACTGGATGTCTGAGGTGGGAGCTGTCTGGGTAGAAATGCAGAGCTCCTGAAGGAGAGGAGGAAAATAGAGACTGCTAGCAGCCCCGGCGAAGGAAAAGGGAGAGGAGAATGAGGAAGGGTTCTCATTTTGTTTCGTTTTGTGTTTTGTGTTTGTTTTTGTTTTTTTTTTAAAGTAGGCTCCACGCCCAATGTGGGACTTGAGCTCACGACCCTGAGATCCAAGAGTCAGATGCTCTACCGACTGAGGCAGCCAGGCGCCCCTGGATTCTCATTTTTTTTTTTTAAAGATTTTATTTATCTATTTGAGAGAGAGAGAATGAGAGATAGAGAGCACGAGAGGGAAGAGGGTCAGAGGGAGAAGCAGACTCCCTGCCGAGCAGGGAGCCCGATGCGGGACTCGATCCCGGGACTCCAGGATCATGACCTGAGCCGAAGGCAGTCGCTTAACCAACTGAGCCACCCAGGCGCCCTGGATTCTCATTTTGAAAGTAGAGATGACGGTGCCCAGAGACAACCTAACACTCACACTCTGCCTGTCCGATCTGGTAGCCAGTACCCAAAACGAAAAACAAACAATGAGGCTGACAAAAAATTGTTCTAAAAACGGCTGTTTCTGATATTCAAACTGAAAGTGAAAATTGGGAACTTGTCCTGAACTGCTATGCAGAGTAACATTACTTTGATCACAACCAGGAATTGATGGCAGACACAGGCAGATAGGATCTTAAAACAATCACAATTTTCTGGCAACTCAAAACTGAAAAACTTTATTTATTTATTTATTTATTTATTTATTTATTTATTTATTAAAGATTTTATTTATTTATTTGACAGAGAGAGACACAGCGAGAGAGGGAACACAAGCAGGGGGAGTGGGAGAGGGAGAAGCAGGCTTCCCGCTGAGCAGGGAGTCCGATGTGGGGCTCGATCCCAGGACCCCGGGATCACGACCTGATCGGCCCTGCAGCCCAGGGCCAGTCTATTGTTCCCAAGGAAAACCTGCCCACAGATGACAGGCTCCACTTTCTCATCAAGCTGCCTTAGGGATGTAAGACGACAACAACAGCGGGCCCCAACAACAAAAAACCTTTCTCAGAGTGAACAGCTGCTGTCAATTGCTCACTCTTCCACCCTGCTTCCTGGGCTGTGACTCTGCCTGTCTGCATCTGACCCATTCCCCCAAGCCCGACTTAAATGCTGCCTCCTCCATGGTGCCTTCCTGCTCCCTTCCTTCCTCCAGGCTCTTTTTCTCCACCGTGCTGGGTATGACCCACGTGTCGTGGAATATGTTCACCTACCTACCACGACTGTCTTTAAATAACTAAGTAGTTGACCTCTCTGAGCCTGTTACTTTCTTTGAAAAACCGAAATAATGTCTGCCTTATAAGGCTGTTATGAGTTAAAAGAAATAACATATGTAAATCATAGCCCTGGACAGAATGCTCTTACATACGTAAGTCTGATGTTATCACTCTCAAACACATTCCCACGCAGCCCTGTACATTTACACAGGTTTTGTCTGTGTGTGGTAGGGCCCTTATCCTTTCTACTTTTTATAATAATTACTTGTGTTGATTGTAGGTCTTTTGGGGGCAGGGATGAGAGGGTGTAGTGAGAACAAACTGGATTTGGAATCAAAAGATTCAGGTCTGCCCCTGTGGGACTGAGGACAAGTTACTTCTCCCTGAGTTTCTTCCTTAATAAAAAAGAGACAACAGGGGCGCCTGGCGGGCTCAGTCAATTAAAGGGTTAAGCGTTGGGCTCTTGATTTTGGCTTATGTCAGTCACGATCTCAGGGTCGTGAGATGGAGCCCCCGCTTCAGATTCTCTCCCCGCCACCAACTCACATGAGTGCATGCTCTCTAAAAAAGACAGAGAGAGAACAATAAAATGCACTGTATAGTCTTTTTGTGTACTTTATCACAATGAGATAATGGATGCTCAAGGGCTTTAGAGATTGCCAAGTGCTAATGTATAATTATACAGTTGCCTTGTCTGGTTCCCAGAAGCCTGGCACAGTGCCTTGTTGGGGGTAGGAGGGGTGTGCACAAGGATTTGTGAAGTGAATATGTCATGGCACTGACTTCATTTGGTCTTCACAGTTGCTCTCTGAGAGAAACTTTGATGTGCCCATTTCAAAGATGAGCAAACTGAGGTGTGAAGTGGATAAAGTGCTTCACTTGTTCATTCATTCATTCATTCATTCAGCAGACTTTTGAATGAGAACCACCATGCCTCAGACACTGGGGATACAAAGACAAAACTCCTCCCTCACAGTCCAGAGTGGAGGACAGACACATAAAGGTAAGTATAACACAAGGCAAGTTATGAATTATGGCTAATATTTATCAGGTACTTACTAAATTACTAAATGCCAGTCACTACGGTAAGCTCGTGGTGTTTTTCTCGTTCAGTCCTCCCCAGACTCTACCAGCTAGGTACCATTACTATGCACATTTCTCATCTCTCCATGCCTAAATAAGGCATGGTGATTGCTTAAGCTTTCGTAAACAGCAACTGGCAGAGCCAGAGGCCCTACCTTAGCCACCTAGCTCTAGCACCTCTGATAGTAAGGTAGCACATGGGACATTATCAGAGTCCCGAGGAGGGACCCCTAACGAGCTCTGGGTTTCACACTGGGGAGGTTTCCTGAAGGACTAGAAATGAGCTAAACAGAGGTGCATTGGGAAGCAAGGCCATCCCAGGAGAGAGAAAGGTGTGGAGGCTGATGTGGGAAAGACCTTAGGGTTCGAAGCCAGCGGCCAAGAAAGAATCCTTGAGACATCTCTGGTGCAAAAAGGTGGTTTTATTAAAGCCCGGGGACAGGACCGGTGGGCAGAAGGAGCTGCCCCCGGGTCACGAGGAGCGGCCCATTAAACACTTTCAAGTTGGGAGGGGGTTAAGACTTAGCGCCTAAGTCTCTAAGGAATTTTGGAAGCAAGGTTTCCAGGACCTTGAGGGGGCTAGCTATTGTTGGGAAAAGGTCATTTATTACTGTTTAATAAAACCTTAGTCATGAGATCCTTCAGATATATATCGGTGGGTCATATGCTTGGGGGATGATTGCCAACGTGTATCTTATAGGGGTAGAGATAAAGGAAGTTTCCAAAGGAATTTTTATATGTTAAAGTAGACTTACAGGATCCTGGGGCGGGCGGGCGTGTGTGTGTGTGTGTGTGTGTGTGTGTGTGTGTGTGTGTGTGCGTCAGGCTTGCTTTGCCCTTAGCAAGGTTTTAACATGGAGGCAGCTGAGTTCCAAGAGGAATGTCACTCTGCCTGTTTTAAGGACTTATCAGTGGGCTGCAAGTAGTAAGGAAATTTAATAATTTTTCTTCTGCCTTTGTTTCCTACATCAGAGGCCACCTAATGGAAGTCTACAGAGCATCCCAGGCTAGGAGGGACTGGGGTTTGTGAGGGGACTGCAGAAGCAGGCAGGGCCCAGTCTAGAAAGGAGAGTGGTCCATATTCTAGAGGTAGCCAGAGGTTTGAAGGGTTTGAAGCAGAGGAAAAACTTGGTTAGATTTTTAGAACCGTCATCTGGGCAGCTGGGTAGAGATGGATGGCAGGGAGAGAGACTCAGAATAATCCAGGCGCGAGGTGATGGCCACGTGGACAAGGGCTGGAGCAGGGAAGAGGAGATAAGAGAGATTCAGAGGCTGAATTTTCAGGGTGATGATCATTTGGGGATTAAGTAAAGAGGACCGGAGCAATTTTGAAAGACGTGCAGTTCTGGCTCCTAATCAACGAGCATGGGGGTGATCTGATAAAGTCAGTTTGGGATGCAATCCAGGTCTCCTGGCGCCCAGTCCCGTGCCCTTTCGCCTCCTGGCGCTGCCAGCGACGGTGACGTACCCCGGGTCACTGGGGATAAACGGCCGCTCAGCCAGGTAACCGAACTCTCAACTTTGAACCCCACCCTTCCGGAGGTGGCGGCCACTGCAGTGTGCCCTCCTCGGCGCCAGACGGCGTTCCCGCACACGCCCTGGCCGCTCTGGCCCCGCCCTTCTCAGTGGCCGCGGAAGGTGACGTGGACACGGAAGTGGTCGTCGTCGCGGCGGCACCAGTGGGAGCTGGGCGCGGGGCTCAGAGTGCAGCGGGCGGTCGGGCGGACGGCGGCGTCTTGCACCTGCGGCGGCGGCGGACGCGGGCGTTGTCGGTTGGGTGCGAGCCCACTGAACCGACGAGCGGCTTCTCAGCCCCTCTCCTGCCCGTCGGAGCCCCCGGAGCCGGGACCGCTCGGCCGGCGTCACCATGACCAAGGCCGGTAGCAAGGGCGGGAACCTCCGCGACAAGCTGGACGGCAACGAGCTGGACCTGAGCCTCAGCGACCTGAACGAGGTCCCGGTCAAGGAGCTGGTCAGTACAGCCCCGCGAGGCCCAGGTCCCCGCCCCAGACTGGCGCAGGCCGCTGTGCGGGTCGCCTCCTTTCGCACGCCTCAGTTTCCAGATCTTAAAACTAGGTGGGAGGAGTGGGACTGAGTTCGCGGGGAGCCCACCTCTGCCCGCAGTTTTCTTCCTGGGATGTACACGTGTCACATTGGCGCAGTTCCACAAGATGAGAAGGTGCTGCTTGTTCGACCCTGGGCTTTTTACGAGTCAGGAGTGAATCTCCCCTCCTATCTGGGGGGCTTTCACAGCACTCACCTCCGTGTTTGAGTCAAAATAGGCGCCCACGGAGTGGTTGCTGCTGTTCGGAGAATGAATGAGTAAATGAATGAATGACTCCTCTGAGAAGTAGGCCTCTGGGTAGACCTGGGTGTGGCCCGGAACCTTGCATTTCTTGGAAGCTGGCAATCCCAGCTGGCTGTCCTGGCCCCTGAGGTGTCCTTCCTTGAAGACTGTGTAGTGTCAGTGCTTGGTTGGCAAGGGCTCTTCCCAACTCAGCTTAAACTGGCTGGAATCCAGTTGCTGCTGCCCACCGCCACCCTCCCCCCAACCATTCCCAAACTCCCAGCCAGGAAACTGAGGCCTGAGGTCCCAGGAAGATTAGTTTGTTGCCAAAGTGGAGTTAGATCATAGTCCCTGCTTTTCCCACCAGGTTTCCTACCGGCACACTAGGGTCACTTTGGGTGCCCTACATTTTCCTGCCTTTAATGAATTACATTTGCCTTTGGCACTTGGCTCTGTAGTGTGGAGGTTAGAACAGATTTCCAGTTCATACTTCAGTTCTGTTGAAGAGCTGCGTCCCTGCCCTTGGCAAGCTAGTTAACCTTTATACCCAAAGATTTCCTCATTCATAAAATGGTGATAATAGTTCCCATTTTACAGGGCTGTGAGGATTAAGATTGTAATGTAATATACTTGGTAGGTAGTAAATGTTGGTGCATGCAGCTGTTATATTATTATTCCTACTATTATATTCCAGTGCTAATTTTTTTTTAAATATTTTTTTTATTTATTTATTTGAGAGACAGAATGAGATAGAGTACATGAGAGGGGGTAGGGTCAGAGGGAGAAGCAGACTCCCCGCTCAGCAGGGAGCCCGATGCGGGACTCGATCCCGGGACTCCAGGATCATGACCTGAGCCGAAGGCAGTCGCTTAACCAACTGAGCCACCCAGGCACCCTCCAGTGCTAATTTTTAAAGGCCTTCCTAATTGTGGGAACTTTCTCTGGAAAATGCCTCATGTCACTGAACCATTCCATGTGTTGGTTTGACATTTTGTTCTCATTCCTTTTTCTAGGCTGCCCTCCCGAAGGCCACCATACTGGATCTGTCCTGCAATAAACTGACTAGTCTACCGGTGAGATTGGCAGGCGAGCCCACTTCCTTCTAGAGCCCTGATGCTTCTTGTTTGAGGGAGTTATGTCTTAAGAGCCGTAATTTCAGGACAGGCCGCAGACAAGCTATAACTGAATGGGAGTGTGCTGGGGCGGGGGGTGGTTTGTCTCAGCAAGAAGGGAAGCACAGTAGAGGCTTCATTCTTTAGAACAGTGGGAAAGTCAGGCCATGAAAACTAAAGTCAACAGAATGCTGGCTGAATCACTTATTGGGGTCATCTTTTTCTCTGCCTTATTTCATTCCTTTGAAAAATAGTTTACCTCCTTATCATGTAGAGGAGAGTAGAGGCCATTCTGTACGTTCCTCTGCATGCCAGGGAGAAAGCTGTTTATGAACAGCCTCCTTGTGTATCTTTTGATGAGGAACAGGAAAAAAATGTGGCTTTTGGGGACTACTGTAGCATTATTCTCCTAACCCTTGAATTACTTTGAGACACTTTTTTGTTCAACACATCCAGCCTGTGGTCAGATCCTTTTCATTTTTCTTCCATAACTTCTCCCAGTTCTCCTTCTCCATTATATGCTTTGCGATGTCTTCAGTCTGCAGTCCTTTACCTTCGTAGGCCCCAGAGTGGTTCAGCCCTTCAGCCCCTCCTGGGTGATGGCAGGTCTGTGCTCCAGAGCAGCACGCCTTCACTGTCAGGACTGAGTCTGTTGCCATTGTTGTGTTTACCAGTGATCACTCTGGCCGTGTCATTCCCTGCCCGGCTCCCCTGGGCTCTGCTTGGGGATCGGGTCTCAGAAGTTGGCAGTTTCTTCATTGGGTCCCCCATTAGTCTGTTCCCCTGCCAGTATTCCCTTGGGCCTCACTCATCCTCTCTAGCATCTTCCCGCAGCTCAGCAAGAACCGTTTCTCACGATGAAAAAGCATCCGAGATCCCACTGCTTCTAGGAGGCATTTCACGTCTAGTGAAAGTGTGGTGGCAAGTGCTTGCCGCCCAGTGTGCGCGCTGTCTGTAGTCACGACGCGGCCCCCAGGGCACTTTTCAGTCTGAATGTGTTCATTTGTTTGTGCCTTCCTCGGCAGTGCTGATCTGCTGGCGGTTACAGGTCCCCCGAGAGCGTGAGCAGGGCCTTTGTGCCGAGGTGGGAGCAGAACTGTAGATGGGTGCTATGCTGGGTGCTGCAAAGAAAAGAGAAGAAGACCGAGTACTTGAGGGGTGTTCGATCTTTTTAGGGAAGTGGATGGTCATGCTGCGCTTTGACAGCTCCTGAGAAAGGAGAGCATAGGGTGCCGTCGGGGGGCCAGACAGGCCCCTAGTCCCTCCAGGAGCAATGTGGAGGTCGGGTTGGAGGGTGCACAGAGCACGAGGGAACACACACTTATTTTGTGCCTCCTTTGTGCCACTCTGGACCCATCTCACTACTTAGAGCAGAAGTGCTGGGGGTCAGCTGCATCTCCTTCCAGGTGGAAGAGCTGGTGGCGGGTAGGGTCAGGGTTAACCTGCATCGTCACTCCGAGCTGTGAGCCCGGGGCCTAGGTGTTCCCTGTCTGGGTCCTAGGCGGATTTCTGCGGCCTCACACACCTGGTGAAGCTGGACCTGAGTAAGAATAAACTACAGCAACTGCCGGCCGACTTTGGCCGTCTGGTCAACCTCCAGCACCTGGATCTCCTCAACAACAGGCTGGTGACCCTGCCCGTCAGCTTTGCTCAGCTCAAGGTAACAGTTCAGGAACGAGTGTCTCATGCCGGGCGAGGCTGAGGGCCCAGGGATGGGTGGAGCACGGCCGTGAGTGGCTGGCACGAATACCACCTTGGGGGTGCTGCCTCGGAAGGCTAGGGCTTTCTTCCTGCTCCTTTGGTTCACCTTGAGGGACTCTGAACCTGGGCTTGACCGGCCTCTCTGTCCTATCTCTTCAGAGCCTGAAGTGGCTGGACTTGAAGGATAACCCGCTGGATCCTGCCCTGGCCAGAGCGGCAGGAGATTGCCTGGACGAGAAGCAGTGTAAGCAATGTGCCAACAAGGTAAGCACGAAGCTCCCGGGGGCTCCTCCACACGGTCGCACGGTCCCCCGGGACTCCCTCTGCGTCCTCTTGTTTTTCCCTCCCAGGGCACACACCTCCCCTGTTCAAGGTTTCCAGCACTAAGGTCTCAGTGAAATATGGCTACTATCAGCCTGTCAGGCAGAGGGACCTTTGTTTCTGTGTTGACTTTACAAGTAGGAGAACAGTACTAGCTGTTCTACTGCAGAACTTCCATTCTTAAGAGACTGGGACCTTGGGGCGCCTGGGTGGCTCAGTCAGTTAAGCGGCAGCCTTCGGCTCAGGTCATGATCCCAGGGTCCTGGGATCGAGCCCTGCATCGGGCTCCTTGCTCCGTGGGGAGCTTCTCCCCTGCTTGTTCGCTCTTTCTCTCTTCTAAAATAAAATCTTAAGGAAAGAAACCGGGACCTTGCCTAATCCAGCATTACACCATTGACAGTTCTTTAAATGGGACAAGATTATCTGAGTCACAGTTATTGTAGGAATTTTGATAATAAGTGTTGTTAATATTCGTAAGCTTATATACCTATAAGCAGACACATCTTGGGGAGATCTGACATTTGATTTCAGTCAAGGTTTCTGATGTAGGAGCGAGGAACTAAAGGCAGAACAGAAGGCAGGCGTTGCCAACAGCCCTGAAGATGCCTCGCGCTGCTTTTTTTTTTTTTTTAAGGATTTTTATTTTATTTTTAGAAAACGTGTGCGAGAGGGGAGGGGCGGAGGCAGAGAGAGAGAATCCCAAGCAGGCTCCACACTGAGTGCAGAGTCCAACGTAGGGCTCAGGCTCATGACCCTGAGCTCATGACCTGAGCCAAAATCAAGAGTCGGACATTTAACCAGTTGAGCCCCCCCCGGCGCCCCATGCCTCGCACTGCATCTCTCCAACGCCAGCCATGGTCACTTTTTCCCTCCAGCTTTAGAACAGCTGAGCGCCAGATGGCTTACTTGGCCATGTTTAGGAGGCATGATGAACAGAAAGGACTCGAAATGCTTTAACTTCAAATGCTAGAATTACTGGAAGTGAAATGTGGGCATGGTGGGTCTCTAGGTGAATCTCAGGGATAATGGCTTTCCTGATCGTTAATTCAGGGCTTCTTAGAAAGTCTCATCATGTGTCTCACCTGTTGTCACAGGAGACCAGGGACAAGGTCATTGCAGCCCGGTAGCCACGGCAACAGCTTTCCCTTAGCTGCAAACAGTACAAGTGATCAGTGAAGGCCCCGTGCTCTAGGTGTGCTGTCTATTCGGAAGAATGGCAGGAGCTCTGGCCAACCACCCTTCCTTTGTCCTGCGTGCTTTACGCCTCACCTCATGATCCTCATAACCCTGGGAAGTAGAGCTCCCTTCCATGTCTCTGACACAAGAGATGCTCACCATGCACACACTTTTCATTTATCCATGTATTCATTCAACTAATAATATGTTAAACCATGTGAAATTGCTGATATCCCACAAAGATCATTTTTATTGAGCACCAAGATCTTTAGTATTAGCATATAGCTTCCAGACAGAGCTCCAGGTAGCCCACTGCATTGTGGGTATGGTCACTGAAGCCATGCTCCCTGGCTTTGTGGCCCAACGTGGTCTCCCGAGTGCAGCGTGCAGCACACCGTTAGGCGTCGTAGTGGAGTGGCTCGGGCCAGCCGGGATGAGGTCACTTGTCGCCAGGAGTTAGCTTAGACCTCACCAGCTCTGACTTTGTGTGGGTGCATGGGTCAGTTGCAGTAATTGATAAGCTTGGTGCAGAGTACAGCCCCTTTTAAAAATAATTTGTTAGCTGGACAGTATTTATCAAGTGCTTACTGTAGGCTGTGGACTGGCCCAGGTGGACAAAATCTGCCCTCCGGGGCTCCCAGTCCAGACTAGGAGAGTCACTCCCATTTCTGAGCTTGCTGTGTTGTCAACGTAACTCCTGATGTATTGGAGCCCGGGTGAAAAGGGATGTCTCTTAAACCTCTTGGCTCTTTATTTAGCCACCCATACACCCCTTAAAAACACCGGAATGGTTGGTGTTTATTTAGTATTTGGAGTTCAGAGTGAGATGGGGACTTTGAACCTGGACTGCCTCCCAACATCAGGCTTGACCTTCCACCAGATTTTGCACTTCTTGTTGAGTGGCCATTGTTTAGTGAGCTTGACTCCCTTCCGAGAGGTTGCAGCAGGTTCAAGGCCCAGGACAGGGTTCCTCATGGCTTCAAAGCAGGCTCTTTTTTTTTTTTTTTTTTTTAAGATTTTATTTATTTGACAGAGAGAAAGACAGCGAGAGAGGGAACACAAGCAGGGGGAGTGGGAGAGGGAGAAGCAGACTCCCTGCCGAGGAGGGAGCCCGATGCGGGGCTTGATGCGGGGCTCGATCCCAGCACCCTGGGATCATGACCTGAGCCAAAGGCAGACGCTTAATGACTGCACCACCTGGGCACCCCTCAAAGCAGGCTCTTGCAGGGAGCCCAAGAGGTTAAGTCACTTGCTAAGGTCACACGTTTAGGAAGTGGTAGAGTCAGGATTGTGCTGGGCTCTAAGCTTTCACTCTGTCCTCTACATCCAAGGGATACCAGCTTCTAAAGATACAAACAAACCTAAAAAATAAGTCTTTTACCTCCTCCCCTCACCGTGCCCATAGTGAGAATCTCTGGGGCTCTCGGAGTCAGAGGCCATCCGTGACTGAGTGGATGAGGATTGAGGGGCTCTGGGCGCCAGGGCTTTGTCTGCTGGGTGGGCTAAAGGGCGCTTCCCTTCCTCCTACAGGCTGCCTTGCTCTGTGTGCTGATGTGAGTGGGACAGGCTCTGGCCCCAGAGCTCAGAAGACCGTAGCTCTTAGCTGTGCTACTTTGGAGCCATGTGATGGGGACAAATCACCCCCTGCCCCCAGCCTTGGCTTTTTGCCTCTTGAAATGGGGAGCCAGGCAGTCGTTCATCAAACATGTATTGAGTGTCTAGCCGGCAGAGGGGACAGCAGTCTCCCCCCGCTTAGGGAACCTAGTGTTGTGACCGAGAGAGTAAGCTGCCTCCTGAGGACAGGGAGGGGCGGCACTTGCATAAGGTAGCCAAGGGAGCGAGGGCAGGGAGCCTTGGGGAGAAGTGCTGTCCCTGCTTGTCAGCAGAGTTGCTGGGGGATGGCGCGTGTTGGTAACTAAGGAGCAGGACTCCTTACACACTCCAGTTGGCAGCACGTTTCACAGATGTGTCTGCTCACAGCTTCACTGGCCTGGGCTCGAATGACCCATCTCCAGCTAAGGCCGGCGTTGTGAGTTAGGAGACAGGGACGCGACTGCCTCCCTTAACTGTGTGTTGCATGGGGCTGCACCAGCCTGAAAAGAGTAGGGGGCGCCTTGGAGCCTCCCTAGCGGACGTGCGCCCGGCGGCGCCCCCTGCTCCGGGCACTTCAGCACCCCTCTCCCTCCGCAGGTGTTACAGCACATGAAAGCTCTGCAGGCCGATCAGGAGCGAGAGAGGCAGCGGCGGCTGGAAGTAGAACGAGGTACGTGCCATCCCTCCTCCCGCCGTCTTCCTGTCCTTCCCCAGCCGCTGACGCCTGTGTGGCAGGAGCTGGGGTCCGTGGAAGCGGCAGGGAGCCGTGTGGCGGTGTACGGCCTCATCTCTGTCCGACAGGTCTGTCCCTGATCCCCAGCTCCAGAGGCCTACAGCCTGCTGGGAGGGTTAAGAGGCATCAGAATTTAAGCATGGCCAAGACAGTCCCCTTCAAGCCCTCCCAGGGGCCCCCTGTAATAGGCAGTCCCCATTCCTGCACTTAACTCAAGCCTTAAATTGGAAAGATGGCCAGCAAGTCCTGTGTGTGATGCTCCCTTCCCTCCGGGCTGCCCTGTGACTCAGCTTCCATGCTGTAGCCGGCCCTGGCACCTCCCCGCTCCGTGGCCTGTCTCCACACTCGTGCCTCCTCCGCGGCAGCCATGGAGATGTTCTTAAAACAGAAGTCAGTTATGCTGCTATTTACTTAAAAGGCTCTAATGGCTTCTGATGGAACTTAGGATGAAATTCAAACTTTATTTGGTCTCCGAGAAGGCCCCCCGTGGCCCCAGCCTGCTTGCTTCCTCCGCTCTGTTCCACACGCCGGGGAGAGAATGCCGGTAACTCCAGCCGCACGAGCCTCTGCTGTTGCTCGAGCACTCCGAGGCCGCTCTCGCTTCGGGGGCTGTGTCTAGTTGCTTTTCCCTCGGGTCCTTACACAGCTGGGTTTGTGTGCTTCCCTCATGTCTGCTCACATGTTGCCTTAGCGTTACCAGAACCCCTTCAGAAGCACCCTGACTTGGGTTGCCGTCTCGCCTGTCACTCCATCACAACCTCTCTTACTCTCTCTGTGGCTCACATCATTGTCTTCTTTACTCTTTGTTCATTTGTCTCCGTCTCTAGAAAGCTTTAGGCACTGGAACCTGACTTGTCTTCACCGCTGGATCCCGAGCACTTAGAACAAGGCTTGGTGCACAGTGGGCGCTTGTTGGGGACTGACTTTGAGCCCCCACTACTGGAGGACTCCTGGGATTGGGGAGGGATGGTCCTGGTCCTGGGCGAACCCTGAGATGGAGCCCGAGTGACACCAGGCCCTTATACACGTGCGGCCCCTCTGATGCCGTGTTTCCTTGGACCACGGCTGCTTGACCTCATGCCGCCACAGGCTCTCTCCAGGCTGTGTGTAATGTGCCCTTGGCATTCTCAGTGCCCAGCTGGAACTTGGAGCTTGTTTGTACATAGAAGAACAGTGGAAAGCTCCAGTACTTAGCGTACTACTCTTCAGCTACATTACGGGTCAGATAGGGTTTTAAGCCCTAACAGGACATTTAACTCCCTAATTTGTGGCATTCTGGCTTTGGAAAAATGTACTTCGTGCTTCCAAATAACTCGTTTGGAAGTGCATTTTTGGAAGCCAGTGATTTGTAAGTTGGGTACTGGATGTGAATGCACTTGAACCGTGAAGTAAATCAGAAGGCATCACAGACTCCTGAGGTGAAGTGTAGAGATTATCCTCTGACAAATTATTAGTCTTGCTTTCTCAGGAAAACATTTCCGTCTTCTCTCACTGTGAACTTGAGCACTCACTTCCTCTTCTTCCCTGCCCTTCCCATGCCACGTTCCTTTCCGAGGCTTGGGAAGATAGGAATCCCATAGAATCCACACCCCTGCCGTCTCTTCTCTCGACAGCCTAGTTGTAGAAGGCGGTCACTCGCTGTGCTTTCTGAATCCCCCAGCTCGTCACCCATGCCCCTTATTACATCACCCTAATCTCTGCTGCACGGGGCTCGGGACCCTTTAATCCATTCAGCACACCCTGAGAGCAGCTTGTTGTGTCTGAGGGAGGGCTTACCTCTCTGAGAGCAGAGAGACCGCCGCTTCCTCTTAATACAGCTTACGTGACCTGTGGCATAAGGGAAGGGAGACCGAACCCAAGCTTTTAGTTCCTCGGGGAAGCACTCTTGCAGGTTGGGGGGGGTGGTGAGAAGTCATTTTGGGGTGCATTTTCCTGCAGAGGCCGAGAAGAAGCGGGAGGCCAGGCAGCGAGCGAAGGAGGCTCAGGAGCGGGAGCTGCGGAAGCGGGAGAAGGCGGAAGAGAAGGAGCGCCGGAGAAAGGAGTATGATGCCCTCAAAGCAGCCAAGCGGGAGCAGGAGAAGAAGCCCAAGAAGGAGACGAATCAGGCCCCGAGTACGTGTTAGCAGCCACAGGGTTCCAGCTGGGGTTGCGAGGGAGCGAGGGCAGGGACCCTCGGGGAGAAGTGCTGGGGTCCCCCGGCGGGGGCCGTCGTGGTCAGATACAGCACGCTGAGGCCCGGGAGGAGCTTGGAGGGTGTGCAGGGACTGGGGGGCCATCCTGGGGAGCAGGTGCACTGCTGCTCTGTCGCCCCAGAGCCGCGTGCTGACGTGCCGGTGTTGGGGCAGATGTGGCTGAGCGCGCTTCCGCAACAGGGAGCTGCCCTTCTTGTCAGGGTTAGATGCCAAAATCGCGACAAGGCAGAGACATTGCCCTTAAAAGCCCTTCACGCCACCTGTGACGTGCATGTGGGCTTTCTGAGCGCTCGGCACCGTCTCCGGGACGCCGGCACCGCCTCTCCTGCCTCTCTCTAGGTTGGAACGGAGCACACACTGTCTTTTTGCTTGAACGCCAGAGGAATCCTTTGGCTGCATGCTGTATAAAAACCACACTAGTGTCCAGCTGAGTTTGTGTGGTGAGGCGGCTCCGTGTGCGGGGCGGGTCGCATAGCCTCTGGGTCAGCAGGGGCCCCGGGGGAGAGGCAGCTGGGAGGGCAAGGAGCTCCATTGGGTGGGTGGAGGCCTGGGGCCCTGCTGCTCGCCCTTGCTGGCCTTGAGCAAGCCGCCTAGCCACCTTTTTGTTTTCTTGTGTAAAACGAGGATCGGACCTCCTTATAGGGTAGCGTTAAGCGAGAAAATCTACGTGACAGGATCGTGCCGTTCTTGGTGTGTGGGCACTCCATCAAGTTTGTAAAAGTTTTGTCTAAAAAGATCTCAAAACCAATGTTTTAAAAAAATTAGGAATGTAACATATATATTCATTCCCGAGAACTAGAAGGGTTCGGAATATGTATCAGAAAATGGCGGTCACCTGTGACCCCTCCTTCCAGCAGCAGTCACCGTTGACAGGATGCTAGCTTACCTTCCCGGGTTGTCTTTAAGATTGATTTACTTGAGGGAGTGGGTGCATGCACAAGCAGGAGGGGCAGAGGGAGAGAGAGAAACTCAAAGCAGGCTCTGCGCTGAGGGTGGACCCGATGCGGGGCTTGATCCCACGACCCCAAGATCATGACCTGAGCAGAAACCAAGAGCTGGACGCTTAACTGACTGCGCTGCCCAGGTGGCCCTGGGGTTTCTGTTACGTGCATCTTCATAATAAGAACACAAACAATAGTAGCAGAGCTCCAGCCTCTTTCCCCAAATGGGCAGCACGCTCCCTGTGCTCAGTGCCCCCTGAAAAGCCCGTCCCTTGCCCCCGAGGGACCCTGGGCCCCGCGAGCTGCGTGAGGCACCCGGAATGAGTCCTCGTTCCGGGCATGCTCCCTGGAGACCCACTGGGGAGGTTTTTGGCCTCGGTCTGTGCATCAACAGGGCGTATGAGCACCCGGGTGTTCTTAAAAGGTTTCGGGGCCTGGGGGTCTTCATTTGAGAAGGGGGTGTGAGTGGGTCTGCACAGGGAGGCGAGCACCCGCCGGGTAGAGCGTGCACCTCCTCAGACCGACCGAACCTTTCTGTCTGCGGTGCCCTGTCCCCGCAGAACCGAAGGCCGGCTCCCGGCCCCGCAAGCCGCCCCCGCGGAGGCCCAGCAGGACGTGGGCTGTGCTGAAGCTGCTGCTGCTGCTGCTGCTGTGTGCGGCAGGCGGGCTGCTGGCCTGTCGGGTGCCCGAGCTGCGGCGGCAGCCCCTCTGCGCCGGCGTCAACACCGTCTACGACAGCGCAGTCCGCGGCCTGCGCGGCCACGACATCCTGCAGTGGGTGCTGCAGGCCGACTCGCAGCAGTGAGCTTGTCCTCGACGCCCGCCGCCTCCCGGCCCTGGAGCTTGGATTCCTATGGAATTGGGTTCTGCGGGACACAGCCTGTTTGCGGCGTCAGACCTACCTGCCATCCTCAAGCGGCTGCTGACTGGTACTTGAGATCCCCTCTTCTGGGACTGCTTCGTTCCTTAGCCAGGGTTCCCGGGCGGGGTAAGGAGAAGCGGGAGGTGGGCTGGTTACCTGCATGCCTAAAGGAACAGGCTCGGGGTGGGCAGAGGGAAAAACAGCCTTTTCCAGTTGTTACACAAAGCTGTGTAAAGGCAAGGCTCGTTCCTACTAAACGGTCAGGTGAGCTGTCACTACGTTTATACTTTTGTATGTCACAAACCCTTTCTTTCATTCCTCCCTGCGTAGCCAGGGCAGATCAGTAGGCAGTGTGGTATTGGGGACTAAAGGAACACCATACTCAGCAAATCTAGCCTAAATTGGGGGGTGGGAGGGTATACCTATTTTCTTAAGGACCTCAGACATTTTAACGACCATACAAAATCTCAGGCTGTGAAGGGGACTTCAGGACCATCCAGTCCAATATAATACGTGCAGACAGGGAAACTGAGGCCTTCCATGACTTGCCTATGGTCTCCCAGCTAGTTTGAGGCACAACTAGACTCCCACTCCAGTATCCTCTCTTTCCATCATTTTTGCTTCTTTAACAATGTCTGGAGAGAACAGAACTCACAGCGGAACTGAGCGTCTCTCAGCTGGGGTGCAGACTCTTGGACGGTAGGCAGCTTTGTGTCCCACAGATAGAATTCCCCCAGCCGTGAGGGTCCGGGGCAGCTCCTGCAGAATCCTGCCCCCGCTCGTGTGGCTGTCACCAAACGGGCCGGGCTCCTCGGCTCAGTGTTAGAGCATTCACTCCCCGATTGCCAGTAAACCAGGAGGCAGACCGTTGCGAAGCCATTCTGTGACAGCTGTCGGCAGTCGGTGTGACAAACTCAGAGGCAGCCTGCAAACTCAGGTTTCGTAGAGCCGGGGGTTTGGCATTGTTTGGGTCTAGACCTAGAACCACCCCCGCAATGAAGGGAAACAAGTAGCACCATGGAGTTTTAAGTGGTGCGTTTACGAACGGCTAGCACAGACGGGGGCAGGACTGTCCGTTCTCCTGTCTGCCAGAGGAAGCCTCTTCTTGCTCTGTGGTCTCCTTGGCCTCCTGCTTTCACAAAAGCCAGAGAAAGGGATAACATATGGTCATCATGGTGCTCATTCACTGAAAACTCTCCATGGCAAGCTTCCTGTCTCTCCCTCAGGAGAGCAAGAACCTGTCATGATTCAGAGACAGAGTGGGGTCCAGCTTTCAGCCTTAGTGGCTCATTTGGATAGGACAGCCACCCGTGACTGTCCTCATACTGGAAGAGCGACTTGTTCCTTTCCCCCCCACCGACAGCTCTGCTGCAAAGGCCCACACCTTACTCAGAATCACTACACATTCCTTCGTCTTCCTCCAAGCTCCAGAGCCATTGGTACAAATGCTTTATTGAAACTAAATACATAGTATGTGAAATGAGATTAAGAGGATAGGGAAGGCAGCACAGGGATCAGACCCGCACGCGGGGGCCTGGCTGGGGCGGTCTCCGTGGGTGGGAGGGAGGCAGGGCACACGCAGCCCCATCTGGCCAGCCCGCTGAGGAAGTTCACTCCTGATCTCGAGATCTGAAGCTGAGGTTCTTCTGGATTTCTACAATTATTAAATATGTGTCTAAGTGCTCTGTCTGTGTTCCTTCGTGCTCGGAGGGCTGCTGGGGTAGGGTGATTTGTGCACGGCAGCAGAGTGTCGCCGGGAGGGGGGCACGGAATGCTTGTGCAGGTGAATGCAAGCATCTCAGCTGTCTGTCCCAAGCTGGCAGGGAGACTTCTACGGATACTGACACCCAGGAAGGAGTCTGTGGTGAGCCCGGCCCAGGCTTGTGCTCCAGGAGGCGCTCCCAGCCTCTTCCCGTGGTCCCCTTCGAGCTGGGTGAGGTGAAAATCTCCAGCTTTTCATCCTGGTCCCCCAGGGCTGGCATCAGTCTGCACTGTCTAAAGAGAGATCTGGCTGCAGAGCAGTCATCTGAAGGTAGATGCGCCTGGCGAGCTCTGGTCCGACACGGCGGGAGGTGGCGGTCACACCTTCCCCACGGCGCACCTGTATGTCTGCAAGCAAATTCTGGCGTTCTTGCTCGGAGAGACACCGCCTGTAAGCCTGAAAGTGGCAAATGACCTCTCAATACTGTACTACCCAGGGTCACCCCTGTCCATCAACAAGGGGGCCGTGAGCTTGGGTGGGGGGGATGAGAGCCTGTCCACTGTGCCTGGGTCAGTGTTCACTGATCTCGGCAGGCCTGTACTGCTGACTACCAGTGCCCTCCACGGAAACTGCCTGGGAGTCCACTAAAGCCACAGGGTGTTGGGGGATGACCGCTGGAGCAGCCTACCTGGACCAGAAGCTGGGGGGAGGGATATGTGTCCACAATGGCGCTGGCCATTTCCAGGCTGACTCGGTTCAGCTGCTGAATCTGTCTCCTCCAGACCAGTGCGAGTCCCCTGCCCGTGTGGTCCACCTTTGCCCCTCCAGCCCAGTCACTCTCCAGGCAGAAGGAGAAACTAGTTTGGTCTCGAAGCTTCCTGTGAACAGCAGTTGAAGAGCTGTGAGTCACTCGTCACTCCATCTGTCCCCTTCCCTGGGAACTTAAAAACCCTGCTTCCACCGACCTCACAAGCGCCTATTTGGGTGCTCACTTTGTCCCCAAACAGTGCTAGTTGCTGGTTCCCTTAAAAATGATACCTAGTCCTTCTCATTAAGAGAGAAGGTGCCAGAAAAGTACCAAATTGTTTCCCATGTTGACATTGGGTTGTATGGACCAGAGGCAGTGTGCACGCGGACAGCCACCTGGGACCGGCTGTCAGGCAATCTGGGAGTCTGGTTCCACTTCTCACTTGCTAGGAGCTCAGACAAGGCAGTCTTCAGGCCTCTGTTCCCTTGGGTAGAAAATGAGGGACTTGGACTGGACTGAGGTCCCTTACTATTTTAAATTCTGACCATGAACACTCCCAGAGCTAAGTAGGCTAAGAGTTTGTTCTATGAGGACTTATGACATCGTGACCTGACCTGGGACGGATCTTGGTAACCTGGCTCACGGGTGACCCAGCACCAGCCTGGAGAACATGAACTTACAGAGGAGCTACTGCAGAACGTTTTAAAGGGACTGGGCTTGAGGGCTCCTCACAAGCATCCCCAGCGTGAGGTTGGCTCCGTCCACCACCAGCCTCACAGACAAGGGGCTGGCGGCAGAGTTCAGGGGAAAAGGACATGTGTGGGGACCAGAACCGCTGCACGGCACAAGGCCCAGCAGTGGAGCCAAGACTTGCTGGGGCACTCACTTGAAGGGCGCCTCAGCCACAGCCTTCGTAAACGCGCATGCGAAGTCAGCCAGCTCTTTCCAGCTCTGCACTATTCGGGCCTGGGCTTGTGTGTACAGCTGCATATCCACCAAGGCCTAGAGACCCAAAAATAGGACGGGTTGGAGGGGCGGAGGGAGACTTGTCCGAAGTTCCTCTCTCACGCCCACCGAACCTGCACCCCAGCCCCTTGGCTCCCTGTTTAGCCCCTTCTCTCCTACTCAATGCCAAGGCAGAAAGGCGTGTCCGGCGGGCACTTGGCTCCTGATCTAGAGCAAATCGGGTTCAATGAGAGTGGGAGCCCAGCCTGACTCAGGCAACACGAAGTTCTTACCTCTTCCACGTCTACCCTGGACACCATGCAGCCTGTGTTGGCCTCTGGTCGTCTCTGCTTCTTCTCCTTGGCCTGTTCCCTATCTGCCACTCCCTGCTTCCTTCTTCTTGGAGGGTTTGGAGCACTGTAACTGGGGAGGAAATCAGACAGCAGCAGCTCCAGGCTGAGCTCGGGCAGAACAGGGGTGAGAGAGCAACCAGAGCACAGGGCTTGTTAGGGGGACCCAGATGTGGGACGAGTAAGGTCACCCCTGGTGGGGCTGCCCCTTTTCATGCTAAGTCTCGAGGACCAATTCAAACCTGAAGCATTGCTCCTGATCCACAATCACCAGCGATAGAGCTTTCCCAGCTGCCCTTGCTGTGGCGTCAGTCACAAAGCTCCGCAGCGTCTCCTTCCCCTTCTCAGTGCCGCCCACACTTCCCTGCGTGAAGGGCGGACACTGCGTTAACGTTCGTTCCCTAGGCTCGGTCAGCCCTCTGTCCCATGCCTCAGTGCCCAGCCTGCTCTGCCCACCTCCTTGAAGTTCTGGACCATGGACACGAACGCCTCTGCCGGGAGCAGTGCCAGCACCATCGGTTCCTCCACCCAGTCTTCCTGTCCATCCTGCCAAAGGACCCGGAACCCAGCACAGGGAGGCAGGTCAGCAGGTGCTCAGCACCTGTGAGAGAGACCCAGGCCTTTGGGGTGAATGAACACACCCGCACCAGCTGAGCCCATTTTTGCATTATTCTTTTTCTTCTGGAATGAAGCCAGGTGGCAAGAAATGATAACCCATGACCCCGTCCCTCCCCAGTCCTCTCAACTGTCCAACTTTGGTGAACCGCGTCTCAGAGGCGGTGAAGAAGAGGAGTTGAAATGGGCTGAGAACTGCCAATATTTCTGTACGCTCTGGATAGGGGAATGGAGGGAAAGGAAACTTCCAGAGGGTTTTGTGCAAATAAGTACTTGGCCTTTGAGGGCAGAGGCTGACCAGGAGGTGAGTGGCTCTTACAGACACACGGGTTGTGTGTGACAAGGACGAGAGCCACGAGGGGAGCTGCTGCCTGGGAGGGCCCGTCCTCTGCACCATCACCACAGGGCGGCCTCCCGCGAGACACTCCCGCAGCAGTCGGAGTGGCGGAGCCCTGGGAGCAGGGCTCGTGGGGAGGCTTTTCTCACTGGGTCCCTATAAGCCAACGCTAAGACCCATAATACGGCCAAGTGTGGCGGGAGGAGGGCTGGCCTCTAGTTTCCGCTCCGCCACCGATCGGCTGTGACCCTTCACAAAACTTTCAACTTCTCCCACCCAGCTCCCCGCCTGTGACGTGGGGTGACAGCTCCCTCCGTGTATGGGGACTGCCACGGGCATGGGAGCGAGAATGTGGAAGCACCTTGAAAAGTCACTGCGATATGAATATAAAGATTTGCTAATCCCCCGAATTAAAAGGTGTGCAATTGCCATAAATTACTGAGAAAATAATGAGATCCAAATGAGAGGGGAAGAATTTTGTTTCAGGCTCCATGCCCAACGTGGGCCTTGAACTCATGACCTTGAGATCACGAGTCTCATGCTCTACCAACTGAGCCAGTCAGGCGCCCCAAGAGAGGAAAAAAAATTTTAGGGTTTCATCTAGAGACCCTTACAAATGTGGAGTATTTTGGATTCGCAGGTAAGAGGAACGGAAGGCACAGGAGCTGTAGAAACCTCGGGAGCCTGGGCCAAGGAACAAACGTTTGCTGTGTGCCTACTATGTGCTTGGGGCTTGGTTATCTCAGTCCCCACAACATGGGGCACCCAAAGGGATACAACAGTGTTGCTGTTTTACAGATGAGGCACAAAGAAATGAACTAATTTGCCCAGGGTCATAGCAATAAAGCCCTGGGGCCTGAAATTCAAGCACAAGCCCACCTATTCCCAAAGCCCAGTGTCAGAAATCCTATGCAGATTATCTGCGTTCTGCCCCGCAGGTCCACTCTCCCCCTTCCCGCTCTGCTCTCTGCAGAAGACCACATCACCAGGCCCTCTGGTGCAACTGGGCCAAATGGGAATGGTGGGTGGGAAACCCAACAGGAGACTGGAGAGGAGAAGGGAAGGAGGGAGGGAGGAGTGAAGTCGAGCTCTTTCCCTGGCTCCCTCGAAATGGGTCACTTAGGGTTTGCTATGTTCCTCTACGGGAGGTCAAGCTTCTCTCAAGGGGGTCCTCTCTACATTTCTCTCTCCTTCTGGATTCTGGGAACCACTTCCTCCCTTCATCTCTTCAGGCCTAGGCATGGTAACAAATATGCTGGGGTCCTCAACCAGGGCCGATTTTTCCCCACAAGGGACGTGTGGCAACATCTAGACATTTTCGATTGTCAGGACTGGGTTTGGGGGGTGCTTCTGGCATCGAGCGGGCAGAGGCTAGGGAGGCTGCTCGACCTTCTGTAGTGCACAGGACAGCCCCTCACAACAGAGAACTATCCGATTTGAAATGCTGACTATACCCGAGGTGGAGAATCCCTGAGTTAGTGGTGTCATTACCGTGAGGTGCTGTGTCGTCCCCTGTAGTAGCCCTGTATCCTGCCCACGCTTTAGAACGCTGTTCCTTTCTTACATCTTCCTCAAATTATCCTGTCGAGCGTGCCAGCTGATTTCCTGCTGGGACCCTGACTAATATTCTTTAGAATGAAAGCGCATTTATCGGGGAGCTCGGGAGGGGGAGGAGAGACATCAGCCAGAAAACCGCTACCTCAGCTGGTGCAGCCCTTCTCCTCCAGGTGATGCTGCAGGGCACGGCCTGCGCCTCGATCACACAGCGGCACTCCATGGACTGCAGGGCTCCGAGGAGCTGGCCTCCCCCTTCCGTCTGCAAAAGCACTGCAACAGACGATGAGAGAGGGGCGGTCAGGGGCTGGCCCAGAAGGCGGGCACCCCAGCTTGGGAGGAAGACACATGCTAGGAGGACCTGGATCCAGCCCCACGACGATGTGCTTTAAGCATTCCTCGGGCCTCTGAGCTTTCAGCCTATTAACCGGGGCTGCCTTCTTCGTCCTCTCCTGTTGTCTCCACGGCTGGCATCCCTGCAAGCCTCTCCTCTGGACCTTCTGGCTATGCTTGGTTCTCTTCTGAAATGGGGGGATCTCAGCATTTGTTTTGGTTATGGTCCAGCTGCCATTCGGGACAGGGCAGGTAGCTTTGAAGGCCAGAAGCTGATGGCGTGGATTGTCTCCCGCAAGGTCCTCGTTAGTTGATGCATGTCTCTCTGAGGTTTCATGGAGGGGAAGATCAGGGACCTTTGGAAAGGGTTGGTTTTCCCAGTCACGTGATGCTCCTTCACTATTTTGATGATCCCATACACTTTTAACTGGGGAGCCAGAATCCTCAGGGCTCAGTTGCTTGCATGTCAAAAACTTACACGCAAGCCTCTCAGCCAGGGGAGCTAATTCTTCCTCATCCTCACTTTCACTGCTTAGCACCCTAACTGGCTCTGTTTGTGTGACACGTTCAGCCGTGTCTGGGATAGGTGGTACATCTTTCAACCTTGGTGACGGAGGACAGGAGGCCTCAGAATCTGAGGTGTCAACCACAACGATTTTTGCCTCCCTCTGAGGCTGGCTCCTCTTTGTTGAAGATGGTTCCTTCTTCAGGAAGGCAAATGTTGGCAACTCTTCCGAGTCACTCTCACTAGAATCCAGTGCAAGCGATGACTTCTTTAGAGCCATCAGTACGTGCTGTCAAATTAATCCCCTGAAAGGAAAAGAGGTGAGATGCAGACTGTAGCACTGAACTCAGTCCATTAGACATGTTCTGTGGCCAAACTTTATGGAAATACATACAATATAGAAACAGAAAAACAGGATACTGTCCCAACACATTCAATCTGGAACTCAGCTGTCTGTAGTCTAACAGGACTCCTCAAATCCCTTCTAGGTCAAGGTGACCTAGAAACAAAGTGGAGATTACTATCAGAAATGTTAATGCAGTAGTAACAAGACTCAACACCACCCCCTTGTTGATCTCTGCATTTGAAATGCAGATGTCAAGTCACCCTTTCTTTAAAATTTGAGATATAATTCACATACCATAAACTTCTCTTTCAAGTGTACAGTTCAGTAGTTTTTAGTATATTCACAAAACTGTGCATCACTAATTCCAGAACATTCTCATCACCCCAAAAAGAAATCCCATAGCCATTAAGCAGTCACTGTTCACTTCCCCGTCCCCCAGCTCCTGACAACCATAAATCTACTTCTGTTTTTTATGGATTTGCCTGTTCTGGATAGTTAGTACAAACAGAATCATACAGCCTGTGGTCCTTTGTGACTGCCTCCTTTCACTTAGCATGTTTCTCAAGGTTCATTTATGTTATGGCGTGTGTCAGTATTTGATGTCAGCATTTCCATAAAAAGCTGAATAACATTCCACTGCATAAATCTGCCACAATTTGTTTCTCTGTTCAGCACTAACGGATATTTGGTTTCCGGGTTTTGCCCATTATGAATAATGCTGCCATGAACATTCATGTCCAGGTTTTTGTGGGGACAGGTTTTCAATTCTCTTGCATGTATACCTGGAAGTTCAACGGCAGGGTCATGTACAAGAATCACTCTTCGAATAAACGTTCACTAACACTGTAGGTGTAACCCCGGATGGGCCACGTAACCTCCCTGAGCGTCGCTTTCCAATACAGTAAAACAGAGATGTGATAACAACACGTACTTCATAAGATTGTGCGAAGTAACTGAAATCGTGCCTTTACCAGCGCTTAGCACAGCACGTAGCCGATAGTAAGCACTCGGTAAATGACGCTGAAAGTCTAGGGAGGGACCTCCTCTGAGTCCGCTCCCTGCACCTCGCCAGAGTCCGGCAAACCGAGGTTGCCTGCCAGGCCGATCCGGCGCGTCCTCACCGCGCGGCGGAGCCCCGGACACCCTGGTCACCGAGGCCCTGCCGGGCGGCGCTCAAAAATCCGGCCCCTAATAACCAGTAAGTCAGACAAATGAAAAAAAAAAAATTCAGAAAGACATGAAAAGAAGAGAAAACAGTACATATGGCATAAATTTAAATAAACATGGTTATTAAAAAAAAAAAAATCCGGCCCCAACCTGCCGCCCGCCGCCCGCCGCGCCGGCTCTCACCTGCGACTCCTCGCGCCACTCTTTCAAGTGCAGCGCAGGCCCCGGAAGCAGATCGCCCGGTAGCGGAAGCAGATTTCTGAGACCGGAAGCGAGTGTACGGCAAACATGGCGTCGGTGGCGCTGGCGCTAAGGACGCGGGCGGCTGGTAACGGGACGCCGTGGCTTTTGCGGGGCGAGGGGTGCAGGCGGAGCGGGGACCCTGCAGGGAGCCTGAGGGTGGAGGCCATTCCCCGTGGAGGCCCGTAGGCGCCGAGCCGGGAGAGCGCGGGGGGTCCTCGAGCTTTGAGAGGTAGCTGTCACTGACCACGTCGGACGCCCGGCCGTGGGTGGTGGTTCGGGGAGCATGTGTCCTTCCTTTGCCCCGCGCGCAAGTACACCTTCCCTAGCGTTTGGTGACGTGGGCACGCCGCTTCCACTCCGTGGATCCCTTCATCTATAAATCCTGGCACACTGGAGCTCAGAAAGTTAACAGATTGAAGTCTTTGTGCCAGACAGTGCAGTTAGGTGTTGGGGATCTCAGCAGGGATGAGGACAGTCTCTTATCTCCCGGACCGGTTCTTTCTAGTGGATAAGCCAATAAATAAGCACAGAAACAAAATGGTTGTAAATTGTGACGAGTGCTGTTAAAGAAAGCAAAAATGTGTGTGTTTGATGTCTTCTTGGGGGTTGGTGGTCAGGGAAGCCCTTCGAGGAGGTAACATCTAAGTTAAGATCTAAAGGATGACGGGAGGCCTAGCCCTGGTAGAGAATGAGGGGCAGGAGAGTGACATAAGCCAGTTTGACATGTTGAGAAGCAAACCATTGCTCTTACGTGAATGTAAAAGGGGGTAGGAGTGGAAATGAGGAAAACAGATGGGAAGCTGTAATAGTAGTCCGGATGAGACATGATTTAGCCAAGATGCTAGTGTCAGTGAACTTGGGGGGAAATGGGTGGTTTTAAGATCAGTTTTGGAGATAAAACCCAGAGTTTGCTCCTTAGCTGGATATGTGAGATGAGCAAAGGAAAGTAATCTGCAGTGACTCTTTGATTTCTGCCCAAGCAACTGCATAGTTGGTAGTATCCTTTACTCTGAGGTGGAGGATGGGAAGTAGGCTGAAGGGCAAAGATTTGTGAAAGAGATAATGTAGATAAAACAAAAGCCCCATTCCTCAGCTTAATAAGTTAGAGGATGAATGAATAAATAGATTTAAAGGAAGGTAGATCTTGGTGCTGGGCATTTAACATGTCTTTCTCAGCATTTATTTCTGGTCCCTTGTCCCAGCTACTCTCTATCATTAAAACTTCAGAAACCTGGTTTCAGGAACTCTGAACTTGTAGGCTCTGGAGACTCACAGGGCTTCTCTAAAGATTCTGGCATAGCCCTGATTGGCCATGGCTGTGTCTGAGACCTGAAAGCAAGGACTGCCAGCCCTGTGCTTGTCATATAGCAAGTTGCTTCCAACTTGGTTAGTATGAATTTTAGTTCACTCTCCTTTTAAAAAGAAATGCCATTGAGCATTTTGGAATGAGTATGAAGAAGTCAGGTTGTTAAGGGCAGGGCGTCAGTCTTCTTGGTCAGGACCCGTACTGGGTGGGCTTGCTGACGAAGGAGTCCAGCCTTCTGAAATAGCTAAGAGCCTGTGGGAGCCACCCTCCGAGAAGCTGCCCTTTTTGTTTACAAGTATTTGGTGTGCAGGGGATGGGTGAATGGTTGAGAAAGTGGTGGGTGACGCCAAAGCAGGACCCTCTCTCTGGGTGTCCTATGGCTGGGCTCTGTGGTCCAGCCCCTCCACAGTGTCTGGAGCCTTGAGGACATGTGGTGAGTGAGGCTGAAACTGGCAGCTCTGTGGTGTCCTCTTGCTGGCTTATATTTCTGTGGTGTTTGTTTCTCTTCAACAGGACTGGATGTGTCAGGACCCAAGGCACATGGTGTTTATTTTCTTTCTGTGAATATTTCACTGCCCGCTGCCTCCCCCGGCCACACACACACTTCTCATGCAGTGCATACGCCCTGGACAATACAAGGAATGACTTGTCCCCTGCCGTGGAGAAGGCCAAGGACTTTCAGACACTCCCTGAGAACCACCACCAACACAGTCGAGTGGCATTTCTGCTCACGTATCTTCCTCACCTCCCCTGCCACTACCCCTGCCATCTCTCAGCTTACCAAATGGCCCACTGAGGCAGAGAAAGAGTGATTGGAAGTCTCTCTGAACAACATTTCTGTTCTGTCTGCAGTTACAGCCCTGCTGAGCCCCCCTCAGGCTGCGTCTCTTGCCATCAGATATGCATCCAAGAAGACAGGTGGCAGCTCCAAAAACCTGGGTGGAAAGTCACCAGGCAAACGCTTTGGCCTCAAGAAAATGGAGGGTGAGCGTGTGCCTTGGCTTCCATTTGTCAGCTGCACCCTCCCTTGCTGTCCCTGGCATTCCTTTGCAGAACAGGAAAACCATGCCCCCTCCTGGTCCTGTACTCTCCGCTTAGCTCGCCAGAGCACTTGGCTCCAGATTACAGATGCAGAGAAGACCTGAGGCAGGGAGGGGGGTCCTGAGGAAGAGCAGATAGGTGTGAACCTGGGCCATGTGACTGGAGAGAAGAGTGTGGAGACTGGCAGGGGTGGTTCAGGGGGTGAGACTGGCAGAGGGAGATGGGGGCTGCTTGTGTCCAAGCATGTAGGAGTTGGTTTTGTCCAGGGTCAGGCTTAGAGGTTGGTGTGCAGCATTTGGGCCAGGAAATCGAGGGCCGGTATGTTTTTTTAGCAGTTTGCTGTGCTGTCCCATCACTGGGGCCCACAGTCAGCGTGCTTGTGGACTTCTCTTCTAGGTCACTATGTTCATGCTGGCAACATCCTTGCGACTCAGCGCCACTTCCGTTGGCACCCAGGCGCCCATGTGAGTTGCTCTGTGGCCCTTTCCCCTTTTTTCTTTCCTAGGACCACCTCTCTCTGTTCCTAAGCATGGTAGTGATAACAAAACAGTTGTGTTTTTGGGATACTTAGCAAATGCCAAGCATCATTTTGCTTCCTGGGCCTGCATTGTCTCATTTCATCCTTAGCCCATCCCCGTGATGCACTAGGTATCGCTAGGTATCCATTTTCCAGGTAGGATGCCAGAGACTTAGGGAATGGAGGGGCCCACATGGCAGAGCTGGGGTTCGTGCTGGGGCTGCCTACCTCCCAATCACTGTGCTTTGCCTTGTGGAGCATCAGCCTGGTTCTCTTGGGTCTCCTTTTTTTTTTTTTTTAAAGATTTTATTTATTTATTTGAGACACAGAGAGATAGAGCATAAGCGGAGGAGGATCAGAGAGAGAGGGAGAGGCAGACTCCCTGCTAAGCAGAGAGCCTGACATGGGGCTCAATCCCAGGACCCTGAGATCATGACCTGAGCCGAAGGCAGACGCTTAACCAACTGAGCCACCCAGGTGCCCCGGGTCTCCTTTCTAACCCCCACCTGTTAGAGGAGGAGATGCCTAGTGATTTGAGATACTTTCTGAATCTTGGGAAACTAATTTCAGTGTATCCTTTTTCCTTCTTGCTAATCCTCTTTTGCATAAAATTGTTATTAGATGGCTGAAAGATACTTTGAATTTAATAAAATAGAATTCAGTGTATGTGCCAGAAACCAGGTCCATATCCGGCAGGGATTTCAGTTTTCAGCAAGTTGGAATTACTTCTTAAGGTAGGAAGGTTCTTTGTTAACACAGATCTGTACCGTACTCTTATTTTTTTTTTAAGATTTATTTATTAGAGAGAGTCTGAGCTCCCAGCTGAGCTTGGAGCCTGTCTTGGGGGCCCTATCTCACAACCCCGAGACCATGACCTGAGCCAAAAATTAGAGTGGGATGCTTAACTGACTGAGCCACTCAGGCGCCCCCGTACTGTACTCTTCACATTATCGTAAATGTTCGGTTAGTTTCCTTTGTCATCAGTCCCCTCACCGCCCCTTTTTTGGCCATTTTAGTAGGCATATAAAGACTGATAGTGGCCACTAATTATGTCAGAAATGCTAATTTACATGTGAATTGACTGTGTAGTAGTTCTGTCTCGTAGAACTCGAGGCACTAGCTGTATGGCTGTGTTAACTCTGGGGACTCGCTAAAATAGCAGCAGCAATAATAAAAGCTAGCGTGTTTTGAGCTAAGCAGTATTCTAAGCTCTTTATGATTAACTCACTTAATCTTTGAGGGGGACCCCATAAAAGTAGTTAATATTATCCCCATTTTGCAGATGAGAAAATGGAGACACAGTGAAGTAATGCAGCTTGCCCAGGCCACACGACAGTAGGTAGTGGTGCTGGGATTTGAACCAGGCATCCTGGCTCCAGAGCCCATTCCTTTAATCAGAGAAATATTGAATAATGCTTTATTGCCTGGGTAAAAGTTGCCCCACATCCAATCTCAAGTTCTAAAGGAAAAATGCTAAAATATATGCAGTTTACAAACTGTATACGCAACACGTAGTTTATTCTCCGCTCATAGTTTTCGTCGAGAGCAGTTAGAAATGGCAGCTACTTCACAAGGTGAGGACTAAAGGGGTCAGGGGGGCACTGCCTGCATACGCAGGCGCTGCGAAAGGACTGGTGCCTGTCACTATGATTGCTGTTTTGTTAGATGACGTATTACCATAGGGCTTTGGTCCTAAACTTCAGAGGTCACTATATAGGACGAAACTATGTCAAGCTCATGTTTACTATGACAACTCCAGTGTTTTTTTAATTTTAAGTGAGGCCGGCTCCCAGGGGGCAGTGCTTAGGGGCATCTTCCCGGGCCTGGTTTGGGGATCTGTCTGGTGTGGCAGCCGGCCAGCTGCACAGACATGGGTCTAGAGACGAGCCTTCAGGGACTGAGCACCCGCGAGGATTGGCTATTGGAGTTTTCTTTTCCCTCTTCTGTCACAGAGTCCTAGATGCCAAGGAAGTGCCAGGGAGCAGGAAAGGGAACCCGGGATAGAGCTTTCTGATCTCCCCCTTGGTTCCAGAGCCTGAATCCTTATGAGAAGTTTGTCTCGAAGCCCTGGGATGGACCACCCGGCTGTCGGTCCAGCTGACCAGGTCTTTGTGTTGCAGGTGGGGCTGGGGAAGAAGAAGTACCTGTACGCCCTGGAGGAAGGGGTAGTCCGCTACACGAAGGAGGTCTACGTGCCCAGTCCCAGCAATGCAGAGGATGTGGATCTGGTCACCAGACTGCCCAAGGGTGCTGTGCTCTATAAGACTTTTGTCCACGTGGTTCCTGCCAAGCCTGAGGGCACCTTCAAACTGGCAGCTATGCTGTGAACTCCTCGTTGAGGCCATTGGATGGAGCCTGGAGCCCAGGTGACAGGAGAGGGTGACAGCAGAAGAAGTCACAGGTCGGGACAACAGGGCCTCCTGAGGAAGTCTGCTTGGTGGTGATTGCAGAAGTCTCTTAAGTGACCAGCTGGGAAGCCTTTTGGGAGACTTGACCTGGGGCCAAAAATAAAGTTTGCTGGTGTCATGAGCCTGTGCTGTGTGGGGGTAAACCTGGCTGGGGCTGCTTACGCGTTTATTGGTCCTTAGCCACGTTCTGTGGTGCACACGGAGGAACAACCGCAGAGCAGAAAAAGAGACCTCTCAGAGTGAGGAAATGACAGGAGGGGAATGTGTGTGAGGAGGGGATTGCTTTAACACCATCTCCCCGAGGAGAACCACCCCCCCAACCCCCTCACCCCTGTCCCCCCCCCCCCCCCCCACCTCCCCATCCCTTGCCCAGAGGGGTCCTGGGAGGAGTGGGGGGGAGGGGCTAGAGAGGAAGCAACAAGGTCATGTCCTCTCCTGGAGCCACATTTGGAGGGAGCTGGGGCTGTAGCCGCCGGAATGGCCACATGGCTGACCCCTCCGTGGATCCAGCCTAGAGAGGCCAGGTGGACCCAGGTCCTTTCAGTGATGAGGCAAAATGAGTGACAAATGGGCTTCTTTCTGCACACCCAGAGAGAGACACACCCACCTCACATCCTTTTCTGGTTCTTGGTTTATCTCAAACCGTAAACAGCCTCAGAGAATCTGGTTTTAGGAATACTCAGTCTGGGCTTAGAGTGGGCTGGGACAGGCCTTCATTGTCAATCCAACCCAAGACCTTCAAGGCTTAGCTTCCAGTGGAAGGGCCAGGAAGAAAGTCTCAGCTGGGGCAGAGGGTCGTCCTGGCCTTTGGAGGTAGGTGGTTTGGGCTGCGGCTGCAGAGGGGCTTGTAGAGTGCAGTGGCTTCAAGGACTCTGCCCTGTAGGCAGGAGCTTCAGGGATTGGAGGCACAGAAGCCCCACAGTTCGGGAGATCTGTCTTCAACTTGGCACTTTGTTCTCTTAGGGCATGACCCCAGATTCTCCATGTGCAGATCCTCGGCAGAGGTGACCCAGGGTTTCACCCCACTTCTTGTGGGGTCTCATGTACCAAGGCCCAGCTGGGAAGATTGCTGGGGGCATCTGTCAGCTCAGCACTGTCCCTGCCAGTCCCCTGGAGAAGCACGAAGGGGCAGGATGCAAGAGGTTCCCTCCTATACAGCGGTGTTGCCCTGAGCAGAGCGGGGGGGGGGGGGGGGGGCTGCTGCTTCATGGGGTGGGCAAGTAAAGCCACAGTTGGGTGATGGTGCAGGCAGTGACTTTAGGGCCTCCTCATAGCTTGGTGGCAACTGAGGGGTAGGGAGGAAGGCATTAGCTATTCCCTGACACCCCAGCCTCTCCCCACCTGCCCATACATACACGCACTTTCTTCGGGCTTTGGCCTTTGTGCCTCCTCTCCTCCAGTGATGTTCCTTTCTGGAAACAAGTTGAGCCCTAGAGCCGTTGGCTCCGTGGAAACCCTTCCACAGAAGCCTGTTCTGAATCCCAGGGCAGGCCCCCCCCGGGCTGGGGTCCGCTGTCCTTCCCTCCACCCAAAGAGGTGAAGTGGGGCTTCCTTTCAAATCCTGGGGCTCTCCCCATCAGTGGCCCTTTCCTCCTGGTCTGAGGGGCTCTAACTGGGCATTATGTGTAAGAGTAATATGAAAATGGCTCACTTCTCCAAGGCACCCAAGGCTAGGAATGCTGAACATTCACCTCTCTGCAGGCCCAGATCCCGAAGCGCTGTGCAATCAGCTGGTGAACCTGCTTCTGCTGGTCTTTCTTTCCAGTATTCCCCTAGCTGGGCAGGTGAGCCAGCTGCCACAGGGGCAGCCCCACGCAGACTCCCTCGCCCCTCAGCGATAGCCCTGTAACCAAGAAAAGCCGGGGGGACGAGGCAGGCACACATCTGGACCCTTCGGCTTCCATCTGGCCCTTCTTCTCCAGGGTGAGCCCAAGATTAGGGTACCACACGCTCTCCTTTCCCAGAAGTCGCTCGGCATCATCCCATCCTCCCCCTGGCCACCCTAAGCCCCTGGCCTGGCTTCAGGCCCGCACTACACAGCTCTCCACTGACTCCCTGGTGGCAGCCCCAAGGGTCCTCCCTCACTTGCATCCCCTGGGAATCTCAGCAGCTTTCCACTGCCTGGACCTCGCTGGGGCCTCGTATGGTGCAGAAGCAGGGAGGGGGCGGTCCTGGGAAGCATGAAGGATGACAAAGTGAAGCTCCAGATTCAGGGTCAGCAAACAAGAGAGCAGAGCCCAGCCCCTTCTGTCCCTGTGTCGCTCTCCCCATCCCCTTTGGTTCTCTCCAGCAAGCCCAAGGCACAGAGCTGGCTCCTCAGCATTTCTGAGATGCACTCAGTGTAGAGGTACCACTCCTCTCTGGCCCCAGCTTCTCACAGGGTCTGGCAGCCAGCTCTGATGCTCCTTTGGGGGAGAGTCAGAGAAAATCTCCTCCTGCTGTGCCCACCTCTCCATCCTCTGTCTGGTGCCCAGAATTGTGTGCGTGTGTGTGCGGGGGGCGGGGGGAATCAGAGCATGGGGAGGTTGCAGGTTGGACAATTCCTTTTGATTGCTGTACCCAGGCTCCCACGTGGTGCCCCGTCCCTGGGGAGAGGACTGCCGGTATGGTAGCCACCACCTCCTCTCACTCTGGGCTCAGTGCTCTGGGCTCCCCCCGGGGAGAGGGTGAGCCTCCAGTCGCTTGGAGAGCTGGGATAAGACCATTGTCCTCACCAGCAGCTCCCAGCACCGGGTCCCCATTAACAATAACAATCACCAGGCAGGACGCTGGCAAAGACCTTATTAACCCTTTCCACACTGCTGCCCTGGCCCCGAGGGAACCCAGGCTGGAAGGGGCAGAGTCCAGAGAGTAGGTCCTGAAGGCCTTTTCCTTACTGAACAGTTGCTCTTCCTGGGCCAGAGAGCAGGTGCCCTTTGGTTGGGGTTGGGGAAGGGGGGCGGCAGCAGGCGAAGGGTTGTTGGGCAGGGGTGCTTACATATTGGCTGGGGCTCTGGAACAAGGGGCAGGAGCGGGGAGCCTGGCCGCGCGGGGGCTCACGCTGGTACAGCAGGACCTGCAGGATGGCCATGATGAACACCAGGGGCGAAACTACCCTCCCCCCAGATGCACGGTCAAGGGCCCAGCCCGCACCTGGCATGCATGAGCCCATCTCAGCTCCCCACGTTGGAATCGCACTCCAAAAGTTAGGTAGGATCGACGGGTCTAGCTAGCATCAGCCTGACATGCAGGGGAAACTGAGGTGCGGGCGGTTCCCTTTCTGCTGTGGCACTGACCCCCTGCGGCAGACTTACCTAGGAGAGCAGTGTGGCTTTTTCCTGTCCCTTCAGCCCAGGGAAGTGAAGTGTATAAGGAGTTTAGAGAGGGACAAACTTGGGGGAGGGGGAAGGAACTTGTAGCAGGCTAGGCACCCTTAGAAGCGACGGGTCTGAGGGGCCCGGGGAGGACCCCAGGGCCTGGACTCAGCCCCTTCTCCACTCTCCCAGACCGTGGCATCCCAGAACTCGGCAGGCAAGGGCCCAGCCAAACACACAATTCTTCCCAAGTGGTTTGCTCTAGGTGACCCTATAGATGAAGAGGCTGGGCTTCCGGCCTACAGTGCGGAGTCAAGGGTACATCCGATCCAACCCTGGGACTCAGGACAGCAGTAGGGACTCACAGCTATGGCTAGGAGGCTACTGTCCACGGTGATCCCTGCACGCAGAACAGCAGTGACAGAGGGGTGCCAAGACAGGGCATCAGCCTTGAACCACCTTGAAGACAGCCAGCAGGACCACCCCCTGACCCAGGAACCCTGGCCCAGAGGAGCGACTGCATTCAGAGCCAGCTTGTCGGCTTCTGCCCCTGCTCGTCCTGCAGGTGCCGTGCCACGATCCCGTGTCCTACAGAGGGCACTCCCCTCTCTGGGCCCGATGGCCATGAAGGTCCCTCTACGACTTTCAGAAGAGGTTGGCGGGAATGGGCTTAGCTTCTGGTATACACATCGGCCAGCCAAGGGGGCTCCAACTCGCCCAGACCTCTGCACACCTCTGCACTTCTCACTTCCAGATCACCTCCCAGCGACTCTGCCCCGCTTCCCATTGGCCCAGGTAACGGGGCTCAAGATGCCAATTGGCTACCTTCTGCTCTTGGCTCCCGCCTCTAAGGGAACAGAGGTGTCCAAGGTTGCCCTGGAAACCAGGCACGCGGGCCACAAAATACAAAAGACTCTGCCCAGGCTCTTGCCCTCCCTCCAAAAGAATTATTGCGCAGCCTAGGGGGTCCAGCCTGCCCCAGCCAACCCCCACCCCAACCCCACATCCCGCCTGCCCTGAATCCTGATCTTGACCCCAGGGGCCCAGCCAAGCGAGGATTTCAAAGCCTCAAAGAGCCCAAACCTCCAGGCTGAGCTAACCCTCCAGAAAGGCAGCAGAGAAGCTGCCTTCGCTCTGGCCTCTGTGGCTTGCACAGGGGAGAGGCAGGGGGAGGAGGGCCTCCACAGCCAAACCTGCCTTCTGAACCGGCCACGGGTTCTGGAGCCGGGAGCCTGGTCCAGGTCCTGCAATGCTTCCAACTCAGGAGGTCAACCCAGGCCTGCTGGAGCAGTGAGGGTGCAGCTGCCCTGCAAATTAGTATCTCCTGGGGCGGGAGGGGGGACTTTGAACCCATGCTTTTGCTGGGCTCCCACCTCACACCAATGAACTCAGAACCCTCACTCAGGATGCCCAGCCACTGGGCTAAACGTGTAAACTCAGAACGTTCACGGCAGGGCACGGTCACGAGTAATAAGTAACCAGGGCCTGGTGTGATGGGGTGAGTGTGGCAGAGCTGAAACAGAGCGCATGCCCCACTGACGTCAAAAACGAAGACTCTGGAAACTGTTGTGCTAACCTAACGACAGCGCGGGTGACCCTTGCCAGTTGCACGGCAAGTCCTCAGCCAGCAGAGTCTGAATGCTCTGACCATTCCTGCCTGGGTGGAACATGCTGGACCTGGTTAGCTTTTATTTATCGACCTCAGAGTTGATGTAAAAAAAAAACAAAATTCTAGTGACTCGGAGGGGTAGTTTCAGAGGTTGACAAAAATGGCAGCCAGAAAAATGTCATCCTAGCCCCTTACCCGAGCACTGTTCCCCAGGAGTTGGTGCTGTCAGCTCCTTGCCGGTGACCTGCCCTCAGGAGGGCAGGGAGTTGTGAGAGCACCATGCAGACCCCCTGCCCACCTCGGGAGCTTGCTGCCGCCACCTGAGGGCTGTGACTTCAGGTTCATCATTTGTTTCCTGATGTGCCAGGTGCCCATCATGGGAGCACCTGCCCCACAGGGTTATAAGGATTCAATGAGATGCTTTGCATAGGGTCCGCCCGCGGGCTGAACTGACCACCCCACCGCCCTTCCTGGTGGTCAGGGGCGCCCTCTGTCGGCCAGTAGGAAAACTGGACATGTGGCAGTCCAGGCAGGCGTGAGCCCTTTGTTCCCCAAGGGGAGCTGAGCAGGCCGGCGTGACCCGCCCAAGGAAGGATTTTAAAGGCCTGAGAAACCCTCGCTCCCACATTAAGTAAGGTGTGAAGGGCTGATACGGAGCCTGGGCTGCAGAGGAGGAAGGTGGCACAACCCTTTCCAGCAGGCCCTCCCAGGGCCTAGGGTGGTGGCCAGGGCCCCACGCCACTGTTACTCTTGCCCCTAAAGCTCCAACGGTAACTACCAGGCTGTGGCTGGGGCTGCCTCCATTCTGGAAGGTGCTCCATACGTCAGAGCGGGGCAGGAGAGTGAGGAGGGCTTGTGGGTTGGGCCCTCCCCAGTGATGCCAAAGGCAAAGAAGCCAGCATCCCGTGGAAGGGTCAGGTCAGGACCCTTGAGAACTGAACTGGCTCTCGCGCTGGCGTCCTGGGTGGCAATGAGCAACTGTCCAAGCCTCTCTGGGCCTGTCTGGCCCTCAAAAAAAGAGGGAGCTGCTTTAGATGGGTTCTTGCATCCTTTCTGGTTCTTGGGTTCTAAACCGTTCCCACTCGAGGGAAATGAAACCTCTACTTTCTCAGGGCTGCCAGAGAACACCGGCGAAGACACTGGGGAGAAGGCCCAACAGCGCCGGCTTCCTGACACCCAGGAGGAAAGACACAGAGGCTCCACTTAGAGAGATAGAGATATATTTCTTCTGTTGCATATTTCAGACTTCACACGGAGCTTTCAGGCACAATGCTGCTCTAGGTTCTTGGGAGAGCCCTGCCAAGAGTCTTCTTCCCACACTGCTCGCAACGGTTCGCCCCTCCAGGGTGGGAGCCCAGGACCGGCATGCAGTTCTGGGTGCCTGGGAGACTCTGCATTTGTCAGCAGGCCCTGACGCCCTGCCTTGCCCATCGAGAGGCCGGACATGCTGGAAAGCCCTAGAGCCGGCCCCACCCGTTTCTTCTACGGCCCCCTGGCTACAAGAGGAGAGGCTACCCTGCTAGAGTTCAGCTCTGCAGAGCTCCCCCAAATCACCTGGTCTCTGGGCCTGAGAGCCTGGCCCGGCACCTGCACCCCCGTAGAGCCTCAGCCGTAGGCACCACAGGCCCAGGCTGGGGGAATGAGGCCCCGGGGAGAGAGGCAGGCCCAGCCCCCTCCGGAGCGACAGCAGATGGGCTCGTCAGGGCCCTGCTCCTCAGAGCCATGGCCCACTTCCTGGGGCTGCTCTGAGCCCTATTGCACAGTTTTCATTTCCAGTTCCTCCTTCTACCACCCATTAAAAACAAACAAAAAAACCCCAAAACAACAAGAAACCTAGGAGGGAAAGTGAGGAAGAGTGGGGCGTGGAAGCTGGAGCCCTTCTCCCCACATTCCTGCCCACCTCTGGTCCCCAGCAGACCTGTTAGCAGGGAGGACCACGCCCCCCTTCCCTGCCGTCCGCGCGGGCTCGGGCTGGCGAGCAGGGGTGGCCTGCGTGGGGCTCCGGTTCTTGCCTGTGGGGAGGGCACGCCCCTCCGCTGTCTGTAAGGTGCAATTCCCCGGGTCCTCCGGAGGCGCTGGCTGGGGCCCTGCTACCTGAGTCGCCCGTCCGCTTTGACGGGCCCCAGCTCTGATTTGGGGTCGGGGAACACAGAGCTCCAGCTGGTCAGTCGGCAGAGCTCCAGGGACGGGCAGGCGGAGGGGCCCATGGTGCACAGTCCGGCCACAGACCAGAAGCCACTCAGCTCCCCATCTGTCCAGGCCTCAAGTGCCGGGCCTGTGAGCTCTGCGCGCCGGCGGGCGGCCTCCTCTGCGGGCTCAGGCTGAGGCAGGTTCAGGATGCCGCTGAGGCCCTGGAAACTCTGCTCCATGTACTCGTTGTGGGGCGGCCCGGCATGCAGCCAGCGGGCATCATCTGGGGGTGCAGAACAGGTGGTAAAGGCCAGCCTCTGGGATTTGGGTCTGGGCACCCCAGCATCTGTCCCCATTCTACCAGGGAGTCACATCTCGCTGAGTGGCCTGTGACCTTGCGCTAATCCACAGAACTTTCTGGGCCTGTAAAACTGTTCGTTTTTATCAAGTCAAGACCGTAATCTCTGAATTCCCACCTTGAGGATTCAGAACAGTGGGATCAAGGCACTTTGGAAGACAACGTAACTTTCCCATAATGGTCTGGTCTCTGTCCCTGTGGCCCTTCTCAGCCACCCCCAGGGGCTCCCAGAGCCATCAGAGGCCCCACCCTCGGGCCCTCAGCTGTGGGGCCCTGTGCGCTTTGCTAGCCAGTCCTTCCCACCACCCCTTACCTCCTACCCCCTCGACCCTCTGTTCCCCCCATGCACCAGGTGCCTGTGGGGTTTGTCTCCTCAGCTTAGAACAGCCCTCTCTGTCTATAAAATTCCAGCTCCTCAGGGCTCAGCTCCAATACTGGCCTGCTGGAGAGCTGGCCTCCACCTGTCCCCATCTCCTGGCATCAGGCTCAGAGTCCCTGGGGAGCAGGGGTGTGGCTTGTCTGCTCGGGATCTGCCGCAGCCCCCCTAGTACCCCATCCTTCTCTGGGTTACTTCCTGATCTTCTCTGTGATAAGATGTAGCCAGAGAAAGGAAACATCACCTACCTACTGAGCACCTACTGTATACAAGCCATGTTTACCCACATACTCATCCCTAATATTTCCCAGGGGTTAGTTGTACCAGGCCCCTCTTGAGGGAACCTGAAGCCTATGCCTGTGTTCAGAGCCTGCTCCCTTAGCCTCAGCCAAGTGTGAGCTGGGCCATGGGATCCTGCCCACCCAGCCACACAGTGGACCGGGTGGCCCATCAAATCCACTGCCCCAAGAATGAGGAACCTGGAGACCAAGAGACCCTGGTCAGTCTCTACTGCACGGAGAGACCAAGTATCATGTATTGAGAAGCCAGAGCCTGGGGCTGACACACAGGGGACAGGTGGCCCCACAGAGACAATAGAGAAAGCACCTCTGGTTCCCGGGGTACAAGGGCGGGGGGACCAGAGAAATTTCCTGGGTTCTGGGGGACAGCCCTGCATTCTTCCAATAATTTCCCCATTTTACTTGAGCTGGTTTGAGTGGACTTGTGTTCCACACACCCTGGAGGCCTCCAATTGTTCTCTCTCTCTTACTACTTTACACGTAGTAAGACCGGGGCTCAGAAGGCCAATAACCTGCCAAGGAGAAAGGCCCAATTAAAGTGTCAGAGCTACATTCCAAAGCCAAATCCACCTGACCACAAAGCTTGCCTCACTACCCTACCACAGTGTGGGGATAGTAAGGGACAGACCATCCAGGCCCCAACCCGGCCCCTTCCCCTTGAGGGTCAGCTCTGATGGTCAGCCTCTTGGGACCGGTCAACTGCTTGGTGAATCCTAGTCTGTCTGGCTTCTGGGCCTAGATCCTTACCTTTCCTGAGAGGTAGTTTGCGGTTGAAGGTCAAGGGCAGCACGAGGAAGCGGGTCTCACCCAGGGGTTCCCAGAATTGAAGCAGTCGAACAGTCCAGGCCCCTGGCCGCAGGGGCCGGCTCAGTGGGGGCTTGTACTGCGTGACCTCGGTGTCCGCGTCTACCGCGATGTCGTATGACGTGGCCACCACGTAGGTGGGGTCAATCCACACCACGGTGGCTGTGAGGTTGGGGCCCCGGGCCCAGCGCTGCATGGCCACAGGCTCATCCAGTGGCCCCAGCAACCCCCCAAAGTTCCGGAAAAGACGCTCTTTGGGGTCCCACTCGGTGCCGACCTGTAGGGAGGGAGGCAGCTGGGCAAGAGCCTGGCGGGGCAAGTCCTCTCTACTCTGGTGCTGCCTCTAACTCTCTGTGTGACCTCGGGCCAGTCACTCTATCTTTCTGGGCCTCAGTTTCCCCATTTGCAGAATGAAGGGCTTGAACTAGGATTTCTCTAAGATCTTTCTCAGCTCTGAGATTTGTTCCAGGCTCCTGCTCTGGCCTGCTCTGTCGTGGTGGGGGCAGTAAGGCAGAGACGAGGTGTGAGGCCCCGCCCAGAGACCATCGCCACGTGAAGCCATGGCCTCTGAGAAAGAGCCGACACTCCAAAGCCTGATGGAACATCAAAGTCCCTCTAGAAGAAAATAACTGCAGTTTAGAAAACAGGGCTTGCATTGTAGAGCAACTTCAGTCTCCTCCCTGCTCACTGCATGTGCACCCCACGTGGGAGGTGCTCCTCAGCGTGCGCCTGCCGGGGAGACACTGGCCCCGTCGCTGGGGAGGAAGAGCCTGTGAAGCCAGTCCTGAAAGGCCTAACCCAGTCCTTATCCCTCCCTTGGTGTCTGTCCCCCTCTTCCCACTACCCTGAGTCTTGCTGGGGGTCAGGAAAAAGCAAGGGGAGGACCTGTCCCACCTCCAAACTCTGGAGCCGGCTGGCCTGGTCACTGCGCCCCAACAGCTTCAGCGACCCCTGGGGCATCAGCCACATCTCAAGCGTCTCTGCCGGCCCCTGGGCTGAGCGCTGCACCGCCTGCGTCACCAGGTAGCCCTGGAAATGGTCGTCATAGAAATACAGGTGCACGCTGGACGGCAAGCCCCGGGGCTCAAACCTAAGAAGGTTCCGGCAGGGAGAAAGGGAGATGCCATCAGCATACCCGACTTGGCCTGGAGTCCCGGGGGGGGGGGCTCTGGGGAATCCCATCCTCAAGTGCGTCCTTTGCCCCAAATCTCACACCCACAGCACCTATGTGCCGGGCTCTTGCTCTGTTTTATTTGCCTTTTCCCCTGCTTCGGACTGGGGGCTCCCTGGGGCCGGGGCGGTCTCTTTCTGACTGGCCTCCCCACAGGGCGCCACACGTGGAGGGCCTGCGACAGGTCAGGAGGAGGTCTCACCTGCACAGCGGGGTGGCCAGTGGGGGTGTCGTGGTGGCAGCCTGGCGCAGGCTGAGGCGGGCGAAGGCAGTGTAAGCGGTGAGTGTGACATCACTGAGCCCACTGGGGCCATCGGCTGCGTCGTAGGCGTTCTCCCAATAGGCCTTGAGGGCCGGCGTGCCTGGCGGGTAGCTGCCATACAGGTGGACATCCAGGATCTCCAGGACCTCCTGGTTCACGGTCGACTCAAACTTCCGGGCGAAGAAGGTGGGTCTGGAGACTTGCTGGAGCAGGAGAGGCAACGGGGCTGAAGGGGCCTGGAGGTCTCAGGCGGTGTGGCTGGGGCTGGGGGGGCCCTCCCTGCTGCCAGTGAAGCCCCGAGAACTGCCACAGGGGAAGCCCCCTCCCCCCAAGATTCTCTGGTGGGGGCTCAGCCTGAATCCTTTCTGCCTGCGAAAGCACACAGAGAAAGGCCGGCGGGAGGCTGGGCCCAGGGGGTCCCGGGAAGCACCTGCAGCCGGAAGAAGTCCTGCGGCTTGAAGTCGTTGGGCGAGCAGCCGCACCAGTC
This sequence comes from Callorhinus ursinus, assembly GCF_003265705.2. Classification (NCBI taxonomy): domain Eukaryota; kingdom Metazoa; phylum Chordata; class Mammalia; order Carnivora; family Otariidae; genus Callorhinus; species Callorhinus ursinus. The sequence goes on from NW_027397114.1 coordinate 5,093,819, forward strand.
CACAATGTGCTTGTACTGGCACTTGCAGCCCAGCCTGCGGTTCCAGTTGGTGACCCGCAGGTTGTTGTCCACCAGGCTCTCGCAGGCCGGGCTGTTCTCCAGCACCGTGTGGAAGAAGGACTGTGGGGGGCGGGGCGGAGGGTGAGCCGTGGGCGCCCTGGCCCGCAGCCTCCCTGGCCTCGCGGAGCAGGGGGGCCCGGTCACCCACCTCGGCGGGGAGCAGCGTGTACGTGTAGAACTGGCGCAGCTGGGCCACCAACGGGTCGTCCGTGTACACCACGTACTCCACAAAGCTGCGCGTCAGCACGAACCAGTCGGAGCCGCCATCCACCACGATGCCTGCTGGGATCTGCCGCTCGCCCAGCCGCCACATGTGTGAGTCGCACTCGTGGAAGAGCCGGTCCAGGCCCTGCTTCTTGATGAACCTGTGGTGGTGGTGGCAGGGGGGGCAGACAGGCCACAATGAGGGTTGTGGGGGGGAGGGCAGACGGGCCACGATGAGCGTCATGGGGGGCGGGGGGCAGACTGGCCATGATGAGGGTTGTGGGGCGCGGGGGGCAGACGGGCCACGATAAGCGTCATGGGGGGCGGGGGGCAGACTGGCCACGATGAGCATCATGGGGGGCGGGGGGCAGACTGGCCACGATGAGGGTTGTGGGGCGCGGGGGGCAGACGGGCCACGATAAGCGTCATGGGGGGCGGGGGGCAGACTGGCCACGATGAGCATCATGGGGGGCGGGGGGCAGACTGGCCACGATGAGGGTTGTGGGGCGCGGGGGGCAGACGGGCCACGATAAGCGTCATGGGGGGCGGGGGGCAGACTGGCCACGATGAGCGTCATGGGGGGCGGGGGGCAGACTGGCCACGATGAGCATCATGGGGGGCGGGGGGCAGATGGGCCACGATGAGGGTCGTGGGGGGCAGGGGGCAGGCTTTCTCTCATGCGCCCAGGGACCAGCATGCTTCAACCTGGGCGTGGTTGGGAGGCTCTGCAACCCGGCCCTGTGTGGGAGGGGCTGCAATGAAACCCCTCACCTGGAGTTGTCCCGGCCATGTGACTTGAGGAAGTTCTTGTCCCGGTTCTTGGACAGGAAAGCCACCAGCTCCTCGTTGGTCCTGGAGAGGGGAAGGGGCACAGACAGTGTGTCTAAGGGGACTGGCTCGGGCTCAGGCCACACTCCCCATCCTGGCACCCTCTGCCACTCCCTGCCTCACAGAGAGCTGCCCTGCCCCTGGATGATGCTCTGCGGTGGTTGGCACCCACAGCTTTCCTCTACCCCTTGCCCTCTGACCGTGCCCCCCAGCTCCAGGCCTCTGCCTGCTCCCTAGTCTCTTGTCACTCTCAATTCTGACATCACCTTCCACCAGCCCCTCCCCTAACCCACAGCTGTGGTCCAGGGACCAGAATGAGGCCTGGGGGAAGGGAAGGAGTGGATCAGGCCCCTCCCACCCCAAGGACCAAGGATTCAGAGCACCACCCCGTACCTGGTCGGGTAGTCGGTGGCACTGAGGTTGATGAAGAAGTCCCAGGCCCAGCCGGGCACCTCCAGCAGGTCCTGCATGCTCCGCAGATACATCCGCAGCAGGCTGGCCCCACCCCAGATGGTGACCATGCGCCAGGGTGTCACCCGCACGTTCTCGTACGGCCGTGCCAGCTCCACCACCTCACGGTGCAGGTAGTTGGAGCGCTGCGGGGGAGGTAAGGGGGACTCAGCAGCCGCAAGGGTGCCCCCCCAAGCATTACAACCTCCCCACCCCACCCCTAGGACAAGTGACATGGAATGGAGAGACCACAGGGCAGGGCTCCAGCTCCTAACCAGGGGCCACCTGAGCAGATCAGAGAGCTTGGCTATAGGTGACCGGCTGGGTCTTGGTGCGACTCGCTCAGATCCCTGTGTTGTCCCCCTAACAGTACCTTGTCTACATGGATATAAAAGAAATGCTGCTCGTGGTAGACAGCCTTGAGGAGACGCTTCAGCTGGCGGACGGCACGGCCATGAACCACCAGCATGTAGGCAATTCGGACTGGGGGGCCATCCGCGGGCTGCTGGGCCCGGACCTCGTCCCACTGGATGCCGGGGCTCATCTTCCCTGAGAGGAGAGAACAGGGGCATCAGTGAGACCCCTTGCCAGGCCAGAGGCTGGCGGTGAGCCAGGAAGACGGACCGCCTGCCTTCCAAAGGAAGGACCTCGGACTTGGAGCCTGACGCTCCCAGGTCCTGGCTCTGCCTCTGCCGCTGCCGCTCAGTGCGCTTTATCACCGGCCCTGCCAGGGAGGTGGGCCCCGTGGGAGGTGGGCCCCGTGAGCTTCCTTCCCTGGGAAACGGGGGTGAAGGGCCCTGCTGCGCCACCTGCCCCGGGGCTGCCAGCCCTCCGCCCGCCGCCCGTCTCCTCCTCTTACCGGCCAGCTGGCAGTGCCGGGGCACAGCCTCGGGCATGAGGCTCCCGGCCTGGTGCAGGCACACCACGTTGGCAATCTCCTGCTGGCACTGCTTGGAGCTGGCCCGGGCCAGTGCGGACAGCGCATCCTTGCCCACGATCTCACACTTGGGGGTGAAGCCATTGTCCGTGGGCTGGGGGGCGCCCTCCACGCTCCCCGTGTCTCCATGCGGTGGGAAGCCAGCCGCCCCGACCAGCGCCTCCCCAGCTGCCGCCCCGCTCAGGTTCTGGCGGCCCGGGGCCTCCGGGGCTGGGGCCGGCGGGACGCGGCGGCTGGCTCTGTGCCGGCTGGTGGCGGCCCGTATCACCTTGGCCACGGGCACGCCAGGACTCTCGGCGCGACTCCGCCAGCGCCCATGCCTTCTGCCCGCGCTGCCCCGCCGCCCCGCCGAACTGTCCGTGTCCTTGGAGCCCTCGCCGGGGTCCAGCGGCCGTGGCTTCCTCTGCCTTCCTTTCTGTAAAAGATAGTCAGACACAGGTCACCGGGACAGTCACTCTCCTCCTGCTGGTTGGCTCCCTGCTGGCCTCAGGCCTCGAAGGCACTGCCTCACCCTCCGCCCCGAGGCGCGCCATTCTCCGGGGGACTCTGCACAAGGAGCACTTCCGCAGGGAGGCCTCCCTGAGCAGCCGGCCGAGGAAGTGCCACCCTGCCTTGGTGGCCACTGCAGCCACATCCCCAGTGCTCACACCACAGGGCACTGCGTCCCCCTTGTGCTTTGGAAGCAGACGCCGCTCTCTTTTTCAGCAAATAACGAACATGAATGTCACAAAAGAAGGGCATGGAGACCCTGCAGAGGACACAAGATTCTGCCCCCTCCCCCCCCCCCCAACCGGGGCCTGGTTGGGAAGAGACAGAAGGAAAGTGTTCTGTCAGCCATGGCACTTCCGTGCAGGAGTGTGGAGGTCCTGAGAGTAAAGGGGCCTGGCCTGGTGGGGAGCACAGAGGGGAAGCCTGAGACCCCAATACTGGTGGGCTTCTCTGGGAGGCAGAGGCCAAGACCAAGACCAAGAGAGTCAGAGCGCATGACTCGCGCTGGGTTGACACCCACAGACGACGGAGGGGTCGGCAGGCCAAGCCGTCAGCCGGCCAAGCAGGTCTGCCCCCGTGTTAGAGGGGACAGAAGGAAGAGCTTCAGACAACTGTGCAGCTCGGAGAGAGCCTTGGCCAGCTGCTGGGAAGGGCACAGTCACCAGCTGGAAGGCTGAGGCACCCACAGCTGGAGGCTGGCACCTGACCACTCCTCACACTCCTCACGGCCGGATCTCTCTAGAAGGGAAATCACGGCTGCCACACCCTGCTTCCCGGCTCCCCTGCCTCTTCTCAAACCAGGCACTTCCCTAGATGGCCCGGTCACACCCGAAAGGCATGTGTACCCACCCTCTTCTCCAGCCCGCCCTGCCAGGCCAAATCCCACCCATCCTTCAAGAGCCAGCTCCAAGTCCCCTCCTGCGAACTGTCCCATTTGCCCCTAAGGGGAACGCAGGAGGGACTGTCACACCAGCCCCATGTCCCCGAGTCCGGCAGAGTAGCTGGAACCCTAAGGACACGTGGCCCGCGTCTGGTGGCCGAGGCGTGGAAAGAGCACGAGGCGCCGTGTGACCGCTCCCCTGGCTGCCTACCTTCTTTGAGCAGGTCCCTCAGCGATGAAATGGGAAGGAGTTGTGAGCATCAGGGAGAGGGAGTGTGAACTAGTGTGTTGGATGGAGCTGTCTCCGCCAGCCATCTGCCACGCCCTCGCCGTCCCCTGGGACTCCTCTGTGGGCCTCCCCGGCCACCCACCACGGGCCACGGGCCTTTTCTGGCCTGGTCTCTCGACAGACAGCATGACCTGCTGGGCCACAGCTGCCCTCCCGGGGCTTCCACTGCCTCCCTGGCTGCTCCTTCTCAGTCTTCTTGGCCCACCCTCTTTTTTCTCCCAAGACCACCCTGGGGCCCTTCCTCACCCTCACTTCCTGGGCGACCTCGAGCAGCCTCTGAACTCCAGCCACTCTCAGGTGTCTCTCTCTTTGGCCTGGACTGCTCCCTGAACCTTCAGGTGTTTCACTGCCCGCCTGCCCCCTCGATATCTCCCTCGGGAGCCTGACAGACCTCTGGCACCCACAAGTCCAAAAGCGAGCTCCTCCTCTTCCTCCCCAACCTGCCCCTACGTCAGTCTCCCCGTCCTGCTAATGGCGACCCCCTCCTTCCAGTCATTCAGGCCTAAACCTCTGGGGAGTCATCTTTGACTCTAGTTTCCCTCACGCCCCACATCGATCCCTTAGCAGTAAGCCCTGGTGGGGCCACCGTCACGATACGTCCAGAGTCTGACTACCTCTCACGGCCACCCTTGCCCAGCGTCCGTGGCCCCCTGCTCCTCCTCTGGTTCCCTGATGGTCTGTTCCCCTCACAGCAGCCGGTGTGTTCCCATTAAAACAAGCCATACCTCACCACCCCTCTGCTCCAAACCACCCACGGCCTCCCCTCCGAGGGTGAAACCCGAAGGCCCTCCAAGAACCCACAGAGGCTGTGTGCACCGTGTCTAGCCGCCCCTCCTGACCCCCCTCCCTTTCTGACCTCATCTGCTGCTAACCTCATGCTCACTCTCCTCCAGGCACAGTGGCCTTCTCAGTGTCCCTCCAGGCCACGGGCGACACACTGTCCCCTGTGCCTGGAATGCCCTCCCCCAGATGTCCCCACTGCTATGCCTTGCCCCCTTCAATTCTTTGCTCAGATGGCACCTTCTCAGCAAGGCCCACCCTGACGCACTGGATGCAAACTCCAGCTTCCCTCATCCTCCGCATCATTTTCCCCACAGTGCTTGCTTCCTTCTCGCATGCTAGAATGTATTTATTTCTTTTGTGTTACTCTGTGTCTCTCCACTCACAAGAATGTAATGTCCAGGAGGACCCGGCTTTTGTTGTCTTGTTCACTAATGCATTCCAAGAACCTAGAAGAATGTCTGGCAATGGGAGAAATGGCAATAAATACTTGTTGAATGAACAAATGAATGAGTGTAAGGCTCTTGGTATGGGTTCAGCATTTGATAGATGCTAATATCGTCATTATTATTATTTCTATTACTGTTACTACCAATGGAAAAGGATTAGGCAAGAGTCAAATGTGAAGTCAGGAGAGGTGCCAAAGCCCTTAGACACCGCGGACTCTATTGGGTTGAGTTTTCCCGGCCCCTGCCCTCCCCTCCCCTCTCCATCAGAGCACAGGAAGCAGCCCCCCCGCCCCGTCAGGCCGACAGCTACCTTAGGGCCAGAGGCCCACTCCTCCACCTAAGCACCCACACCCTCTGTGCACACCACTCAGCCAGCCCTCTGATCTCTTGAGAGGTGCCCGAGGAGAGTTGAGGGCATCTATGCCCATCCACTACAAGACGGAGGGCACGGTGGGAGGAAGCAGCAGATCTCACTCTACACCCACACTGGGGAGGGCGCCCTGGACTGGGCAGCCCCCAAGAAAGGTGAGCTGAGTGTATGTCAAGCTGGTGGCGTCCGACCTGGCAACACAGTGGACAGAGAAAGACATCCTCAAGCTTAGGTGGACAGAGATGGTGGAGCTGCTGTGGGCGCTTGGGGTGGAAGCCGGTACCAGCAAGTCAGGAAGTCGGTCAAGAGGGCAGGGCACGGGGCACACAGCCAGGCTGGCTGCGGTGGGGGACAGGATGCGGGAGGGGATGGGCAGGCTGGTGCCCTACACCGCAGCAGGGAGCCGGCCGACCCGGAGAAGGTCAATCCCAGGGGAAGCTGGGGGACCTGGAGGCAGCAGTGAGGAATGGGGGGGGGGTCCCTGGTGGAGAGTCAGCCCCCACCTCTGCCCCCTCCCACCAGTGTCCACAGGGGCATCAGCAGGGCCACAAACTTGTGCCCCCAAGGGGACTTTCCCCAGTAGCCCTGAGGTCAGGGTGCCCTTTAATTCCTGAGGGTGGGGACTGGCCCTCTGACCTCTGGCCTGGATGCATTCTGGCCTTTGAGGTCCCCCTTCCCCACTGAGAAGGCATTCAAGTCCTCTGCCACTTCCCGAGAACACAGAATCGCTTCCCCCACACCCCACCACCTTCAGACATCTCAGACTGTGTTTAAAGTAAGTGGTGAGACCGTGTTTGTGAAAGCTTTTAAAACCATAAAGTGGCTCTTTGGATGTTAATGGTCAGCCCTGGTCTCCACTCCAGCCCCTCCATAGGTGCGCAGAGGGTGCATCTGAAATGCACATCTGACCCCACTGCCCTCCCCTCCCCCGCTTCACTTGCAACAGCACCTGAACCCCTTCCTAGGATCTCTAGGATGTACCCCGGACGGGGGCGCCTGGGTAGCTCAGTCGGTAAGCATCTGCCTTCGGCTCGGGTCATGATCCCAGGGTCCTGGGATCGAGTCCCACATCAGGCTCCCTGCTCAGCAGGAAGCCTGCTTCTCCCTCTCCCACTCCCACTCCCCCTGCTTGTGTTCCCTCTCTCGCTGTGTCTCTCTCTGTCAAATAAATAAATAAAATCTTAAAAAAAAAAAAAAGGGATGTACCCTGGACTAACTCTTGAACCTTCTTCGGCAGAACGTGCCACACCCTCCTTCCCATTCCTCAAAGACACCCAGCCACGCCCATTCTCTGCAGGCTGCCCAAACTCTGTCCACTTCTCCCCAGGATGACTGGCTTCTTCAGTGCACACGCCACTTCCTGACAAAGCCTTCCCCGACCACCCAGCTCCACCAACCCCCTTGATACTGAGTTTCCTTTCCACTGTCAGTCTCTCCCTGCCCACTGTCTGCTCTCCAGCCCCTGGACCTTGTCTACTTTCTTTATTTCTGTATCCCTAGTCTTAGCACAGAGCCTACTACGAAGTACAAGTTAACCATCATTTGCTGACTGACTGAATGATGGACTGGATGAATGAATGCCTACGCCCAGTGTGCAGGGCTGAGATGATATTATTTCCTGGCCGCACAGCATGTGCCAGGAACTCCTGCAAATACTTCACGGGCAGCATTTTCACTTAATCTTCACGATGGCCCAGTGAGAGAGACGCTATGAGTGCCCCCCTTGAGGGGGTACACTACTGAGGACTCGGCAGGAGGTGAGGTGATACGCCCGTGGTTTCATCACCACTTGGCAGCAGTGCCGGAAGTGGACCCGGGACGGGGAGGTGGGCTGGTTGGACTTGGGCGCCCACCTTCCTAGGCATTATGCCCCGCTGCCTGGCAACCCCCGGCTCCGGCGAGGGGGCTGCTGAAGGGGTCCAAGCACCAATGGCGGCCTGGACTGCACAACCTTTAGGTCACCGAGGATCTCTCCTGTCCCAGTCCAGTAAAGCCCTATCAGCTTCTGCCAGGAACCTGGACGAGGAGGTGGGGAGGTGGGATCCCAACTATTTAACTGCCCCAGTTCTCCACCCCAGGCTGTGGGCACAACAGCAGGGATTTGAGGCCTGGACAATCTCTTGGCCTCTTCAGAGACTCACAGAGCCATTAACTGGGGGCCGCTGGTTTCTGTGAAGCCTCAGCTGCTGTGCCACGGCCCTCCCCAGAGCGCTCACCGGCCTCTGCTCGCACACTTCAGGGTCGGAGGGCTCCCTGACTACCTTGGAGAACGTCTCATCCGCCCAGTCTTCTCACACTGACCCCGAGACACTCTTTCCCCCCCTCCTCCTTACTGGTCCACACAGAACAAGCTCACTCCCTTTGGATGTCACAGAGCCAGCCTCCTCCCGACCCAACTCAGCACCTTTTGGAGTTACGGCCCCACATGACTCTGTTACAGCTCCCTCCCCATGCCAGCCTCTTGGTTCCCCCCAAAAAGGAAAGGGCAGCTCTTATCCCAGTCTCCACAACAGGCCTTCCAAACTGCCCAGATGCAGGAGGGCTAAGTGGACTTGGAGGCTCCCTTGGCCTTCACACTTTCACGTGGAAAGGCCCAAGAGGACATGGCAAGCAGCGCATCGGACTCCCAGCCCTAGAGGCACCAGAACCGAGGGGGTGGGGGTATGGGCAGAGAAGCCCTGCGCTCTGGCCCACGGCTTAGGGCCAGGGTTTGGCTTACCTCCTGGACCTTCCAGGATGGCCCCAGACCCCACTGGACCCTTCCTGACCACCCTGGGAGGGGACGTGTCAGGGCCTCCAGCGGAAACCAGCCAAGAGTGAGTGACACTCTCAGGGCAGGGACCTGGGTACTGAGCTGGACAGGTTTGTCCCTGCTCTGGGCCTGAGGCTCTGCTAAACCAGCTGATGCTGTCCCCATTCCCTAAGAGCTAGAGGCCCCCCCCCCCCCGGCTCCCCCCCATTCCCTAATGTCCTGAGGCCACTCACCAGCTCACCTCCCCCAGCCATCTCCTCCTGAAGACCCACAGCTTTCTTCAGACCCCAGGTTAGGAAAGCCACGCCTGGGGGACACTCCAGTCCTCTCCCTCGGGGTCACTCCCTGTTCCCTCGGTTGCCGTCCTGAGTTCCAGCCCCGGGCTCCACTTCTCCACTGGCGGCTGCCCGTCAAGCGCAGCTGGGCGCGGATGCCCGGGGTCCCTTGGCCCCGCTCCTCCGCCCACGACGCGCACACCCCCGCCCCCTCCCAACTTCAGAAAGTTTGGCCTGGGGCTCCCCACCTCCGAGCAGTTTCGGGCCCGGCCCCGCCTCCCGGTCCTGCTCCCCGCGCCTGACCTTCATAGCTCCCCGGGCCGGAGACCACCCCACCAGGACCCGCTCCTCCCGCCCAGGCCCCCTGCCCGCCCGCCCGCCCGCCCGCGGCCCGGGCCTCCGGGTCACGCACCGCCCCCGCGCGTAGTCCCTGGGGCCCTTCTGGGAAAGGGGCGCCAGGGGTCCGACGCCCTGCTCCCGGCGGCCGCCAGCGCCAGCACGCACGCGGCCCGTGCCCCACTTCCCCGGCCGGGGCCGCCCGCAGCCCATCCAGGACCCCGCGCGCCCCCGCGCCCGGCCTGCCCGCCCGCCCGGCCGTCGGAGCACCTCGCCCGGCTCGTCCTCCTCCAGGCCGCTGAAGCTCCACACCACCAGGCCCTGCAGCAGCAGGATGGCCAACGCCGTGGCGATCGCCAGCTTGTAGCGCCGCACCAGCTTCTGCACCCGCGCGCTCGCCACCATCTTCCTGCCCGGGCCGCGGGGCGCGCGCCCAGCCCTGCAACCCGGCCGCGGGCGCGCGCCTGGGCGCGGACCGAGCCGGCTCCCCCCTCCCAAGGAGGCGGGCCGGGCGCGCGCCGGGGTGGGGCGGGGCTGGGGGCGGGCCCCACGCGTCCGAGATGCCGCGCCCCGCAGGCCGGGGGCGGAGCCTGGGTCCGCAGATTCGCCCGCCCCGGCCGCGCCGGGTCCGCCTCCCTGGCGGTGCCTGTCCTGTCTCTGTCCGCGTCCCGCCCTTGCGTGCGCTCACCTGGTCCTGGACGGCAAGGCCGTTGTACCCGCTGGGGTAGAGGTCGGGTGCCCGACCTCGCGCTCGCCGCCTGGTGTCACGGGGGGTGGGGCAACTCAGCCCCATGCTGATTAGCTCTCCGCCCAGGGCGCGCAGAGAATGCTAGAGCTCCCAGAAACGCCGAGATGGGAGAGATTGTGTAAGTGCGACAGGCCCCTGCTTAGAAACCCTGGAGGCCGCACCAAAAGGGCAAAGGCTAACCCCCTTGCCTTGCACCCGAGGCCCCGCACAAAGCCTCGTTTCCTCTCGCCTCTTTTCAGCCTAAGGATCTTAAGGCCTCTCCCCAAGCGGTGGTTCCCAAATTCTAGGGTGCATCGGAAGCACCAGGAGGACTTGATAAAACAAATTGCTGCTCCCCACCCCCGGAGTTTCTGCTTTGGTAGGTCGGGAGTGGCGCCCCGAGAATTAGAATTTTCAACAAGTTCCCAGGTGATGCCGATGCTGCTAGTCTGGGACTACACTTAGAGAACCATTAGACCTTTGCATATCTGTTTTCTTTGCCAAGTGCTAGCAGCTGTTCCCCGCCTCCATCCTCTTCTCCATCAGTGGCATCCCTCCCACCAAGTGCTTCCCCAGCACTGTGCAGTTGAGCACAAACTACATAGCTAGTTGTGATTTCTCTGGGGTCACGCCTTACTCACTTTTGAATCCTTGACCTGACATTGGACACCCAACAGAGCTCAGTAAATGTTGCAAACGGAAGAGGAAGTGAAGCCCGACTTGCTGTTTTAGCACCCGACCCTAACTGTCTCTGAGGGTCTGGCATGTTCCAGCACCGCGTAGACAAGATCTGAACACCGGCAGCCCTCCCCTGAACGTGGCAGTTCGCGGAGAGAGGGAAGAGAAGCGGGAAAGCAGTGCCCACAAAAGCAAGGTCCGTGGCCAACGGATGAAGCCAAGCACCATGAGAACGAAGCAATAAAAAGAGCAAAACCAAGATTGAAGATTTAGAATAAAGACTTTAAGATCCACAACAGAGCAGTCTGGAAAAAGAAATGGTTATTTTATTTTATTTTTTTTCTGAAAGCAATGATAAAGGAGTTTGAAAGTTGCCAGGCCATAAACCTGGTGAGGGAATTCTAAGCTGTGATGAGTACATCCAGTTATTTGATAGCACTTAAATAAAACCTCTTTTAATCATTTCTGGCCCCTTTGGTATTTGTAATCATTCCATTCTTAAGCATTAGTTAAATGGGAGAATTGTAAACAATGTTTCAGATGACAGTTTGGCTACTTAAGAGAGCCTATACCTCAAGGATTTTGGAAAACATCAGTTGACATGCCAGCAATTGATATGTTAATTAAATATTGATCTTGTGTGCTCATTAAATCAGGTCCCCTAGGGACTTCTACCTGCCAATACTCCCTCCCCCCACTACACACACCCAGTGAAAATAGATTTATTTTCCACTGATTTTTCATAAATAGTATATACTCATTGTATAACATTTAAAACATAAATATAAGGAATAAACTAAAAGTCACCTGTAATCCCATCCCTCGAGATAATCATCATTAATATTTTGGTGCCTCCTTTCCCGCATCTCTTTATGTGTATATAATTTTGTATGGATGGGTCATATTACACACATGGTTTTTAAAATATTTTTAAGTGTTTTTCTCTCTTTATCCCCATGTTCCCAGCTTGATTTACTTGCTTGGTTCTTTTTTCCCCTGCTAACTTCCTTCCAACTTTCTCCTAATAATGCACACACGTGATAACACACATTTTTTTAAAATTTTATTTATTTGACAGAGACACAGCTAGAGAAGGAACATAAGCAGGGGCAGTGGGAGAGGGAGAAGCAGGCTTCCCGCCGAGCAGGGAGCCTGATGCGGGGCTCGATCCCAGGACCCTGGGATCATGACCCGAGCCGAAGGCAGACGCTTAATGACTGAGCCACCCAGGTGCCCCAATAACACACATTTTTTATTTGGGGTCATTATATTTAAAAACTTGAATCATACTACATTCACTTTCTGCATCTTGCTTGTCTTCCTTAACCATAAATACGTAGTAGAAAATCCCCCAAGTCGGATAAGATAGGTCTAACCCATTCTCTTTTTAATGGCTGCATAATATTCCACCCCTTCTTGAATGGGTATTCACGTGGATTCCAGCTTTTGCCACTACCACAGGCTGTAGTAAACCTGGTTCTATGCAAATCCCTGTGCACTGATGCTTTTATTTCTATGGTAGGGTTTTCCAGGCATGAGCTCACCGGGGAAAAGGGAATTTAAAATTTTAACAGCATTGCCAAATTGTTTTCCCAAAATGCTGTGATAATTCGCATTTTCAACAGCAATGAATGAGCGTATCGCTTTCCTGCACCCCTTCCAGCAGCAGGTACTACCACTATTTTTAATTTTTGCTAATCTGATAGGTGAGACGTGACCTCGTTTTTTTTTTAAGATTTTATTTATTTATTTTTAGAGAGAGAGCACATATGTTCGAGCAGGGGGAGGGGCAGAGGAAGAGAGAGAATCTCAAGCAGACTCCATGCTGAGCGAGGAGCCCCACATGGGGCTTGATCTCATGACCCATGAATCATGACCTCAGCCGAAATCACCAGTCGGGCACTTAACTGACTACGCTACCCAGGCGCCCCTACATTTAAGTCTTAATCCACCTGGAATTTGTTTTGTGTATGGTTTGAGGCAGAGGTGTGCCAGTTTTATTTAGCACTTGTGCCCCATCACTCTCTCAGTGCCCACTGAGATTTTACTATTTTTTGTAACACACTTGTTACTGAGGTATAATATGCATAGATTGATTTCAGTTGGACCATAGAAAATGTGAGGTTCATCGCACCCCACTGTCTCCTCTTCAGGTTCCCCGTATAATTTCCATTGTGCTTTTTTTCCCCTTTATTGTAGAGGATTCTTGAACATACAAAATGGCTCCTTTGAAAATCAGAACAGGAAAGCATTTTTTAAGTTTTAAGTGGGCAGCTTGTTAGGATATATTCTTTCTTGTGTGAAGGCTTTCTCCTTAGAGTCTTAGTTTTAGGAGCTATTTATGAGACATGGATGCTGAATGTTTTCAAATGCATTTTCAGCAGCTAGAGTCCAAACTTGGCTCAGGACCAGAGGGCATGCAGCCCCTGCAATAAAGCCTCGAGGCTGTGCCTCCAAGCATCTCCCCAGGCTCTGTCTTCTTGCCTTAATCTGGTTTCCGCTTCTCTGTCTGGTTCCTTGGATCAACACTTCAGTGGGCTGTCTGCTGGGCCTGATGCTGGCCTCATCCCTAGATGCTACCTTTGGGACACCCTCTGCCAGCCCGTGCCCAACCCAGCTCCGGATCCCTGGGTTTCTGCTTATTAGGAAATAAGTTCCAACATCTACTGAAATGATTATATGGATTTTTCTAATGTGACCTGTTGAGATGATGGATTATTTAAAAAATAGTGTCAACATATTAAAACATTGTTGCCTCTCTTGGAGTAAATGTAGCTTGGTCTTTTTTTTTTAAATTTACTTATTTGAGAGAGAGAGAGAATGAGAGAGAGCACGAGAAGGGGAAGGGTCAGAGGGAGAAGCAGGCTCCCTGATGTGGGACTCGATCCTGGGACTCCAGGATCATGACCTGAGCCTAAGGCAGTCGCTTAACCAACTGAGCCACCCAGGCGCCCCAATGTAGCTTGGTCTTAGTAGACTGTTTTTTAAACAATTGTAGTATAGGTTGAATTGGACTTGCTAGTATTTTAGTTGGGACTTTTGCATCTATGTTTACAACGTAGATTGACCTACACCAGAGCCTGCAGACTGGTGACTCACGGGACTTGTTTATTTGAGCAGCGGAGGGCTTTGAAGTGTTTGGTTTTGAGTTCCTGATGTGGGAGTGCACACTCTCTAGTTCCTGTGGCTCCCACGTTCCCTGTCATTTCCCACCCAAGCGATGCCACCCATTTATATTACTTTCTGGCTTACAGTCACTTGTATTTGCAAACCCTGGTCCATGGTTTTCTTTGCTCTTTTTTTTTTTTTTTTTTGGTAGATTTGAGAGTTATATCAGTTTACAACACAAACTGAAGACCATTCTTTCTTTATTCTGTGTTTGAAATAATTTATACAACAATAGACACTGCTATTCCTTAAACATTAGAAAAGCCTTGTCAGCAAAAGCATCTAATCTAAGTCTTTAGGGAGCTAATTCTTTGATAACTTCTATTTTTTTTCCTCTTGGTTATTGGTCTATTCAGAATTTTGTGCTTTTTTTTTTGGGAGGAGGTCAGTATTGTAATTTGTGAATCTTTTTTCTCTGGAAAAGAATTTAAACACACCACTATGTCTCTCTTATTTATCGTTCTCAGTTATTTTGTTTATATCTTATGTCAACAGTATGAATTGTTCCAAAAATGAACGGGTCACATCTCTTTTATTTTTCTGTTTAACCAATTGGGAGCCCGAATGCAGTGTTCGCTTTTTCTTTGGTCTTCTGAGTTGTCTAAAAAAGCTGGGCTTCCACCCCCAAACCAAAGGAGAGCACTTTGGTTGGAACATTCCGCTCCTGCAAAGCATTTGACTGCCACGTGGAGTCGCTGTAGGAAGCTGGTCAGTAATGAGAAGGTGCCTAGATGGGCTTTTCCTAGTTTGACCCACAACCCTGCCCAGCCCACTAAGCCCAGACAAAATGCCCATTACTCGAACTCCCAGGGTTGTGGTTTCAATACTCATTTCTTGAATCCCCAAACTCTATCTGTCAGCATGTTTCCACTGTGAGAAGTAGAAGCTCCATCCCCAAGTGACTTTAACAAGAGGAAGGTTGGAAAGTTCTGGCTTTGACATACTCTCTATGTTCCAAACACATTGGAAGAGAGAAAAAGCATAAACAGGCTTAAAAAAAAACACACACACACAACAGGATAAACATCTCAGTGGACAAGAAAGAGAACTAACTGGAAACCACAGTGATAAGTAGGGCCAAAGCCAAGGGCCTATGAGGTGGGTAGCGGAAGCGAAAATGTTGCACATGGAATAGTGGACAGAGCCAGATTCTCTGGCTGAAGCCAGGGACTGGAGTGAGACCCCTGATGTGTGAAAAAAGGCCAAAAAGAATGGCAACTGACTAGCTCTTAGGAGCTATGGCCAAAACTGCAGGCCTGAGGTAAGAGCAGAGCAAAGACAGCCTCACAGCCAAGAATTGGGTTGAGCCATCCCATAAGCCCATAACCGCAAGACACCCAAATCAGTGACGAGCACAAATTCATGGCTGCCGTCACAAGACCAGTCCTGGACTCGTCTTATGGATGCAACCACAAAACTAAATCCACCAGACAAGAAAGAAGGGAGAGAAATACAGAGCATAGAGGAAAAGCAAAAACTCCCAGCCATAATGAGCCTGTAAACCAAAATTCCAAAGCACATGAAGAAATTAAATGCTAAATAAACCCACCAACTCAATGTCTGAAATATGCACTCAGATGAAATTCATTTTTTTTGGATTAATCTGGTAAAGACTTGAAAATAGGGATGCTCAAAGAGATAAACGAGGACATCATTGGGCAAAGAAGAAATTATGAAACAGTGCAGATGAAAATAAACTGAACATACAGAAATGAAATATAAGCAATTATAAATCTGAGAAATAAAAATGTAGTCATGAAATAAAAACATCTCAAAAGTTGGGATAAATTTTAGGCTGGATATAGTTAAAGATAAAATTGGTTAATTGGAAGATAGTTCTGAAGGATGTACACAGAATACAGCAAGGAGGAACAGGAATTAAAATATAAAAGAAACAGTTCAAAGAGCCCAAGAATAGATCGGGAGCCTCCAATAGGACTTGCAAAAGAAAAGAATGAAGAAAATGGCAGGGAAATCATATTGAGGATATGATAGCTGAGATTATTCCAGAATTGAAGAAAAAATTCATAGCATACAATAGAGATTTTATTTTGTATCCAGTCTGATCATCCACATCTTCCTAAGTGTATTTAAGTCATTCACATTCATTGCTATTAATGATTTATTTGGACTTTCTTCTGCTATTATACTATATTTGCTGCTCACCATCCATTTTCTCCACATTTTTTCCTCCTTTCCTACCTCCTGTTGAATGGAGAAAATCTTGTTTTCCTTTTCTCTCCTAGCAGGACCACGCTTGGTACTGTTTTTGTCAACTTACTTAATGCTTTCTGGTTTTTTATATCATCTTGTGTTTTTTTTTAATATTTTATTCATTTATTTGAGAGAGATAGAGAGAGAGAGCACGAGCAGGGAGCAGAGGGAGAAGTAGCTCCCCGCTGAGCCAGGAGCCTGAGCTGGACTAGATCCCAGGACCCCAAGACCATGACCTGAGCCAAAGGCAGAGGCCCAACTGACTGAGCCACCCAGGCAACCCTTGTCTTGTGTGTTTTTTTTTTTTTTTTTTAAGATTTTGTTTATTTATTTGACAGAGAGCGACACAGGGAGAGAGAACACAAGCAAGGGGAGTGAGAGAGGGAGAAGCAGGCTTCCCGCTGAGTAGGGAGCCCGATGCGGGGCTCAATCCCAGGACCCTGGGATCGACCTGAGCCGAAGGCAGACGCTTAATGACTGAACCACCCAGGTGCCCCTTCTTGTCTTGTGTTTTAATTGCCTTCTATTCACCCCACTGGTGAAGGAGGGATTCCTGCCCTAGGGTTATGGGCATGGCTGAACACAAGATACCTAATCCTGGGCAGTTTATTCATCCCATATACTCACTGCCCAGGGAAGGGGGGAACAGTGCACTGTGCAGGGTCATAGGGGGGTTGCGTTCAGGAACAGAATGTACAAACAGGCTGTGAAGGGCAGGCTTTACAGTATCAAAGGGTGTGATAAACACTGGTTTTCATGGGAGGATATTATTGGCTTGTTTGAATAATTATGCAGGCTAGCAAGGAACTGGAACCTGTTCCTCAGGACTAAGCAGGACCTACTCTTGGTACCGTTGATAAGGAGGGTTCTTTGGCTGGGGGACCTTATCTGGAGGAGCGAAGTAGGGACAGGAACCTGTGGTCAGGCCCTTCTAATTTTGCCGCATGTCAAGGCGGCGCTTGATAATGTTGTTAATTTTCTAGTGCCATATAGACTGTTTGCTTACTATAATGCTCAATAATTTAGGAAAGAATTAGAATTCTTTATTAATTCTACTCATGTTTACCTTAAGGGTTTTCAGATGTCTTTGGTGTGATAGTTAATGATAATAGTCTGCAGAGAACTATAATTTTTACTCCCTGTTGTGGAAAATCAGTCTGCCCCCATTCATTCCCATTTTTTCTTAACCTCATCTGGAATTATAAACTTTGTAATTTTAAAAAATATTTTATTTGTTTATTTGTCAGAAAGAGAGAGAGAGAGAGCACAAGCAGGGGGAGTGGCAGGCAGAGGCAGAGGGAGAAGCAGGCTTCCCGCTGAGCAGGGAGCCCGACGCGGGGCTCCATCCCAGGACCCTGAGATCGTGACCTGAGCCGAAGGCAGACGCTTAACCGACTGAGCCTCCCAGGCGCCTCCAGTTTGAAACTATTAAAAAAAAATTTAGAGTAATGCATGTGTCTTGACTTCATGTAACATAACTTTATAAGTTCAGTTTAATGCCCCTTGTTTATGAAGAAGATCATTTTAAAATGAGATTAACAATTTCAAAAGCAAAGCATCTTTATTGCAACAAATTAGTTCAAAAGTGTTTCAGGGGGCGCCTGGGTGCCTCAGTCGTTAAGTGTCTGCCTTTGGCTCAGATCATGATCCCAGGGTCCTGGGATCGAGCCCCACATCGGGCTCCCTGCTCAGTGGGAAGCCTGCTTCTCCCTCTCCCACACCCCCTGCTTGTGTTCCCTCTCTCGCTGTCTCTCTCTCTTTCAAATAAATAAATAAAATCTTTAAAAAAATAAAATAAAAATTAAAAAAAATGTGTTTCGGGACAGCCAGTGATCTTCCTTTCTCTCCCCCCTGCCCCCACCCTTTAGAATTAACCAGCTTTTTGTTTATTTGTTTTTTTAATTCCAGTTAACATACAGTGAAATATTAGTTTCAGCTGTACAATATAGTGATTCAACACTTCCGTGCATCACCTAGTGCTCACCTTGAAAAGTCCACTCCTGGGGAGCCTGGGTGGCTCAGCCAGTTAAGTGTCTGCCTTAGGCTCAGGTCATGATCCCAGGGTCCTGGGATCGGGCCCCATGTCGGGCTTCCTGATCAGTAGGGAGCCTGCTTCTCCCTCTCCCTCTGTTACTCCCCCTGCTTGTGCTCTCTCTCTCTCTCAAATAAATAAATAAAATTTAAAAAAAAATAAAGAAAAACAAGTGCACTTCCCAATCTCCCCATCCACCTCCTTCTGGTAACCATCAGTTTGTTCTCTTAAGAGTCTGTTTCTTGGTTTGTCTCTCTCTCTCTCTCTTTTTTTCCCCTTTGCTCATTTGTTTTGTTTCTTAAATTCCACATATAAGTGAAATCATACGGTATTTGTCTTTCTCTGACTTATTTCACTTAGCATGATACTCTCCAGCTCCATCCATGTCATTGCAAATGACAAGATTTCATTCCTTTTTCATGGCCAAATAATATAGAATTAACCAGCTCTGACAGTTTGCTTTGCTCCCTCCATATTTTTCTCTCTGCTCTCATAAACACATGCAGACGTAAACCCTGAATAGGTCCCCCTCTATGTTGTACAGAAATGGGATCATACAGAAATTATTCAACTACTTGCTGTTTAAAATCATTTTATCACAGACACCGTTCTAGGTTTATTTAATCATGGACACTCTTCCAGGTTAATACATACATAGCTGGTTTATTAGAAATAGCTACATGATGTGTACTACTTTAGTATGGATGTACCATCATTTATTAAACCATTAACTGGTATCGGATGTGTTGGTCATTGTTGGTTATTTTGTCATTACACATACTGCTGTAAGAAGCATCTTAGTTCATACAACCTTCCATACTATTGTCTTTACCTTTGTGTATAGATTTGCAAGAGTGAAATGACTATGTACATTTCAATTTTGAAAAGATATTGCCAGAAGATTGCAATATATGAATCCTTCTGAGAATATATGAAAGTTCTCCTTTCCCTAGCCCTCAAAGCAAATGCTTCAAGGTGGATTTTTTTCTCATTCATGAGTTTTTGCATCTGATTTTTTTTTTTTTTGTAGTGTCCTAGCATACACTTTCAAGAGGAGTATGTGATTTATTCAAGGACAGTACTGGGGAGGGATTATTTTTTAAAACAACTTCCACACCTAAGAAGGTCTTTTTGTTCCCTTCATTCATGAACGACAATATGGCTTTTCCTTTAGGTGTGTCTAGATCAATGTATTTCAAACCCGGGTTACAACTCACTCAATTTAATAGATTGTGACTGCATTTTATTTTATTTTATTTTTTAAAGATTTTATTTATTTATTTGACAGAGAGAGAGAGACAGTGAGAGAGGGAACACAAGCAGGGGGCGGATGGGAGAGGGGGAAGCAGGCTTCCCGCTGAGCAGGGAGCCCCATGTGGGGCTCGATCCCAGGACCCTGAGATCATGACCTGAGCCGAAGGCAGATGCTTAATGACTGAGCCACCCAGGCGCCCCTGTGACTGCATTTTAAAAAGCATAGAATGATGTAGGCAAGAATAGAAAATATTGACATGCTTTGTAGGTAATTTTTGCATCATGAAAATCTGAAGATCTAAGTAAGAGGTAGATTTAAAATTTTTGTATCATCTATCTATCTATCGGTTACAAAGTAAAATGTATTTTTTAAAAGATTCACTTATCTATTTTAGAGAGAGAGAGTGTGTGCACAAGTTGGGGGAGGGGCAGAGAAAGGAGGGGGAGAGAATTCCAATCAGACTCCCCGTGGAGCATGGAGCCTGAAGAAGGACTTGATCCCAGGATCCTGAGATCAGGACCTGAGCCGAAATCAAGAGTCAGACACTTAACCAACTGAGCCATTCAGATGCCCCAAAGTCAAATGTATTTCTAACAATGAGTTGAAGTTAAAAAAAAAAAAATGACATTTACTTCTCTGGATGATGTGAGAAATTTGAGATCATTTTAATTTAGGCTTTTGTTTTTTCTTCCCCCCATTTGTCTGTAAGATCCTCATTTATCACCCCTCCCTCCAATTTAGCTTATTTTTAAAATTATCGAAGGAATATATGCATATGGTGTTTTATTAACACACACACACACACACACACAGAAACCAGAACAAAGGATATTGAAAGAAAAGTAAAATCTCTCTCCCTCTTTGATTTCATTCCAAGGGTGGTGTGTGTGTGCATGTGTTCCAGAAATTTTAACTTTTTTTTTTTTTTTTTGAGAATGCTGCCATAGAGTATCTAAATGTGGTCTCCTTTTCATCAACTTTGCTTGGGACTCAGAACATATGCTCAGCTTCCAACCAAGTTCTTTCTGTATACCAGCAAAGTTTTCTCCCGCCAGGTCTTTGATTACTGCTTTTTCTGTACCCACTCTTTTCTCTCCAGATTCCTATTATTCCCAGGTTGTATCCCTTGTGCCAGACTGCCTGCCTCTTTCCTTTTCATCTCTTTATCATTTCCCCCTTGACCATGTTAATTGTACTGTCTCCAGCGTCTTGTCTGCTATTGACAGCCTCCATCATGGGTTTTAACCCAGCCATTGTGGTTTCTGTCTCCCTGCTCTACTTCCTGCTCTCAGATTTCTGCCTTGTTATTATGATCTTTTCTAGTTTCTAGATCTTTTCCAGAGCACCCTGGAATCTTATTGAGAATTCAAATCAGATATTCAGATATATATTTTTTAAAACTTGTGCAGCAGTAAATTTCTTTTCCCCCAGAAAGGCAGCTTCCTCCTCAGAACCTTTGGAGGATGTTTATATTTTGAGCTGCAGAACTTTCTCAGATCCCATGAGCTTCCATTTGCCTCATCCTCAGGAGAGTCTGCCCAGGATGACTGTCAGGGTAGAATCCTTATTCTCTGGTTTCATTTTCTGTGTAGGGGGGAGGCTAGAAGTGGGGGCGGGGGACAGTGTCTGCCCCACTCCTCAGAGGAATATCTTCTCTCATTGGTAACTGGGGCTCCGTTCCTTCTCAGTGTTTCCTGGGCTGCTCTGTGCCTGCAATAGTCAGCTTGGCCCTGCAGGGGGCAGTGTATCAGGCACTGCAAGGCCAAGTCCGTCCAGTTCAAGCGTCCACCACTAGGGAGCCCACTGGTCTAAGGCGCCAAAGCCACACTCTGCAGTCTGCTTTGTCAGCGATAAACCTGGCATTTTGAGCTCCAGTTGTCTGATTCCTGTGACCTATTTCTCCAATGCGGGGAAGGGAAGAAAAGGATGCTTTTTCTTTTTTTCTTTTTTCTTTGCCTATCCAACAACGACTCAAGTCAAGAAGGAAATAAGCCACGTTCAGTGGGGGGTTGGTAAGAGTTCCTGCCTGATTCTTTCTCAGAGGGTCATCAGGTTCAGACCAAAGGAATCCAGGAAAATGGACAGAGACCACAGCGAGAATGATGGTGTCAGACACGGTGCAGCCCAGGAGGCGTGGGAGAAAGCAGAAGCTGAGTAGCCACTGCCGGCTGAGTGACATCTCCACGGATGAACTCTTAGAAAAGGAAAAAAAAATGAAGTTTTATTATGTTTAAATTCTCAAGAAGACATAACCATTGCAAATAAGTTAATCAAAAGTCTGGGGGAATTCCTGGAAACACGGTAGCATACTTTTCTGCTTCAGAGAGCCCCCAGCTGCTTCTCAGGGCTTCTGGGTAGCTGTGCCCAGGTGTGACCAGCTGGGTCACACTTGGGGTGGTCAGGAAACTGTGGGCATGCAGAGGTGGGAGGGAAGCTCAGGGGCACACCTGCACCCCACCATCTCTCGGGCAAGGGCACCCCCTGCGTAGCCAGCATCCCCTACCTTGTCCTGGACATGTGGCCTCTGTCCGAGGGGGTAGCAGGCTGGCTTCTCTCGTGATGCCTTCTGCTTGGCCCCACGGGGTTCAGTCTGACAGAAAGTTCTGTTTTCCTCGGTGTGGATGGCTAGTTTTCAGGGCTGATGCAAGCCTTCCCCTTTTTCTGGTGGCCATTTCAGGAGTGTTCTGTTGGGACAGGAGGAAGGGAGAGGCTGAGAACAGTATCCAGAGAGCAGTGTCTATGCCACCCTCCTGCCAGGAATTCCCAGCCAAGGTTTACTCACTTCCCCGTAATTCTTATGTGCATTTGAACGTTTGAAAACAAGAAAACTCAATGTTTTCCTATTCTTAATGGCCTGCATTCCAAGCTTTTTGGATCCTTTCCCCCCAGTTACCGTGATAGGATTTTCTCATGAGTCGGGCACTGAGGACAGAGGCTTCGGCATGTAAATAGCACCGGATGGAAGAGACCTTGGCCTGCTCGGCCTCCGTACGGTGGACCGGCTGTTGCCTGGTGAGCACTACCTCATCTTTAAGTGCAGCTTAAAGTCCCCCTTTGGTCGTCCTCTTCCTGGGCCCTCCCCCTTCTCCAAGCCGAAGTGGCCACATGTGCCCCCGCTTCCTGTGCACTTAGCCCCTCCTGCACCAGTGTGTGTGCTGGTGCATTTGCTGGGCACAATAGGTCCACTCTTGGCCTATTCTGATTTTCAAAGGTTTCCTCCTCCCCTTTGATTTCTGATTGCGAAAACCCTTCAAGGAGCCATCTTCTGTGCTTTTTTTTTTTTTTTAAAGATTTATTTATTTGAGAGAGCGAGAATGAGAGAGAGAGCACATGAGAGGGGAGAGGGTCAGAAGGAGAAGCAGGCTCCTTGCCGAGCAGGGAGCCCGATGCGGGACTCGATCCCGGGACTCCAGGATCATGACCTGAGCCGAAGGCAGTCGCTTAACCAACTGAGCCACCCAGGCGCCCTTTCTTCTGTGCTTTTAACATTTTTTAAATATCCTCACAGAGACGCCAAGACAGCTAAGGCCGTTGCCCAGTAATCAAGCCTCGCCGGATGTTGTGCACGCGGGGTGGGGGGCGGATAATGCAGGTGAGGAGCACTTCGCGGACAGGAAGGCACCTGGCGGTGCCGTGGCGGGGTGGCCTGGACGGCCTCGAGGCCTCCTGAAACCTTGCCGGCCGGAGCTGACAAAACTGCCTTCTGAAAGGTTGTGGTGGGCGTTTGAATTTCCCTTCGCACGGAGGCTGAACACGAGGAGGAGACACGAGTTGCGTGGATGGACAGCGGGTTCCCACCTGTCCTTCCTGGGGACCAGACCGACTCCCGAACACAAAGTAAGTGGTCTGCTTCCAAATGTCAGTGGGGTGCGTTTGTGCAGAGACCTCAGTTTACAGACTCAGAAACTTCTCTGAATGGATTGCAGGGGTCTGTGCCTTGTGATGTGTGTGTGTTGTTCATGCACTCACGGATGGGGGGAGGCGTTGAGGCTCCGAGGTAGCTCACGCAGGCCTGACCCTGACTGACTCTGGCTAAAGAGAAACTGGCCTGGATCTGACAGGACTTAACTTGGACCAGACCGCTGATGCTTCGTACCATGGTCTTCAACCCTCAGCGATCATTAGGAAATGTCCTGACGTTGAGGAGTTCTGCCTGGTTTGGTGGGGGCTAAGGCTAGACCAAACCCCTGTGGGGTGTTTTCCCTGAGGAGGGTCAGCGGTTCCACCATCCGGCATGCCAGGAAGAGCTAGAAGCCATCATCAAATACCAGAGCTCCTGAGGTGGGCCTGAAACTGGGAGGAGGGAAACCCTCTCCTCTCTCTGGGCTCAGTGGTTATTGGACCAGGACTCCACGTAGGGAGGCTCTTTGCCATTCAACATCAAGTGGATTTTACTCGAGCACCTACTATGTGCCAGGCACCACTCTAAGTGTTGGGATACAGTGGTGAATGGCACCAAATCCTTGCTCTCAGGGGGCTTACAGTCTACTGAAGAGAGACAGATGATTCACAAGCCAGGATAAAGAAGACTGCTTCAGAGAGTGACAGATGCTGTGAGGGCCATGAAGCGGGCAGAGGTGACAGTGAGGGAATGGGTGGCTACCGTAGACGGTATGCTCAGAGGAGGCCTCCCAGAGCGGCATTCAGAAAGGAAGTAAAGGTCAGAAGCAGCCAGCTGGGCAAAGACCCTGGAGGGGTGACCCAGGACAAGCAGATGTCCTGCAGTGGGAGCAAGGTTGGTGCGTTCTTGGAACAGAATGAAGGCTCAGGGAGTTGTGGGCTGATGGGCAAGGGGAGGAAATGAGGTAGCGTTGGAGGCCGAGGCCAGATCGTGTACTTGAGGGCAGTTTCCCTGCCCACAGCAGCCAGCAGGGGGTCCGAGAGCTTTGAGGCCCTTGAGAATGGGCCCCATGTCATCGAGGGGCAGTAGAAAGTATGTGTCTTGCTGGTCTTCTCTCCCCCTCACTCTTGCAGTAAAGTGTTTACAAGGTGGAACCTAGTCTCCTACTGTTGTGTCGAACTCCTGGAAGGGTCTGGGCCAGTGCTGGGGATAAGGAGGGTTGGCTGAGGGAGGTGGGGGATGGGCTGGGGCATCGTGAGGCAGCGTGGGGCAGCCGGGGGGGGGCAGTGGCAAAAGCAGAGCAGTGACAGGGGCACAGGATGGCAGAAGCACTCCCCCGCGGATCCCAGGAGCCCTTGGGAAGGCCTTCCCCGGCTGAGGGGACGGGAGCTGACTCCCTGGTGACTTGTCCTCCTTTTGTGGGCCCTGCATGCTGAGGCCAGGGCATGCCGATAACCTGTGGCAGGCGCGTCCTCCTGGCTGGGTGTCCTAGGCGAGGGCAGCTGGGCTGCGGGTTTGGAGGGCTGGGGGCCCCGTGGGCTCTTTGGTCTGAAATGATACACACAGGGGCGTGGGCTTTTGTGCTGAAGGAGGAGGCAGGAGGGCTTCTTGGATTCACTTTTTTTCATTCTTTCTACAAAGTTTCTTGAGTATCTATTATGCACTAGGTACTATTCTGAGCACTAAAGATACAATGGTGAATAAAATAAGCAAAAAATACGTGCTCTCACGGAGCTTGCATTCCTGTGTATGTCTGTGTGTGTATGCTTGTGTGTGCACGTACACACACACACACACACACACACACAACGTGGAAAGAAATCTAGGAGAGAGGAAGTGAGAGAGGAGAAGGGAGGGAACGGAGAGGCCCATGTCCCCTGACCCAGCCTTAGGAACTGGTTTAGAACCTTGATGGTGACGGGTGCAGGGCAGGAAGCTGCAGGCTATGGGGAGACCGCACACGCCTCTGTCCCTCTGGGACCCTGGGCGACAGGATGTGGTGTGGAGCTGTGGAGGGGCCGTTCTCCCTCTCCTCCTCCACCTCCGGGTCTCCCCAGGCCTTGGCGCTTCCCAGCCTGATGGCTCTGGGCGCCCCAGCAAAGACCAGCCAGCAGGGGGCAACGCCTCACGGCTGCAGAGTTCTGGAAGCAGACGCAGTGCAGCAGTGTGGGGCCCAGCTTCCAGGAGACATGTGGGCAGTGGCTGGCTGGGGAGGAGGCTCAGACAGGGAGGCTTGTCCTTGGGCACAGAGCGGTCCCTCATTCAGAGACACGGGGGAGGGGGGGCCGGGCATCTGGGGGTGCTGCAAGCCAGAGCAAAGAGCTTTCGTGGTTTGGACATTAGTGATAATTTGTACCCACAGCTTATTGAGGCCAGGGGCCGGGGGGGTGGGGATAGGGGCCGAGAACTGTGGGCGCCCCTTCAAACCGACATTCTCTAAACACATTAATTGTAGATGGGGAGAAACAGATGCTCTGTCAATAAAATCTGTATATGAATTCCTTAACTTTAAAAACGAGGGACTTATGCCTCTATCTGCTTACGCGCTCTTTTCCGAACCATTCAGACAATGCGTTGGGAGGCATATTAAACTGTTTAAATATTAGACAATAAAATAAATCTTGCCTCCTGGGTAAGCAGCCTTCCCCTCGTGTGATTCGGTTTCATAATTTGAGCTGACGGCAGCTGCTGTCTTCAGGGAAGCACATTGGAGCCGCCTGGTGTCGAGTTGGTGCTGAGCCGTGGCTGCACCTTGAAATTTACATGTTGGAAGAAATACTCCACAGAAATGGTTTGGGGCTGATAGACAGGATTTTAAAATTTGTACCAAGGGCGTCTGCCCACTCCGGGAGGAGTGGGGATCCTTTAGATCGTGCCTCTAAGGTGTGGGGTCTCTTGTGGACATCTGAGTTAACTGACACCGCTTTTCTGATTAAGGCCAAGGGGCTCCCCCTCCACCTCCCCCCCAGCAACTGCCATGCTGGCCCCCCTCTGAAACTGGCCCTACCAGGAGACGTTGGGTTATACTCAGACATAATTAGTATCAGGTTAAGCTAAAGGTAAGTACAACTCTTCACATTTGGAAAGATGAGAAAGAAAAACCCTCTCATGAGACAATCAACCCTAGAGCCCAAGCCTCAAGAATGGTTCAGAAAAGTTCTTCTATTTTTTGTGGAGCTCATCTTCTCTGGTTTCTCCTTATTATTTTCCTCCCGTCCTTGCCTCCGCCTCAACCAGTCCCAGGCCATTTTATTTTATCCATGTGCTTCCCCATTCGAAGCTCTCCATCAGATGGTTCTTTCTGGTTTTTCTCTCAATGGAAGTGGAGGTGGTTTGTATGTGGGGGCGAGGGTTTTAGTTCCCTCTGAGCAAAACACTGAGCAGTGAAACAATCCTTTCTCTGGCTACAAGGGATCATTTCTTGCAGGGGACTTCACTGAGTGATTCTGCTAACGAAGTATCCGTCACCTCTCTCTGTCTTACCAAAGTACTTTCTTGTATATCCTAACTTAGCATGGGGCCTAAAGCAGGGGCTGACCTCCCTTGGGGCGTAGGAAGAGAAAACCCTGACCAGCCACCTAAGGAAACACTGCTGAATGCCTGTAGATGTCCTAAAGAGAAACTGGGAGAGGTAATGAACACCCTGCTTGAAAGTGTCCAAATGGAGGCTGGTTAATTACCTTTCTGGTGAGAGATTTGACGCAATGATCTCTCAGCTCTGTCCTAGAAGTAAGAATCTAGGGACATTTTTCTTGGCCACTTGTTTCCCAAACAAATCTGTCCCTGTACTGGGCATCTGCTCTTTCTGCCTCCCACTGCCCTCTTTCCCTTCTCTCTGGCCTGAGAGGGATTGGCTTCACCCCAGCCCCCGTGTGGCTCTCGGTGATCACATTAATGAGTGCTAGAAAATTTTCACACCTTGTGCCCCCTCCCATGGGTCCATCCACATGCCTTTCCCGAGACCTCCTTTTTCCCAGTCTTCAAATGCTACTCCTTCTAGGTCCCTGACCGACCAGCAAAACCATGTGCCACTCCCCGCCCCGGAATCCACGTATATCCCTACTTCCTGCCACTTCTCTTTGTGCACAAAGTGGATGACCAGATGTACCACCTGAAGGTCTGCCCATGGGGAGGATTTCTCCTCTCTGCAGTTCCAGCGCCACCCCTGAGCAGAGCTCTAGGCCAGCCCTAGTCCTTTGTGGTTTTCCCCCACATGCCCGGCCAACTCATCCATGAACCAAACATTGTCTTTTTCTTCTCCCGTCAGCCGGCTGTAAGCCCATGGCCTCCACCCCAAGGTGGCTGTGGATGTGGTAGAAGCAGGAGGTATGGATCTAACCGTGGTGGATGCAAGAGGGTCAGACTGGGGAACTAAATGGGAGAAATGATGAGACCATCCTTTAGGTCTTGAAGGGTGACACTCATCTCTGCTATTACCCCAAAGAGACAGGATTATTGGTTGGCTGTGGTGGGCTTCTCCTTCTCCTGCCTCCCTATCATGGCCCTTACCCCACAGGCCAAGGAACCAATGCCAGGATTCTGTCAACTCTCAGCTATGCCGATCCCAATTATATGTTGAGAGGCCAGGAAAACACCTACTAGGTGGGTAGTCCACCTACCTGGTGGACCCACTGTAAAAGCTGGTCATGGGCTAGGACTAAACTTATTACCTGACTTCCATGTCCTCCCTCTGCCAGGGGGTCATGATGATGCCTCAGGTCCCTGGGTAAATGTCCACTTAGACTTTGTGTCCAAGAGTTCCCAAAATGTCTTTGTAGTCCCTTTTCCCCAGTGTATGATTTCTCAAGTAATCACCCAAGTTCTTCCTCTGGAAGGGCAGGGGGTGCTCACCTTACACGCGTGCCAGGTGATGCTGGGTCCTTCTTTATTCAGGAGGTTCTAGGTCTTACCTTAGCCTGGGAACCGGACAAAGGATCAATACTTTTTATTGGGGTGGCTGATTATTTTTAAATAAGTTAAGCAATGCTCTTCCTGTCTGCACATCTATCTTGCCTCTAGGAACACCATGTCCTCTTCACCATTTCCACGGCTCTCTGAGAGTCAGGACCTCCTGCTACCTCTCTGGCCTGGCAGCTCCTAGGAGAGTTGTGCCCACTTCCCCAGAGTTAAGGGCTACCACTTGATCTCTGTTATTATAGGTTCCTCTCATCCCTGCTGCTCTCAGGGAGCCTGTTCTATAGCAGCATCCCCCACCCTCAGCCCTGGCCAATGGAAGATGCAGCCAACAATAAATTTCTCAAAGAAGCTAAGCGTGTCCTAGGGGGTCTCCGGAGAACAGTGGGCGGGGGAGTTTTGGGGCCCCTGCGGGGTAATCCAGCCTCGCAGGCCCTCTTCTTTGAGGCATTTGATCCTTGCTTCTACCACCTTCCCTGGCAGTTCCAGCTTTTCTACTTCACTTGGTGTGAGCCCTTCTGTTTCCAGGCTCTCAAAAGCCATCCTGGCACCTTTTCTTGGGGTCCTTGCCAGGGGGCGAAACCTTGTATCACAGCAGAGTGCTCCCATATTATTAAATCTTCTCTAATCAAACTCTATGTTCTGCCCCTGTTGCCATCATCCTTGGGACCCAGGCTCAGGTCTACTCTCCGGACTCCTGCCAGGACATGGTGGCAAGTTCTGGTAGCTCTTGCAGGGGACGGTGCAGGCTTGTTCCTCCCTTAGCAGGGGGCCCAGCACCAACCGGCCTGGGTTTTGTGGTGACTTGCCTCGCGTTCTTTGTCTGGTGGCCAGGAGAGGGGTTGCATGCTGTGCTGCAGAGGAGAGGCCCCTGCACCATCTTCAAGCAAGAAGGGGGAGCTTTAGCCGTAAACCGGGAGGACAGAGCACTTCTGCAGGTCCAGAGAGTTCACTGGAACTTGGAGACTCAAGATTTTTGAGAGCACTGACCCAGACGTTTCCATACCAAGTCTCTGACTCCCAATCCTCCTCTACTGGGGCATGACCTTGGCAGAGCAGACTTGTCTAGGTTGAGAATTTGACTTTCTCTGGAGCTCCAGTCTTCTTCTTTTTTTTGTTTTCTTTTTCTCCCCTGGGGTTGGTTTTCCCATTGTTATTGGGGGCCACAGAGGGGTCCTCCTCCCTGTCAACAGAGGAGCTCACAGTTTCATTAGCCTCTCCAAACTTGGGCCGTGGGGTCTGGGGGTGGCTGGGCACTTTGGGCATGTTCCCATCACTTCAGAGGGGCACTGGGGAGGCGCTGGGTAGCCGTAGGGTTGATCATGATGGCGTACTTGGTATAGGGGCTGAGTGGGGGCAGAATTGTAGCGGAGGCCCCAGAGGTGGAGGACACAGTCAGCTCTGGCTCCTTGGCCCAGGCATCCCTGAGGAGGGTGTCGATTCCAGCAGGGGCAGGTGGGAAGGGTCGCCATTGTGGCCATCTTGCTGGCGGCTGCTCCTTTCTTCTTCCAGTGAATTCTGAGACCTGATTCTTAGCTTTTTCTGCCCTCCAGCTGCAGAAGATAAGAGTCTCTCTTTACCTGCTGCCAAGGAGATTTTCACACTTTGTCTTAAATTGATGATCGAGTCCTCAAACTTTCATTGCCTTTCTTTAAGCATTGATAGCCTCCAGTCATGTGATTCCACGGTTCTTATAGTCCCACTTCCCTCCCACCTCTGAAATGCCTGGGAAATGCCTCCACCAGTGCCTTCCCGTCCATCCATTTCCCATCCCAGTGCATCCTCTGTGCATCCCCAGCGAAAGTCTTTTTTTAATTTTTTTTTTTTTATGTAGTGTTCCATGACTCATTGTTTGCATATAACACCCAGTGCTCCATTCAATACCCATCACCAGGCTAACCCATCCCCCCACCCCCCTCCCCTCCAGAACCCTCAGTTTGTTTCTCAGAGTCCATAGTCTCTCATGGTTCGTCTCTCCCTCCAATTCCCCCCCGCTTCATTTTTCTCTTCCTACTATCTTCTTCTTCTTCTTCTTCTTTTTTTTTTTAACATATAATGTATTATTTGTTTCAGAGGTACAGGTCTGTGAATCATTAGTCTTACACAATTCACAGCGCTCACCATAGCACATACCCTCCCCAATGTCTATCACCCGGCCACCCCATCCCTCCCACCCCCAACCACTCCAGCAACCCTCAATTTATTTCCTGAGATTAAGAATTCCTCATATCAGTGAGATCATATGATACGTGTCTTTCTCTGATTGACTTATCTCACTTAGCATAATACCCTTTAGTTCCAGACACGTCATTGCAAATAGCAAGATTTCGTTTTTTTGATGGCTGCATAATATTCCATTATATATATATCCCACATCTTCTTTATCCATTCATCTGTTGATGGACATCTTGGCTCTTTCCATAGTTTGGCTATTGTGCACATTGCTGCTATAAACATTGGGGTGCACGTACCCCTTCGGATCACTACATTTGTATTTTTGGGGTAAATACCCAGTAGTGCAATTGCTTGGTCGTACAGTAGCTCTATTTTCAACTTTTTGAGGAACCTGCATACTGTTTTCCAGAGTGGCTGCACCAGCTTGCATTCCCACCAACAGTGTAGGAGGGTTCCCCTTTCTCCGCATCCTCGCCAACATCTGTCGTTTCCTGACTTGTTAATTTTAGCCATTCTGACGGGTGTGAGGTGGTATCTCACTGAGGTTTTGATTTAGATTTCCCTGATGCTGAGCGATGTTGAGCACCTTTTCATGTGTCTGTTGGCCATTTGGATGTCTTCTTTGGAAAAATGTCTGTTCATGTCTTCTGCCCATTTCTTTTATTTTTTAAAAATTTTTATTGTTATGTTAATCACCATACATTACATCATTAGTTTTTGATATAGTGTTCCATGATTCATTGTTGTGCATAACACCCAGTGCTCCACGCAGAACGTGCCCTCTTTAATACCCAACACCAGGCTAACCTATCCCCCCACCCCCCTCCCCTCTAGAACCCTCAGTTTATTTTTCAGAGTCCATCATCTCTCATGGTTCGTCTCCCCCTCCGATTTATCCCCCTTCATTCTTCCCCTCCTGCTATCTTTTTCTTCTTCTTTTTTTTCCTTAACATACATTCCATTATTTGTTTCAGAAGTACAGATCTGTGATTCAACAGTCTTGCACAATTCACAGTGCTCACCATAGCACATACCCTCCCCAATGTCTATCACCCAGCCACCCCATCCCTCACACCCCTGACCACTCCAGCAACCCTTAGTTTGTTCCTGAGATTAAGAATTCCTCATATCAGTGAGGTCATATGATACATGTCTTTCTCTGATTGACTTATTTCACTCAGCATAACACCCTCCAGTTCCATCCACGTCGTTGCAAATGGCAAGATCTCATTCCTTTTGATTTCTGCCCATTTCTTGATTGGATTATTTGTTCTTTGGGTGTTGAGTTTGATAAGTTCTTTATAGATTTTGGATACTAGCCCTTTATCTGATACGTCATTTGCAAATATCTTCTCCCATTCTGTCGGTTGTCTTTTGGTTTTGTTGACTGTTTCCTTTGCTGTGCAAAAGCTTTTTATCTTGATGAAGTCCCAATAGTTCATTTTTGCCCTTGCTTCCCTTGCCTTTGGCGATGTGTCTAGGAAGAAGTTGCTGCGGCTGAGGTGGACGAAGTTGCTGCCTGTGTTCTCCTCTAGGATTTTGATGGACTCCTGTCTCACATTTAGGTCTTTCATCCATTTTGAGTCTATTTTTGTGTGTGGTGTAAGGAAGTGGTCCAGTTTCATTCTTCTGCACGTGGCTGTCCAATTTTCCCAACACCATTTGTTGAAGAGACTGTCTTTTTTCCATTGGACATTCTTTCCTGCTTTGTAGAAGATTAGTTGACCATAGAGTTGAGGGTCCATTTCTGGGCTCTTGATTCTGTTCCATTGATCTATGTGTCTGTTTTTGTGCCAGTACCATACTGTCTTGATGATGACAGCTTTTAATAGAGCTTGAAGTCCGGAATTGTGATGCCACCAGCTTTGCTTTTCTTTTTCAACATTCCTCTGGCTATTCGGGGTCTCTTCTGGTTCCATACACATTTTAGGATTATTTGTTCCATTTCTTTGAAAAAAGTAGATGGTATTTTGATAGGGATTGCATTGAATGTGTAGATTGCTCTAGGTAGCATTGACATCTTCACGGTATTTGTTCTTCCAATCCATGAGCATGGAACGTTTTTCCATTTCTTTGTGTCTTCCTTAATTTCTTTCATGAGTATTTTATAGTTTTCTGAGTACAGATTCTTTGCCTCTTTGGTTAGATTTATTCCTAGGTATCTTACGGTTTTGGGTACAATTGTAAATGGGATCGACTCCTTAATTTCTCTTTCTTCTGTCTTGTTGTTGGTGTATATAAATGCAACTGATTTCTGTGCATTGATTTTATATCCTGCCACCCAGTGAAAGTTTTAACAATTGCACCACTTCAGCCTGCTATGCTCCACCTTCCAGCTCCAAACTGGTGTTAGCATCTCCTTCCTAAAATCTTCCCTAGCCTCAGCTATCACAGGTCTGGGGCCCTGGAAACAGATTCTGTGGTGGAGATTTGCGTGCCAGAAATCGAGTGGGGTGTGGTCTCAGAAACGGCAGTGGTCTCAGGAAAGAGTAAGAGGGTAAACCAGGGAGGACTGAGCAGAGGAAGAAGGTGAACTGTGATAGGGTTGTAGCAGAGGCCTCAGCTGGTCCTGCAGCTGTCTCAAATTGAGGCAAGAGGACTTGGCATTGTACCCCCGTCCTGACCATTCATTGGGAGGCTGCATACTCCTGGGCGAGGCAGAGGATAGTATTTGGATGGGAGGTACCTGAGTGCTTACTAGTATGAAACAATGCCTCAACTGTGAGCCATCACCGGTCAAGCCACCGGACAGCTGGGTGACTGAGTGCCCTGGTCCCGCAGTGGGGCGAGAGGTAGGGCTCTCAGTATTACAACCCCCAGGAGGGGAGAGGCAGAAGGATACCAGGTTCTCGGTGACATCCTTCAAGCTGCTGCATGGAACCTTGCCTGAAGTCACGTTTACTTTGTACTTTTCAGTTAAACATGCAAGCAAATTCTCCTTTTAGTTTAAGCCAAGTGACTCGAGCTTTCTGTCACTTGCAACGTAGAGCCGATGCATGCTCTATGGATCCGCGTGCAAACACTAACAGCTTATTGCCTTTTTAGAAACCAGAAGCTAAGATTAAATTTGTGAATTGGAAAATTTATTAGTAAAAAAAAAAAGGTTTCGGTATAAATTCATGAGGATTCTTTCTTTCTTTCTTTCTTTCTTTTGTTGGACTGCAGTGTTACCTGTATATGCCATGGGAATTACTTATGGAAATATTTACAAACTTATACTGTAGTGTAATTGGTGCTTGTTTGAGCACTTCATTAATATTTAATTTTGCACCATTTCTTGAACTAATTTATTGGCACATTTTCAGCATTCCACTGAGAGACTTAACATAAATCACATTAATAATAAATGGCATGAGAGATTTTTATATTTCTTTTCTGAGCTATCATTTTAAACTAATTTTCTATGACAGGGCATTCTAAACGTACTATTGAAGATAAGACTTTCTTAATGTCTGCTTCAGCAGCCAACAGGAAATACAATGTGATTTTAATTACATTCATGTCTCGGATTCTGACACAGTGCTTTTTGGTATTAACTCTGTGAAGTGTACCTCTTCACAAAGGGCTTCAGCCATCCATGAAAAAACAGGCTTGCTCAGACAAGTGCTTGCAGCTAAAATGAAACCATAAAGCAAGGTCATCAGATGAAGCAAGAAGTTTCCTTGTGGGAACTGGGGCAAGACATGTTTGTCAGGGTGGCAAGGACCTAAATTCTTCGGGTGGCCGATAATTCTGTGGTCAGGCTGTCATGCTCCATCTACTTCCTGGAGAACCACCGAGTTAACTCTTTAAGCAAGTCACATTTAGCAGTAAGTCATTCAGAAGTTTTTTGGAAGACATAAGAGAAGATAAACCACCGAAAGCATGACTTTTTTTTTTTTAAGATTTATTTATAGGCGCCTGGGTGGCTCAGTCGATTAGGCGTCTGCTTTCGGCTCAGGTCATGATCCCAGAGTCCTGGGATGGAGCCCGAGTCAGACTCTGCTCAGCAGGGAGCCTATTTCTCCCTCTCCCTCTGCCTGCCGCTCTGCCTGCTTGTGCGCTCTCTCTGTCAAATAAATAGATGAAATCTTCAAAAAACAAAAAAGATTTATTTATTTATTATGGGGGGGAGGGCAGAAGGAGAGGGAGAGAAAGAATCTCAAGCAGACTCCCTGCTGAGCACGGAGTCTGACACGGGGCTTGATCTCACCACCCTGAGATGATGACCTGAGCCGAAACAGAGAGTCGGACGTTTAATCGACTGAGCCACCCAGGTGCCCCAGAAAGCATATCTTTCAGTGCACGTCAAGTTAAGAATTAACCTGTAGAATTTCAAAGCAAATGAACTTTCACATAGGTTAACATTCTTAAAAAACATTTTTAGCGAAGCAGATGGATATTAAAAATAAAAGCAAAAATGATATTTTTTTTTTCCTGCAATGCTTCTGGAACAGGATAGATTCTTTTGATCGCAAGTGATAATAAATCCAGTGGAGAGGGTGATGGGGGCAAAGTAAGAAGGGGAGTTCTTCCTCCCCTCGCCCATATCTTACTTCCACTTCCAAGGGGACCCCATTGGTTTTGTGTGCTCACCAGCCTTCTCCTGCTAATAGCACCCCTTTGTTTTGGAGCAAATGCACCTGATTCCCTGTCGCCCGGGTGCGGGTGCTGTCAATCACTAGGCCCCTCCCACTTCTGCAAAGGTGGGGGGACCTAACTTAGCAGTACATCCTTCTGGACCCAGTGATTGTGCCAAGAGGCGGACATGTGACAGATAGTGGCCAATCAGAGGCCTTCCTTCTGAAGACCTAAGGGCTC
Organism: Callorhinus ursinus; assembly: GCF_003265705.2. Taxonomy (NCBI): domain Eukaryota; kingdom Metazoa; phylum Chordata; class Mammalia; order Carnivora; family Otariidae; genus Callorhinus; species Callorhinus ursinus. The sequence continues at coordinate 5,128,722 of NW_027397114.1, forward strand.
GGTCTAAAAGGCTGATCTTCCTAAGTGGGGTTTCCTGAGCAATGTGATGGAAAGGAAAGTAGGCAGGATTATGGTTAGAAGCCCAGACAGGAGCCAGACTATTCCACAAAAGGAAGGAGAGCGCTGGAGGGACGTCCATGGGAAGAGTCAGGGCTGGCAGGAAAAGAGTGAGGTAACGGGGTGGGGTGGTGAGGGGGACAGGGGTCCCAGGGAGGCAACAGGAGGGCTGGCTGATGCTCTCTCTCTGTCCCTGGTTTCTCTCCTCTCCTAGTGGGACAGAAGCCTCAGAAAGGGCTAAGGGCAAGGTGGGCTGGGAGGGCTGGGGCATCTCGGGCTTCACCCTGCATGGCCAGGCCTTTGACCCCAGGCCCATCCCCCCTGGCACGCCCCTGGTGCCCGGCCCCAGATCGGGCAGCATGAAGACCCAGCTTTCATGAAGGTTAGAGAAACAAACAAACAAGGAAGGACCAAAGGAGCAGGAAGTGGGGGACTGAGCACCGCCAGGGCCTGCGTCAAGAAGAGAGCCGTGGGGACCCCCTGACCAGGGACGGGGAAGAGATATGGGCAACAAGAAATCTGAAGAGTTTGCTATGGAGGGAGTGAATGCCAGAGCCTTCGGGATTGGCCGGGCGCAACAGCAGGGACTGCTTACCAGGGCAGCTGATACCTCTGCAGTAACCACAAAATATGACCAGAAGCCTCCTTTCTTAACAGTCTCAATGTCATCCATTTGAAAGCCACAGGCAACACTGTATTTCAAGGGAACATTTTTACTGTTATTATTTGCTATGGTTCCGGAGCTCCTGTCCTTTGCCCTGAAGAAGGTGACGCAGTTGGCAGGGTTGGAAGGGGGAGGCTCTGGGGAGGGCCTGCCTTTTGTTTCCCTGCTTGTATCCCCCCCCGGAGATACCAGTCCGAAGGGCACTGGTTGCCAAGTCGTCCTGGACATTGTTGGGCAAAATTGTCTTTACCTTGTTCTTCCCCTGGGGGCTTCGAAGACAGTATTTAGGTAGGAATCAATAAAGTCTGAACCTTTACTGATATGAAACATTAGATGGAACAGTCTGGTTCAGTCTAGAAGGGATTAAAAGGGAAGGGCCTGGCACTGAACTCTGCCCCCAAGCGGGGACCAGGAGGACCTTGCGAGCCTCCCGCTCTGAGACTGGCACCGGGGGCAGGAGGGGATGGTATGTTGGCCATCTTGGTGGGGCCCAGCCATGGGGCAAGGGGCTAATGTTCATCTGATACAGTTGACCCTTGCACAATGTGGGGGTAAAGGGCGCCGACTCCCATACAGTCGAAAATCTGTGCATAACTTTTCACTCCTCCAAAAGTTAACTACTAATAGCCTACTCTTGACCGGCAGACTTACCAATAACATAAACAGTTGATTGACATATTTGGTATAGGTATTGCATACTCTGTTCTTAACAATAAAGTAAGCTGGAAAAAAGAAAATGCTATTAGGAAAATCATAAGGAAGATAAAATACATTTCCAACACTGTACTGTAAAAACATCCATGTAGGAGTGGAACCATATGAGTGTTGTTCATGGGTCATCTGTGCTAAGCGGCCCTTCAGAGGAGTAGTGTCCCAGCATCTGGCAGGGACTAATGACGTGACACTTGCAAAATTAAGACCCACTCTATCTGCCACCTGTCGCTTGGGCAGGTGAAAAGCCCCAGTGCCACCAAACCCTGCGTTGCAAGAGAACCAGTTCGCCCTGGATGAGCTAACAATGGTGGGGCCAATGGAAGTTACTCAATCAAGAGTCTCTGGATGGTGACTGGTCGAGCCAATGAAACGCTTTTTCCTTGGGAAGGTTGAAGGCGAAACGCAGACAAAAAGAGGTGCTGGAGAAGGCCCTGAGAGACGGAAAGGGAAGAGAAGCTGAGCTAGACCCCAGCCTGCCCTCCTTGTCTGACAGATGCCTCCCCTCCCCCTACCACCCACTGCTTGAACATGCAGAGTCACAACTCCCTGCAGCCAGAAAGAGTGGGACCCACACGGCCCCTGGTCCCACCGCCCCTGTCAGAAGAGGAATGCTGCTTAGCTTGGCAGGCTCGTCTGGGGAGCCTCTCTAGCTCCCAGGGCTCGCCCGGCTCATTTCTAAATGTACACCTACCATCTGTTGGATGATTCACGCCTGGCTGGAAGCAAAGTCGGGGCTTGATTTGGGTCTTTCGACTCGAATTCATTCCAAATTCAAAGGTGTCAAGCTTAGTGGCCTTAAAATTCTGGAATCATTTTGGGAAATGGGAACCTTGTACAATCTCTTGACATGTCTTCCATTTTCATAGAAATGTGAAGGAGTTTCCCCATCTGCGGTGGGGCCCCTCAGGAGCAGGGGTGGGCACGCTGGGGCAGCGCCTGCTCACACCCACCCGCCTCTTTCCTGGACCAGCTTGCTTCACCTCCTGTCCACCTTCCTCCCTCCTTTGCTTTTATGTCCCCACCTGCCCCCGCCCCATTTCAACTTCCTGCGCAGGAATTTGAGTTTATCATATGCTTAATTCATGTTGCTCCGTTATCTCTAGTCCATGCAAGGCCCCTCTTTTGTTTGTGAAAATGTATTCTCTTTTATCCACGGTCCCTTTGCCATTCTGTACCTCCTCTCCTGCCACAGGCAAATATTCCAGCAAGTGAATCTTTTCTTTATAGGTGTCCTTGTAAAAAGAGTATTGCTGCTTTGGATTTTGTATTTTTTTTTTTAAAGATTTTTTATTTATTTATTTGACAGAGACACAGCGAGAGAGGGAACACAAGCAGGGGGAGTGGGAGAGGGAGAAGCAGGCTTCCCGCCGAGCAGGGAGCCCAATGCGGGGCTCGATCCCACGACCCGAGCCGAAGGGAGACGCCTAACGACTGAGCCACCCAGGTGCCCCTGGATTTTGAATTTTTTTGTGCATACATTTTAAATGTTCACAAACAATGTTGGGTTATATATCTAGTCCTGACTCTTGTCTCACCCAGTACTATGTTTTTGAGATCTGTCCATGTGGCTCTGTGTGCATCTTACCCACCACTTCTAACCCTGCAATGTTCTAGTGTGTGCTAGGCACTCCCCACTTGCCCCAGACCCACTTTCCACCTTGCTCAGTGTTCTGGGAGGTGGAAATCTATGTGTTGTAACTACTATGTTCTCTCTTCTTTCAGCTTCCAGTTGGGTTTGGCCTTCGGGAGGCGCCATCAGGAGATGAGAGGTTAGGCAGAAGGTGAGGTCAGGATGTTTACTTGATCTGATGGGCTGGGGGAGCAGTGGCCGAATTCCTTTGCCCATGGCAACAGGCCACGGCCCATGTCCAGAGGCCACTTCCTGCTCTCTCTCCTTCAGGCACCAGGGAGGTAACAGCTCCCGGCGAATGCTCTTCCGAAGGTGCTTTGCTATCCCTTGTCAGTATCTCCGGATGCTGCGCATCCATCATCGAAGTCCCCCCAGCTGCCCTGTTGGATCAGCGTCCTGCCTGATTCAGCAGGGACTCCCCACATTTATTCCTCTTTGCTCCACCAGCTCTGAACTCCTACATCGCCCCCAACTCCTGGCCACCAGAAACATCTCTAGGATAGACAGCCTCACTCCCCTTATGCCCCCGGCCCCCACCTTTCCAATCTCAGTGCATTCCCTTAGCTTTTGAAGCTGGAGCATCTAGGACGGTGGTTCTTCCTCATCTTTATGATCAGGTTACATGGGGCTTCTTGAGCTGGGGCAGTTCCATCCCCAGGGGATAGCTGGCAATGTCTGGAGACATTTATGATGGTCATGATTGGAAGTGGGGGGTGGTGAGGTGCTAGGGATACTGTAAATAAATTTCCTCCAATGCACAGGACAGCTCCCCCCGCCCTGCCCCCGAATGATCTGATCCAAAATATCAGTAGTGCCAAGGTCCAGAACTCAGAGTTAACATAATACCACTCTGGACGTAAGACTTAATCTTCCGTTGGGTTTTTGGTTGTTCCAGGGAGGTAACGGGAGGGCTCCTCAGATCTCGCTTGGGCTTCCATATGGAAGGAGCTTGTTAGGCTGACCTTCCTGGCCTCTCTCTCCACCCTCTTTTCCTCGTTCCTCCCAAGGGAGGAGCTGTGACTTCTCTGATTGCTGGGGGTGCGTGTGTGTGGTGGGGTGGGCAGGATGCCTTCTCAGCTCCTTCCCTTCTCCTTGGGAGCCAGCGTCCAGGGGAGGCGCATGTTCTGCTTAGTTCCTCTGGACCCTATACTACACCCTGTCTGGCTCGGCCCCTGGCTGGGGAGGGCCGGTGGGCAGCGCGCGCATGACTGGGGCGCCGTGGGAGAAAACCGGTTGTCATTGCTGACCTACACCACGCTGTCCCTCAACTGCCAGTCACAAAACTGGTGTCTTGGTCACCATCTAATTTCTTTGCCAGTCCCTCATTTGGCTCAGAACTGGGGGAGGGAGGGTCATGGAGTCTAATTTATTGGGACCCTTCAAATCCCGACAGATACTAGAATATTGCTGGGGCCTTGTTCTCTGTCTCAGGCCCCTCCAGGCAGATGCCCAGTAGGGCAATGGGATTAAGAGCACTGGCGCATTGTTAGGGCCTCAGGAGTCTTCATTTGCTCTTGATAGGAGAAAACTTGACTCGGTTGAGTTTAGTAGGGGGAGGAGAGTCTGACCAATGTGGGTGGAGCTGAACTCAGGGGCACACGAGCTTGGTGGGGATCAGCACCCCTCTTCGGGTCACTATGCTTCTCTCTCCTCTGTGTTGACCACATTCTCAGGCAGCTCTCCCCTCTGGGTGGCTGCTAGTTGCAACCAGACCCTATATTGCAAGTTCAAGCCCAGCTGAAGACAGCACATCCCAGGCGGTGCTCTAATTCTATAGCCTCAGACACATCTGTCTCCTGGACTGAGGATTGAATTCTGGGGAGTGCACTCTGCTGGTCTCGTGCTCCTCCCCTGCAGAGCGGTAGTGCCCCCCAGGACCATGAGGGCTGACGGGGAGGAGGGATGGCTCCTAAAATGAAAATAGGGGCTGGGGCTGGAAGAAGAGGGGAATGGATACCGGGAAGCCTGTCCGCCGCCGTCCCGTGAGCCTGCTTCCTATCCTGACATTCTGGCCCCTGGCTGTGTGATCCTGGGTAAATTACTTAACCTCTCTGAGTTTCCTGTTTCCTTTCCTGTAAAATGAGAGTAATAATAGTACCCATCTCACAGCATGGCCATGAGGACTGTTTGAAATGATACATATAAAAAGACCAGCATAATGTCTTGCTAAATGGTAGATATTACCATCAAAATGGTGGACATCATGAATCTTTCTCTGGACTCTGCTTCCGGGGGTTCTCTGAGGGTGGGCATCCGGGTGAGGGAGGACTGAGAACAGGTGTTAGCTTTGTTGGGCTGAGAGGCCTTTGAGAACCCCCACGGTAAAAAAGTTGGTATGAGTTTAATGTCATTTAGGCACGAGGTCCCGATGCCATTAAAAGGATATCAGAAGGGATTCTGGTTGAAGCAAATAGATGCTTCAATTCAGAGTTAGGTGTTTGACCAAGATACCAACATGGCGGCATGATTCCTAAGGGTGTATATGAAGGGGTTGGAAGCTGCATGAGAAAGCATTTTAGAGAAAGCTTTGGTGTGCCATGAGCCCCCCTATCCACACCCCCACGAAGGTGGTAGGTAGGGGGTGCCTGCCCCTTACCTTGAGCTTAGAGGCCAACCCCTTCGAATGCTTAGTATGTGTCCATTGGAATTCAGAGACCAGGGCATCTAACTCCTGGATGGAAGACCTAAAGGGTGGGACGAGGAAGAGGTGGCAGCTTGCAGAGTTTACTGGGGGAAAAGAAGGGTGAGTGTTTCCCGTGGATCAGATGAAGCTGCTGCGGAGGGGTTGCTGCAGTCCAGTCCAAGGGGGCAAACACATCTTGGCCAAGAGATGCTAGAGACAGAAGAGGCCCAGGGCTGGGGCTGAGTTGCATCTGCCTTGTTGAGGGAGCTAATCAGAACCCAAACTGTCTCCCCCACACTGAGCCTGGATGCCAAGAAGGGAAAGCATGCCTCATGATCTCCATTAATAGGATATGGCTACCCACAGCCTTCATTCACGTTTCTCTGCTCTCCTGGGACTGTGCTGCCCAAGCAAATAGTTGATTTGTTACAGGAGCTTCCAGAAAAACCTATCAGCCCTCCAGTGGGAAGCATCAACCTCTGTGCCCTAAGACTCCATGGTTCAAAAGCCAAGCCTGGCTGGTCCCCACCAATCCTGGATTGTTGTATCACGATTCTTTCCCAGTCTTTTTTTTTTTTTAGATATATTTATTTATTTGAGAGAGAGAAAGAGCACAGTGGAGAGGAGCAGAGGGAGAGGGAGAGAGAGAAACTCAAGCAGATGGCAAGTTAAACATGGAGCCCGACGAGGGCTTGATCGCACAACCTTGAGATCATGACCTGAGCCAAAATCAAGAGTCAGATGCTTGACCAACTGCGCCACCCAGGTGCCCCCTTACCCAGTCTTAATCAAGCCCCCAACCCCCCTCCCCCCGCCCCACCAGGCCTGCTTTAAACCAAGCTTACAACTCTCAGTACCTCCCGACCTTACCTTTCCTTCTCTGAGACACTACCGGGTTTTGCAAGGTGGTGACCTGGTTGTGATGACCAACCGCAGTGAGCAATCTTAGCTTTGTCTTCTCAACAATACCAGTAATGCTAGTGTTCGGGGGCCAACCTTTGACACTAGTATGGGAGATTCCTGTAGATGGGGAAGGGGCAGAGCCCCACCCCCAAAAACCCATGTTAAGTGCCAGCAAGAGGGTTGCCTTGAGATCCAATCCAGGGCCAGAGAGCGCAGCAGGCGGCTCAGCGTGACAGCAGCAGGGAAGGAAGAGCCCTCATGCTCCCTTTCTTTCCTCCTTGAGCCCCGGCCCTGGACAGTCCGGAACCTCTGCGGGCAGAAACGGAGAGGTGGGGAGGGCTTCCCAGGGTGGCTTCTCCGGAAGCAGACGCTGCGCGGGAGTTTGGCCGGCAGGACATTTCTTAGAGACGTTTATAAGGGAAGGATGCCTGAACAAGGCCAAGGGCAGGAGCCAGAGTGGGCAGAGGAGCCAGGTGAGGTGTGATGTCTCCCAGGGGGCCTGTGGGCCTCTGGCCGGTCACTGGATGTAGGGACGAGCTGCGGCGGAGGCAGAACTTTGCAGTGGGGCAGGCCCTGCGGGAAAGGACCACGCTCCCAGCACCCGGGCCGCAAGTCCCTTTGGGAGCAGAAGCTGGTGGTAGGCCTCCGTCCCCTCCCAGCTTTCTCCAGGTCGGGGCCCCAGCTGGGAGAGCAGTGTCCTCCAAAGGAAGATCCATATTTCCACCATTTTGTGGAATTTGATGTTTAATGACTAGCGTGACACTGTTTTGTGACTTGAAGGGGCTGGAGAAAGGGATGACCAGAGTTGCCAGGGGGCCCGAGTGGGTTTTCAGCCAAGGCAGGACAGAGAGGCAGTGGAAACCACTATAAAGCTGCTTTATATGGTTTATATGGTGGTTCCATGGGCACCCCCACTTACTCGGTTTAAAAGGTAAACCTGTGGCGAGTAAGAGGCCCTTGGATCAAAACCCACCAGGGCCCTTGGAGAACCATGCTGGAGCCAGCCCACCAGTCCCTGCCTGCAAGACAGCTCACCCACCATTCCACAGAGATCCAGTGAGGGGCTGCACCTGTGACTGGAGCAGGTACAAGAGGAAGGAGGGAGGGGAGAACCTGACTTTGTATTTGCACACCTGGGCGCCTGGGTGGCTCAGTCGGTTAAGCGTCTGCCTTCGGCTCGGGTCATGATCTCAGGGTCCTGGGATCGAGCCCTGAGTTGGGCTCCCTGCTCAGCAGGGAGCCTGCTTCTCACTCCGCCCCCCTCTGTCTCTCATGAAAAAAATAAATAAAATCTTAAAAAAAAAAAAAAGACAGCCCCCACCCCCACCCGCCAACAATGAAAGAGAAAAGGCGTCATCCCCTCAGCAAGATCCAGGGGCCTGTGGGGACAACCCCTAAGTGTTGTCTACTCGGTACGGGACCAGATCTAAGTACTGTCCTTGTTGTGGGTTTTAAATCCCTTCTGCTGCTTAATTAGGGTGGGGTTTCTTTTGTTTCCAACCGGAAGTGGCATTGGCACGGGGATGAACGGAATGGAATCCATCCAGGAACTCCTGAGCTGGGACTGCGGGGAGCTACGTCCTGCAATGTCAGGGGACAATCATGTGAACGTCCCCTCAATTCCTCAGGGGCCCGCCGCATTGCCACATCAAATTGGGGGGCTGAATGTTTCCTGGCCACCTCTTCTGAGGATGTCAGGAGGAACCCTTTTTGACTGGCTTTCAGGAACGGAGAGGGGGTGGGCATGCGGAAGGAGGGCACACAATATAACTTCTACTTTCTAGAAGAAAGTGGGGGGAGGGATCCCTTAAATCTAAACTCTTCCTTTAAAAATATCTATCAATAATAGGAGGCACACAGGGGATTTTTAGGGCAGTGAAACTATTCTGTTTGCTATTATAGTGGTGGACTCATGTCATTATACATTTGCCAAAAGCCAGAGAATGTACAACACGCAGAGTGATCTCTAATGTCAGTATGGACTTTAGTTAATAATAACGCATCAATATTGGCTCAACTGTAACAAATTTACCGCACTAATGCAAGGTATCAATAAAAGGGGAAAGTGGGTGTGGGGGGGAGCAGGGTATGTGGGAAGTCCATATTTTCTTTTTTTTTTTAATTTTTTTATTGTTATGTTAATCACCATATATTACATCATTAGTTTTTGATGCAGTGTTCCATGATTCATTGTTTGTTCATAACACCCAGTGCTCCATGCAGAACGTGCCCTCCTCAATACCCATCACCAGGCTAACCCATCCCCCTACCCCCCTCCCCTCTAGAACCCTCAGTTTGTTTTTCAGAGTCCATCATCTCTCATGGTTCGTCTCCCCCTCTGACATACTCCCCTTTTCTTCCTCTCCTGTTATCTTCTTCTTTTCCTTTTTTCTTAAAATATGTTGCATTATGTGTTTCAGAAGTACAGATCTGTGATTCAACAGTCTTGCACAATTCACAGCGCTCACCGTAGCACATACCCTCCCCAATGTCTATCACCCAGCCACCCCATCCCTCCCACCCCCAACCACTCCAGTAACACTCTGTTTGTTTCCTGAGATTAAGAATTCCTCATATCAGTGAGGTCATATGATACATGTCTTTCTCTGATTGACTTATTTCACTCAGCATAACACCCTCCAGTTCCATCCACGTCGTTGCAAATGGCAAGATCTCATTCCTTTTGATGGCTGCATAATATTCCATTGTGTATATATACCACACCTTCTTTATCCATTCATCTGTCGATGGGCATCTTGGCTCTTTCCACAGTTTGGCTATTGTGGACATTGCTGCTATAAACATCGGGGTGCATGTACCCCTTCGGGTCCTTACATTTGTATCTTTGTGGTAAATACCCAGTAGTGCAATTGCTGGATCGAACGGTAGCTCTAATTTCAACTGTTTGAGGAACCTCCATACTGTTTTCCAGAGGGGTTGCACCAGCTTGCATTCCCACCAACAGTGTAGGAGGGTTCCCCTTTCTCCACATCCCCGCCAACATCTGTCGTTCCCTGACTTGTTAATTTTAGCCATTCTGACGGGTGGGAAGTCCATATTTTCCATTACATGTTTCTATAAACCTAAAACTGCTCTAAAAAAATAAAGTCTATTAATTGAAACAAAACAAATCTAACACAAAGTCATATTTCTAATCCCTTCAAATGAAAACTCAGAGCACATGACTCTTTTGTGCAAAAAAAAAAAGAAAGAAAGATCAAAAACTGATATAAGCCCCAGTTTTCTCACACTTCCCATCGGTTATATATATATATACATACACAAGTTTTAACTGACACAGACCCCGGACTTACACGTGCAGAATCCCTCAAAGTTTGCACAAGTACACATTTTCACAGTTTGAACAATTCCATTATTTATCTTAGAAAAATCCCAGAGCCTTGGATAAATAAGTCATATCTGGAGCTCTGAGAAACGAAGCCACCTACATGTTCCTGTTTCTGGGCGGTCAGTCTCCTTCCCCAGGACGACATTCTTTGCCAAATAAGTCTTGGTTCCAACTTGGAAGTGGGGAAGTTTATAGACACACAGAACACAGACACACAGACTCACGCTTCCTGGAGTCTTAGGCTTTTGAGGTTGTCCGTGAGGCACCATTTTGACGGGCTTCCTGGGATGGGGAAGGGTGGACCACCAGGGAGGGAGTCTGGGGTCTCTGCCTGAGCTCTTTCCCTCCACTGCTTCCCTCACACCTTACCTCCAGCTCACATTGCAGGGCCCCCTCCAGGCAGGCAGCAGGGGTCTCCCTGCAAGGGCAGGCAGCCCCTCTCTGTTCTTCATCAGAGTGCCAGTGCCTCTCCCAGCCTGGATCGGTGCCTTGGCCTGTGTCCTTGGCATGTCACGCCTGTCATGCAGCCCAAACCCCATCGGCTTTCCTCGTGGGTAACATTTTGTTCTCACAGGCACGGTTTCCAGTGTTTCCCAGCTCTGTCCATACCTGGCCTAGCTGGCTCCCTGCCAACCATTTGGAGCCCACGAAGCTTATTGCCACTAAAATAGTCCTCTTCTAGCTCTGCCATGGGGCAGGGGAGGGATTTGTCTTATAAGAAATGTCTGAATAGGCATACCCCCACCTCCCCAAGAAGCTCTTGCTGTTTGGAATCAAAGTCTGTCCCCCAGCATCAGGCTCCTACCCCAGCTGCCAGACACCGAGGTCCTGGGCCTGCCTCATGTGTGCCCACCCCCAGGCCATGGGCACCTGAGCTCCACATTGGTTTGGGAGGCCACAGGGCACCCAGGTTCCCCTCATGGGCTCTGGAGCCAGGCGACATGGGTCCTAATCTTCCAGGCGCAGTTGAGTGACCTTGAACGAATTACAGAAACTCTCTGAGCCCTGGTTCTTATCTGTAGGGTGGGGATAAGAGTTACACCTACTACCTACCGTCGTAGTAAGGAGAGCACAGGGCCGGGCTCCTGCCAACAGCTGGGAGTCATAGTATCACCCCTACATTCTGACTTGTCCTCAGTTGCCCGTTCTAGAGCCTCTCCTCCCCATGTCGCCTAGGGCTGAGGGCTGGGCAGGCCTAAGCTGCACCTTTATTGACATTCCCACCCCACTAGCATACATGCACACCAGAAGGCAGCCCCTTCTCAGAGCCAAGGGTGAGATAGCCAGGAACCAAGGTCGTCCGCCGACAAGGGCTTCGTGGGGACAGCTGCCATGGCGCCCTGACGGCGTTGCCCGTAATTCTCCCAGCAGGGGCGTGGAGGAGCACGGGAGGACCGGCCCTGGCCAGCCTGTCCTCGGTGGAAACCCAGGCTAGGCCAAGGCCCTCAAGAACATGGCCACACATCCTGATCAGGAACACCCTCTGCTTGCCCCATCGGTGGGTTTTGGATGAGACAGCAGGTGATTGCAGTCTCTTCGGGGACCTAATGAAGACCATCTGAACACATCCCAAACTGGGCTCTTCAGAGATACTGTTCTCCGTCTGAAACCTCTCTCAGACACATTTAGGCATGTGAACACACACACACACACACACACACACACACACACACACACACACACTCAGAGCCTGTATCTAATAAACTACCACTTGGTCCTTCAATTCTTTTTTTTTTTTTTAAGATTTTATTTATTTATCTGACAGAGACACAGCGAGAGAGGGAACACAAGCAGGGGGAGTGGGAGAGGGAGAAGCAGGCTTCCCACTGAGCAGGGAGACCGATGCGGGGCCCGATGTGGGGCTCGATTCCAGGACCCTGGGATTATGACCTGAGCCGAAGGCAGATGCTTAACGACTGAGCCACCCAGGAGCCCCTGGTCCTTTAATTCTTACCTTAAAAGTCAGTGCCTAGCAGATGGGAGGCTCTGGCCCGTTTTCCCTTGACATGTCCTAGGGTGTTAACACTTTCCCAACCCGTTGGGGAGTTGGTGAGCACCATGGAGACATATAGGCCAAGAATCTGGTGCCCAGGACATGCTTAGCCCTATCCCTGCTGCCACTGAACCCGGTCTCACCCGCCTTCGGAACTCCCTCCACCAGTTCCATCCAGGCTGACAACTTCCGGTTCCTTCTAAGCTGAATTCCTCAAACTCGGGCCCTTGCTCAGCTACCTGATCTTCTTACAAAACTCTGGAATGTTCTGTGCACAAAGCAACAGAGAAATCCCAAAAGAAAGACCAACTGATTTGACTACGTCAAATGTAAGACTTCTGACAGTTAAAGAAACAGTAAGTTAAAGGCAAACCACAATCTGGGGAAAACATTTGCCGCCGATAGAAGGGATGAAAGAGAGTGTGTTCAACAAATATTTATGGAGGGCCTGGCACTCGCTGGGCATCGGGAGACAGAACCGAGCGGGAGCACGGTTTGTGAGGTTGTCTTATGTGTGCACACACACCCATGTAAATGTGTGTGTGCTGAGTGTGTGTGGAAGGAATTCCAGTTAGAGAGAGTCCACGTGGGACGGAACTTGGTGTGTGGGAGGGGCTGGGAGGAAGACGATGTGGCTGGACCATAGATGACAAGGGGGTAAGGCTAGGAGGGGAGAAAGGGCCTTCCGCAGGGGCCAGACCCGCTGGGCCTTGTAGACTTTTATTTTATTAATTTTTTTAAAGATTTCATTTATTTATTTGAGAGAGAGAGAGGAGAGAGAGAGCATGAGAGGGGGAATGAGCAGAGGGAGAGAATCGTCAAGCAGACTCCTGCTGAGCGCAGAGCCTGACGCGGAGCTCAGTCTCACGACCCACGAGATCAGGACCTGAGCCGAACCCAAGAGTCGGACGCTTAACCAACTGAGCCACTCAGGCGCCCCTTCTTTTATTTTTTATACTTTATTCTAAGAGCCATGATAAACCCTGGGTGGATTTTAAGCAGGAGGCAACAAGGTTGGATTTGCCTTTTTCCAAGCTCACTGTGGCTGGTAACTGGACGGACAGTGGAGAGCAGTGTAGGGGTGGAGGTGGGGACCTTGACAAGGACAAATGGCAGTTTATGAGGTCAGGCAGGTGACAGTGCTGGCTTGGAGCAGGTGACGTAGCCTTCAGGAGGCCGCACCGGCAACAGGCAGGCAACAGGCAGGCGATGTCGCGAGAGACTCTGAGCCAGAATTACCCACGAAGCCACTCCCAGATGTGGACCCTCAGAAACACTGTTAGGTAATAAGGATTTGTTGGTTGAAAGTGCTCGGTTTGGGAGTAATTTTGAAAGCAGCAGTAGAGAATGAATACATCCCTGACTATTGTTTTAGGCGTTTTTTTTTTTTCATTTAGCAAATCTTCGTTGAACAACTACTATTTCAACACAGAAATCATACTTAAGAAGCAAAGCACACAGGATAGCATGGGGAATACAATCTGATTTGCATAAAAGTGGTGTGTGCAGAAGGATATTTATACACCACAATGTGTATCGCTTGCTACTTTAAATTTTCTTATATTGTCTGAGTTTCTTTACAGTGAATGTGTAGACCTTGGGGATTTCCTAGGAAAGTTGGAAGCCTGTGTGTTCAACATCAGCACTTCACACACTCTGAAACACATTCCCGGGTGTCCAGGGGAATCTGTTAAAAAGCTGAGTCTGATTCAGTAAGCTTCCAGTGGGGCCTGAGATCCTGCATTATTCTAGCAAGCTCCCATGGGATGTGGAGGCTGCCGGGCTCGGACTATCCTCTGAGTGGCCAGGCTCTAAAGCAACCCTGGATTTGGCTCAGGGCTCCGGGTTCGAATGTTGACTTCGTCCCTAAGGTGTAGTTCAACCTTGAGAAAAACACATAACTGCTTTGGTTTCCTCTTTTGTAGAAGGAAAGGAGGGTCTGACTGTCATTGTTGGGACTTCCTCCTTTGACATTGGGCCCTCTCGGGGCCTGAAATGGGCCTAGAAACCAGCTTTTCAAGCCAGGCTCCCTGCCTCTTCATGTGAGGTGCATGGCTGGCCTCTCTGGAGTAGGCCCTGGGTCTCCCAGTCAGTGGGAAGGGGGCTCGGTTTCTGCTGTCCCACCTCCGTGTCTGGCCCCGTGGGTCTCTGTCCCCCTGTGTCCCTGCAGTCCCTCCTCCCTCCAGACGATGGCAGCAGAGGACAAGAAGCCCCCGAGGGTGGCATCCTGCCAACCGGTGACAAGTGGGCTTTTGAAACGTTTTTCCATGTTCTATCAAATGCTTACGAGACTAACAGTGCCAGTTCTAATTCACATTTTTATTTGTTTAGGATTTAGGCTCCAGCTTTTACCCCTCCAAGAAGATTTGAAGCATTATGCTAAGTGGGAGAATTCAGGATTAAAAATAGAACAGAAGCCAGGCAGCGAGATCTTACTTTGCCCTTGAGCTGACCCTCGGGTCCTCAAGTTAGTTTTGAGTCTCACGGAGGGTGAGGCCAAAGGAGAAGCACGGGGCCTTCGGGGCCAGGAATGGAAGAGGTGACCGCACGGGGCGAGCCAGCCTGAGTCACAGCCAGGCTGGGACCCGGAGGCTCATTTTTCCTTGCTAGCCTCACAGTCCAGGGGATTCTTAGCTCATTTCTCATTTTACAGAGGTGGGAACAGATTCAGGGAGGCCAGCATGGTGACCACGGGCCCCTCAGCTTAAGTGGCAGAGCGGGGACCTCTCCCCTACCTCCCTCTGTCTCCCTCTAGGGACACGGTATTCATTTTCTGGTCCAGCGGCCATACCCACCATTGCAGAAAGGTGTTTTGGTTTTTGTTTTTATTCCTTGAGCATACGCTCATCGGAGTGTGTCCAATGACTCAGCCTCACAATGAGTGGTGGTTTGCACAACGGTTGCACAGATGGGCGTGTGGCACATGGCGTCAAGGGCCGAGGATAACAAGCCAACTTGGAATTCCTGGAGATGGAGAGAAACTGGTTCAGTCCTATTGTCTTCCGATGGTTTCCTCCCCTCTGGCCACACTGGCCTCCTGCACGTTCCTCCAACATTCCGGACACACTCCTACCCCTGGGCTTTCGTACCTGCTGTCCTTCTGCCGGGAACGCGTTTCCTTGATAACATCAATGCTCCTGTCTTCACCTCCTTCAAGTCTTGGCTCTAAGGAGTCTTCAAGGGGCCTGCCCGCACCTTCTGATTAACAGTCGTACCCCCTTGGCCCCACAACCCCGGTCCCCCTGCCCTTGCCTTACGCTTTCCCAGTGTTCATCAGTTGGTAGCATGCTATACCATTTATTTACGTATGATGCCTACTTATTTAATCATATGCTTACTCTGTTGCTGTTAGGATTCTATTGAATAATAATAATTTGCAATCGAATCTTTATGATTGCCATTTATTGTCTTGCCTTCAAGAAGGTAGGGCTTTTTGGTATTTTGTTCCCTGTTGTATTTACTGAGTCTAAAATAGTGACTGCCACGTTGAGTAGGAACTCAACAACGAATGAATGAATGAATGAGTTACCCTGATAGTTACATGTCAGATACACACTAGATCTATCAGGGAAATACTGCCCAGTGGACAAGTGACTCACATGTGAAATCTGTATGTGCACATGTGGCCAACACGTGCGGGATGTGTCACCCACGCTGGCGGGCGCTGAACCAAAACATGACAGAGGGAGCATGCAGTGAGTGTGTAGACACATGTAAATCAAGTGACAGGACATAAAAGACATGGGAGGGGAAGGGGGTGGCCCCCAGGCCGAGTCTACCGAAGTACACGTGACGGATCAGAGGGGTCAGGGGGCAGACACACGGAGAGAGAGCCTCGTCGCAGTCCGGTAGGAATACTACTGCCCGTACCTCCGAGCTGTCTTCATTACCTCACAGAAACAGATGCCCTTCCCAAACAAACAGCTTTCACTTTCTCTTCAAAAAATAGAATTCCCACCCCCCATGCCTGAAATCTCTTATGCCTGGACCCTCTTCCCAGAGTTTAAAGATTTTATTTTTATTTTTTAATTTTAATTTTATTTTTGCCCTGGGCCTTTTTGGCAATCTGTGGAAGTCTATGGACCCCTTGTCAGTAAAAATACATAAATGCACTTTGAATGTATAACATAAAAGACGTTGGAACAAAGAAACAGATTGTATTAAGATACAATAGCCAAAATATTTGGAAAAACTGTAATAAAATAATGCATATGCCTCTTTATAAAAATACTAAATAAAGAGATCTAGCAGTGAGTCTCATAACTAACTTAATCTTAAAGTAGTTCTGAGTATAAATGATATTTCCAGACACTGGCAATGCCTGTAAGGTGAGACACAACCTCTGTGGTTTCTGTGGGACAGACACATCCACAGGTCCTGCTGTGTTAATATCTCCGTGGCTCGTGGCCTACTTTCATGCCAAATTGCAGGTAGAGGTTTGTGAAAATCAAGGTATAATAGCTTTCCCATTTCAGTTCGCAGACTCCCTGAATTCCATCCAGGAAACTATTGGGGGTCCGTGGACCTCATTGTTCAAACCTGCCTTCCAGCCACCCTACGGAACTGTAAAAAGCAGCTTGTGAAAATAGTCTATCCTGGCTATCGGAACTCAGCTTTAAGACTCTTCCCCATCGAGGAGGTAAAAGGTTTAAATCTCGGTGAGGAGGAGTGGCATACCGGCAAGGCTTGATTCTGGCTGGGTCTGGAAGGAGGAGGAAACAGAAGGTCTTCATCAACAGTCAGGCATTTTGCCATCTGCTTGCGAGCTGTCGACACTGATCACGGCAGGAGGCCAGAGCCAGTGGGGGGGCAGCCTACCCCTTGTGGCCAGGATTGGGAAGGGCTCCCCCATGGAGATTGAGCTGGAGTCCTCCATGAGCCTTGGGGGTCTAGTACAGAGGGCCTGGTGAAGTGACATCAAAGAGGAACTACAAAGGAGGGGAAGCCCCAGGAGGAAGATGGGCAGCCTGGCAGGTTGTGTCCAGGTGCTCCGGGGAACCTGGCTAGAACACATCACTGTCACTGAGGAGTTCTGAGGGACTGCCAAGCGCTCTTGACATTGAACCCATCCAGTTCTCACAGCTCATTGTTAGGATTCCAGAGGCTCCCCAAGGCTTTCTCCTATGTCTGGGACTGAGAAGCTGCCCTGGGGAGTCCTGATGTTTCCCAGGTTAAAGGAGAGCTGTGCAATTGATCCATTCCCATTTCTGGTGTGAGCATGGTGTGATCCATGGAAAAATAAATATGACTGTCCATCCTGGATTTTCTAGGAGAGTTCTGCTGGTATAGATTGCCTGCTATTATCGGAATATACGTCCCACAGGTGAATGGATAAAGAAGATGTGGTATATATATAATGGAATATTACTCAGCCAACAAAAAATGACATCTTGCCATTTGCAATGACATGGATGGAACTAGAAGGTATTATGCTAAGCAAAATAAGTCAATCAGAGAAAGACAATTATCAGATGATTTCACTCATAGGTGGAATTTAAGAAACAAAACAGAGAGCATAGGAGAACAGAGGAAAAAATAAAGCAAGATGAAATCAGAGAGGGAGACAAACCGTAAGAGACTCTTTTTTTAATTAATTTATTTTTTAATGTACTGTTCCATGATTCATTGTTTGCATATAACACCCAGTGCTCCATTCAATACGTGCCCTCTTTAATACCCATCACCAGGCTAACCCATCCCCCCACCCCCCTCCCCTCTAGAACCCTCAGTTTGTTTCTCAGAGTCCACAGTCTCTCATGGTTCAAAAAGACTCTTAAACATAGGAAACAAACTGAGGGTTGCTAGAGGGAAGGGGGTTGGGGGATGGGGTAACTGGGTGATGGGCAGTAAGGAGGGCAAGTGATGTAATGAGCACTGGGTATTACATAAGACTGATGAATCACCGACCTCTACCTCTGACACTAATAATACATTATATGTTAATTAATTTAATTTAAATAAATTTTTAAAAAAGAATATATGTCCCACTTCTGGGTATGGGAAGTGCAATAACCACATACATGGATCAGGTTAATGTTTTGGAGATGGGGGACATTTGTTTTGCTATATGAAAACTTTTGCTCAGTTTGTGAATTGTATCTGTTGGTCCAGAATCAAGCAGAATCACTTTTACAGAGACTATTACTCCCTGGGTTAGGAAAAGCACCTTGACATTTTTGTTCATGGAAAGCAAGACCTCAGAGTAGTGGAGAGTCTTAGATAAAAAGAATTAAATGCTCTTCAGAGTGGGCTGCAGGCTGCAGTTTGGGGCTCTTTTGGGAACACAAGGAGAAGAAGAGAGACCCAACTGCAGGTGGGGACCAGGGAAACCCCACGTGAGGCAGACCCGAGCTGGGAGGGCTGGAGTCTCGAGGTCAGGGATGATTGATATGCATCATGTACGTGTTTGAAATGTAACCCTCTGGCAGGTTCTGTGTGGTGGGGGGTGGGGATTGGGGCTGCCTAGAACTTGCCCTCTGCCCCAGGAACCCACCAAAGTACCATGTGACTGTGGCAGGCTCAGAGAGCACCAGAGGGCAGCGGGCTGGGAGATTTCAGGGATTGTGGCTTTTCGGGGCACCCCGAATTACCAGAGTGTTGGCCAAGGGATTCTGCCTGTCCTGGGTAAACATCTGCCATGTCCTCAGTAGCTTTAAGTGAGGCTCACCAAGCAACTTGTCCTTCCAGCCACTTCTTCCTGAAACCCCCCTCCCGCCCCCCCGGCACAATTGCCTCATGGGGCTGTAAAGGCTTCTTCCAGCAAGGTCCCTAGGGTGGAACTAACAGGTGGTTCTGGAGACCAGTTCTTGCTTGTCTACACACACCATCTTGCCACATGTTTCCAGTCCAGGCTCTTAGGTCATCTATGTAGCAGTGACCGCTGTGTTCCCGCATATATATCACGTGACCTGCCAGGGCCCATCACCCTTGTTACCCCAAACCTTCAGGGAACGTCGCATACACACGACTTTGTCAGTGGGGCTTGGGAGGTGGGAAGCAGGTGGGAGCTTGTTGAGGGTAGGGTGAAGGAACAGGAGGAGAGCGCCAACTACAGGACCTCACAGAGCTGGCGAGGTGGTGCCATCATGCAGAGACAGGCATCTGGACCTCCCCCCTCAAGCCATCTTATAAGGGTGACCTCAGAAGCCTGGAAGGCTTGGGGACCCATGGGCAGCCGACCCTTGAGTGGGTCTCGCCACCTCCCGTAAACCTTGGTTGGGAGGATATTTATTGGCTCAGTTTAAGCTGAATCCTGCATGAGAGTTTTGCAAAGAGATAAGGATCTCCTTTGATCCGTCTTCCTTGTGTGAGAGTTCAGCCACAAATAGCGTGGTGTCCTTTTAGTTCCTACCTCTGACAAGGTTGACTTTGTTCTTCCCATTCTCAATTTCCTGTGCTGACCCTCCAGGTCCTAGGTCTCTAGTTATGTTTTGGTGGTCTTCTATTTTTATGCTTTTCCCTTTGTTCTGCCGATAGGAGGTACAGAGGTATTTCCCTCCAACTGAGGGCTTTGGAACTCTCCTACAGGCTTTAGAAATGTCACATGGCACTGCAGTAGCAGCAGCTGGGCAGAAACACATGGGAAATACAGTCTGGAAACTCAAGATTTAATTCTAGCCCAGCCACTCACTCACCTCGCGGCCTTTGGGATGTCAGAGCCTTTCTCAGAATCTGTTTCTTCATCTGTAAAATGAGGGAGTGGGCCCAGTAGGTTACTCTGGGCTCTTTGGGTTGCAAATGACAATAAACCAACTCACGCTAGCTTGAGCAAAGTGGGGACTATTAGCTATTGGTTGCCAAAGAAGAATGGAGTGGCCAGGCTATGGGAAGGCAGCTGGACCTCAGGAACAAATGGAGCCAAGCATTTAATGGTCATCAGGACTTTCTCTTCTGTCTCCTGTCTCCATTTTCTTTTGAATGTTGACTTCTTTCTTTCCCACTCACCAGGTTTCTTCACGTAGAGGCCAACATGGGCCCCGTGGTTCCAGGTCCTCCATCTAACAGCTGGGCTACCTGAGCAATCCAGAAATTAGAGAGACAGCACTGAGTTTCAAGTCCAAAATTCTCATGGGCCCAGGCTGGCTCAGTGCCCACCTTGAACTGGTCAGCTGTGGCCAGAGAGGCAGAGCTACTTAATGAAAAAAATGGCTGCTTCCTAGTCTCACGGTGATGATGTGAATGGGGAAGGGGGTGCGGGTGGAGACAGATCCAAGAAAATCTAGGGGACGGGACATATGGGAAAATATGCAGTATAGTAAGTTTGCAGTTTGTTAATGAAAGTTCTGCTATTGCTGTGTCAACACAGCAAAAACTGTTTTCTTGAGTCTCAAAGTTCTTAACCACCTTTGTTCTGAGAAAATGTTGGCAGGAAACTAAGCAAGTTTTGAGTAAGTTATTGGTCAAATCTCAGCTAACACAATTGATTTTCTCAAACAGATACAATTAAAATATAATCCTGGTAAGAGGATTCTGTGAAGATCGGAGCAGGAAGCAACAGAAATCTATCTCCTCACCTAGACAACAACTGGGCTGGCAACCACTGTCTGATGTAACTGCTTTGGAACTCTGGAGTCCATTAAAGGCTTGCAAGTTCCAGGGGAAGACTCAGGCAGTAAATTGCAGTCAATTTCAGTCAATTTCAGCTCTTAGCACAGTAGCAGCAGCTCATCCCCACCCCCATCCAGGTGGCAGGCAGCTGTGCATGTGTTCCCAGAGCGGCTTGCACACAGCTTGTGGGAACCCCAGTGGGCAAAAAGGACCCTATCCTCCAAATATCAGAGATCTGTGCTCTGACTGCTGATTGCTGTGTCTGATCTCAGAGGCACAAAGAGGGCCCCTCCTAGTAACACAACACCTACCAAAATGAAATAATGAAGAAGTAGAAAATTTGAATAGATCTATGACTAGTAAAAAGTTTGCATCAGTAATCAAAAATCTTCAGGTGAAAAAAAAAAAAAAAGCTCTGGACCTGATGGCTTCACTGGTGAATTCTACCCCATACTCAAAGAAGAACTAATACCAATTCTTCTCAAAAATTTCCAAAAACAATGATGAGGAGCGAACACTTCCTAAGTCATTCTATGAAGTCAGCATTACCCTGATACCAAAGCCAGACAGAGACACTGTAAGAAAACTACAGACCAACATCCCTTATGGACATTGATGCAAAAATCCTCAATGAAATACTAGCAAACTTAACTGAGCAGCATATTAAAAAGATTTTACACCATGACCAAGTGGGATTTATTCCTGGAGTGCAAGGATACATCAACATATGAAGATCGATTGATGTCATACACCACATTAACAGACTGAAGGGAAAAACATACATGATTATTTCTGCTGTTGCAGAAAAAGAATGTGACAAAATTCAACAGTTTTTCATGATAAAAACCTGCAACAAATTGGATTAAAGGAAACGATCTCAACACAATAAAAGCTATATATTAAAACCCACAGGATTCACAGAACTAGAACAAAAGGATCCTAAAATTTGCATGGAACCACAAAAGACCCCAAATAGTTAAAGCAATCTTGAAAAAGAAGAGCAAAACTGGAGGTATCGTAATCCCAGATTTCAAGATACACAGAAAAGCTGTAGTAATCAAAACAGTAGGGTACTGGCACAAAAATAGACACGTAGAAAAAAATATAGACCCATAGATCAGAGGGACAGGTTAGAAAGCCCAGAAATAAACCGATGATTATGTGGTCAGTTAATCTTTGACAAAGGAGGCAAGACTGCAATGGGAAAAAGACAGTCTCTTCAACAAACGGTGCTGGGAAACTGGACAGCAACATGCAAAGGAATCTGGACCACTTCTTACACCATACACAAGAATAAACTCCAAATGGATTAAAGACCTAAATGTGAGGCCTGAAATCATAAATATCCTAGAAGAGAACATAGGCAGTAATTTCTCTGACATCAGCTGAAGCAATGCTTTTCTAGATATGTCTCTTAAGGCAAGGGATAAAAAAAAAAAAACCTATTGGGATTACATCAAAATTAAAAGCTTCTGCACAGCAAAGGAAATAATCAACACAACAAAAAGACAACTTACTGAATGGGAGAAGATATTTGAAAATGACATAGCAAATAAGAGATTAGTATCCAAAATATATAAAGAATTTTACAAGTCAATATCAAAAAACCAAAAAATCCAATTAAAAAGTGGGCAGAAGACATGAACAGACATTTCTTCAAAGAAGACTTACAGATGGTCAACAAACACATAAAATGATGCTCAACATCATTAATCATCAGGGAAATGCAAATCAAAACTGTGATGAGACATCACCTCAAACCTGTCAGAATGGCTAAAATAAAAAACACAAGAAACAACAAGTGTTGGCAAGGATATGGAGAAAAAGGACCCTCATGCACTGTTGGTGGGAATGCAAACTGGTGCAGCCACTGTAGACAACAGTATGGAGGCTCTTTAAAGAAATAAAAATAGAATTATCATAGGATGCAGTAATTCCACTACTGGGTATTTACCCAAATAATACAAAAACACTATTCACAAGAATATATGCACCCCTCTGTTTATTGCAGCATTATTTACAATAGCCAAATGAACAAAGAAAAAAGAGACAAACAAAAAAGCCAGACTCTTAAATGTAAAGAGCAAACTGGTGGTTACCAGAGGGGAGATGGGTGGGGGGATGGGTAAAATAGGTGAAGGGGATTAAAAGTGCCAAAAAACCCACTATGACATCGCGGCTTTCTTTATACTGAAGCTTGGGTGGTGATGTCACAAACACAGAACTGAGTCTAAATTTATAACTGCATCCTGAAATGAAGTATGAAGCTTTTGTTCCTTTTATTGTCAAATAGTTTTATCCAATCAGTTGGGTTTGAGAAAAAAAGAACCCACAGGGAATATCATATTCAATGGTGAAAGACTGAAAGCTTTCCCTTTAAGATCAGGAAGAAGTCAAGGATGTCTGCCTCTGACACTTCTCCTCAACATAGTACTAGAAGGTCTAGCCGGAGAAATTAGGGAAGAAGAAGAAGTAAAAGGCACCCAACCTGGAAAAGAAGAAGTAAAATTATCTCTGTTCACAAATGACAGTATCTTATATGTAGAAAACCCTGAAGATGTCACAAAAATGATTATAACTAATAAACGAATTCAGCAAAGTAGCAGGATAAAAGTCAATACACAAAAACTGGTAACATTTCTATATACTAGCAGTGAACAATCTGAAAAGGACATTACAAAAACAGTTCCATTTGGGTGCCCGGGTGGCTCAGTCGTTAAGCGTCTGCCTTCGGCTCAGGTCATGATCCCATGATCGAGCCCAATCGAGTTCCGCATCGGGCTCCCTGCTCCGCGGGAAGCCTGCTTCTCCCTCTCCCACTCCCCCCTGCTTGTGTTCCCTCTCTCACTGTGTCTCTCTCTGTCAAATAAATAAATAAAATCTTTAAAAAAAAAAAAACCAGTTCCATTTATAACAGTATCAAGAAGAATAAAATACTTAGGGATTAATTTAACCAAGGAGGTGAAATACTTGTACAATGAAAACTACAAAATATTTCCGAGAGAATTTAAAGAAGATATCAATAAATGGAAATACATCCCATGTTCATGAGTTGGAAGACAAATGTCTATACTACTCAATCTGCAGACTCAACACAATCCTTATAAAAATCCCAATGATGTTGGGGTGCCTGGGTGGCGCAGTTGGTTAAGTGGCAAGATTCTTGGTTTCAGCTCAAGTCTTGATCTTAGGGTCGTGGGATGGAGCCCTGTGTTGGGCTCAACACTTAGCATGGAGTCTGCTTGGGACTCACTCTCTCTCTCTCCCTCTCCTTCTGCCCCTCCCCCTGTGCTCGCTGTCTCTCTCTCAAATAAATTTTAAAATCCCAGTTATGGTTTTTTTTTTGTTTTTTTCAGAAATAGGAAAACCCATCCCAAAATTCACACAGAATTTCAAGGGACTCTAAAGAGCCAAAATAGTCTTGAAAACCAAGGACAACCCTGGAGAACTCACATGTCCTCATTTCCAAACCTACTACAAAGCTATAGTCGTCAAAGCAATGTGGTACTGGCATAAAGACAGACATATAGACCAATGGGATGGAAGAGAGAGCCTAGAAATAAACCCTCTCATACAGGGTCAAATGATTTTTGAGGAGGCTGCCAAGACCGTTCAATGGGGGAAAAGATAGTCTTTCAACAAATGGTGCTGAGAAAACTGGATCTGCACATGCAAATGAATGAAGTTGGAGCCACACTTAACATCATGTGCAAAAATTAAGTCAAAATGGAGGAAAGACCTAAAACTGTAAAACTCTTAGAAGAAAGCATAAAGCAAAAGCTTCATGACATTGGCTTTGGTAATGATTTCTCGGATAGGACTCTAAAGGTACAAACAACAAGAGAAAAATAAACAAAGTGAACTTCCTGACAATTAACATTTTTTGTGTGTCAAAAGACAATATTGGGGGGTGCCTGGGTGGCTCAGTTGTTAAGTGTCTGCCTTTAGCTCAGGTCATGATCCCGGGGTCCTGGGATTAAGCCCCACATCGGTCTCCCTGCTCAGCTGGGAGCCTGCTTCTCCCTCTCCCACTCCCCCTGCTTGTGTTCCTGCTCTTGCTATCTCTCTCTCTGTCAAATAAAAAATAAAATCTAAAAAAAGGACAACATTGGGATGCCTGGGGGCCTCAGTCAGTTAGGCATCTGCCTTCGGCTCCAGTCATGACCCCAGGGTCCTGGAATCGAGCCCTGCATCCGGCTTTTTGCTCAGCAGGGAGCCTGCTTCTCCCTCTCCCTCTGCCCGCCACTCCACCTGCTTGTGCTCTCTCTCTCTCTCTCTCTGTCAAATAAATAAACAAAATCTTTTTTTAAAAGCAGGAAAAAAGAGACAATATCAAGAGTAACAAGGCAACCCACTGAATTTGAATAAATATTTGCAAATCATATATCTAATAAGGAATTAATACCCAGAATATATACAGAACTCCTAAAACTCAAAAACAAAAATGCAAGCAGCCTGATTTTTAAAATGGACAGAGGGCTGGGGCACTTCGGTAGCTCAGTTGCTTAAGCATCCCACTCTTGATTTCTGCTCAGGTCATGATCTCAGGGTTGTGAGATTAAGCTCCATGTAGGGCTCTGTGCTGGGTGTGGAGTCTGCTTAAGATTCTCTCTTTCCCTTTCCCCCCAAGCCCTGCTTATCTGCAGTCTCTAAATAAATAAATAAATAAATAAATAAATAAATAAATAAAATGAACAGAGGGCTTAAACAGACCTTTCTCCAAAGAAGATTTACAAATGGCCAAAAAAGCACATGAAAAGATGCTCAACATCACTAATCATTAAAGAAATGGAAATCCAACGAGATACCACTTCACACCCATTAGGATGGCTACCGTAAAAAAAAAAACAAAAAAAAAAACAGGATATGAGGGCAATTTGGCTGGGACATCTGTCACCCTATTGATCGCCAGGGTTGATGAGGCTGATCTGGCTGGCTAGCCGGGTGTCGCCTCCCAGCCCTCACTGCTCTATGTGCATCCCTCCTGAAGCTGCTTGCTCCATAGAAGAGGATGCTCTTCCCTGGTAGAGGGGGACTGTTCCTCCAGTCACCAGTTATACCAGTAGCTGCGTTCTCCTGCTAGAACCTCCAAACAAGCTCTCAGGATCCATTTGTAGGAGAACGTCGGATAGTCAAACTTCCAAGGCTCCAGACACATCTAGATGAGGTGCTGCATGTGGCTGTCTGCCTTTCAAACAAACAAACAAACAAAGAAACAAAGCCAGAAAATGAGTGAAGAAATGAAAACCTTTGTGAACTGTTGGTGGGAATGTAAAATGGTACAGACATGGTGGAATAGAGTATAGCAGTTCTTCAAGAAACTAAACATAGAGGGACATCCGGGGGGCAAAGTCTGTTGAGCATCTTACTCTTGGTTTCAGTTCAGGTCATAGTCTCAGGGTTGTGGGATCGAGCCCCGCATCGGGGTCCGCTCTCAGTGGGGAATCTGCTTGAGATTCTCTCTCCCTCTCCATCTGCCCCTCCCCCCAGCTCATGCTTTCTCTCTCTCTCTCAAATAACTAAACAGATCGTAAAAAAAAAACAAAAACAAACCTAGGGACGCCTAGGGTGCTCAGTCAGTTAAGCGTCTGCCTTCGGCCCAGGTCATGATCCCAGGGTCCTGGGATTGAGTCCCGTATCCGGTTCCCTGCTCCTCAGGAAGCTTGCTTCTCCCTCTCCCACTCCCCCTGCTTGTCTTCTCTCTCTCACTGTGTCTCTCTCTGTCAAATAAATAAAATCTTTTAAAAAATTAAATAAAAAATAAATTTAAAAAACACCTAAACATAGAATTATCATATGATCCAGTAATTACATTTGTGGGTATATACCCAAAAGAATTGAAAGCAAGGTCTTGAAGAGCTATGTGTACAGCAAGTTCAAGGCAGCACTATTCACAATAGCTACAATGTGGAAGCAACCCAAGTTCCATCAACACACGAATGGATACGCAAAATGGTATATGCATACAATGGAATATTGTTCAAGCTTAAAAAGGAAGGAAATTCTGACACATGCGACAACATGGATGAAACTTGACGAGTAAAATACTG
Source organism: Callorhinus ursinus (assembly GCF_003265705.2). Lineage (NCBI taxonomy): Eukaryota > Metazoa > Chordata > Mammalia > Carnivora > Otariidae > Callorhinus > Callorhinus ursinus. Next base: position 5,155,252 of record NW_027397114.1, read on the forward strand.
AGTAAAATAAGTCAGACCCAAAAGACAAATAAACTGTATGATTCCACTTTTATGAGGCACTTAGTCATATATGAGTGGTCAAAGTCACAGAGGCAGAAAGCAGGAAGGTGGTTGCCAGGGACTGGGGGAAAAGAGCAAGAGAATGGAGAGTTACTATCCAATGGGTATAGTTTTACAGATGAAAGGAGCTATGCATTTGGATGGAGTCCCCACAAGGAGGTGGTGATGGCTTCACGACATCACGAATGCAGTTGATCCCACTGAACTGTACACTTAAAAATGGTTATGGTAAATTTCATGTTCTGTATTTTTTACCACAATAAAAAAAATTGGAAATGAAATTGGAAAAATGAACAAAACCACAACAAAAGCAACCGAACGGCACAAGCAAGCTGGGAAGGGGATGAGATGGAAGAATAAGACTTATTTATATTATGTTTTAGTTCAGAATTCCACAAACTATAGAAGTTGGTGACTGTGTGTATATATACACGAACACACACATATATATATCTCATGCCCCATGGAGATGCACCCAGATGACCAGGAAACATCCCTGAAGTTGAGGTCTTCTTCCTCTTGTCTCTGTGTCTCTGTGCGAGCAGGAAACACATTTGGTGACAAGAGAGTCATGGTCAGGTGTGAAGGAGGGAGAAGATCGATTCAACTTTGCATTCACCACTGCGGTGGAGCGTGTGCGAATTACATACTCCCACGCCCAAATTACTAGTTTAAATGAACCGCAAATTAACAAAAGCAATAAACGCGGCTTTGTATTGGACCCTGGGCACATACACTGAACCTAAATTTGACCTAACGATCTTTAACAACATAAAAAAAACTCTTGAATGTGGAGGCAGGAAATCGATTTTTTAAAATAATTTTTTATTTCGAAATCATTGCAGATTCCTAGGAAGTGACAAAGATAGTAGGAAGAGGTCCCAGGTTCCCTTTGCCCAGTTCCTCCCAGTGGGTACATCTTACCCGCAGTCTCTAAGTCAGGAAACGGACACTGGGACAATGTTCGTGTTTGTCATTTTATCACCCATGTGGACCTGTTGTAACCACCACTGCAAACAAGGTACAGAGCCGTTCTGCCACGACAAAGACATCGTTCCTGCCACTTCTGGATAGTTACACCCACTCCCTCCCACTCCCAACCCCACATCACCCCTGACCATTGGCACCCGCTAATTCATTCTCTATCTCTATCACCTTGAGGAGACTGAGTTTTATTTTTTTTTAAGATTTATTTAGTTTTGAGAGAGAGAGAGGGAAGGCATGTGCACGTGCACAGGGGGGAGGGAGGGGCACAGGGAGAGAGAGAACCTCAAGCAGACTCCCCGGTGAGTGTGGAGCCTGACACAGGGCTCCCTCTCACAACCCTGAGATCATGACCTGAGCCGAAATCAAGAGTTCAACACCCAGGCGCCCGGAGGAGACTGAGTTTTAAATCCAACTTTTGGTCCTGCCCACTGTGTGACCTTGGATAAGTCACGTCTCTTTTCCAGACTTTGTTCATCTCATCTATAATAAGACGAGGTTGGACTACATCAACATTTCTCTCAAATTTCCGTAGGATGATAGGATTCTGAAGTTCCACAGGGATTAGGAGAAAGAAAACGGGTTTTATGGTGAAATAAACTACATCCAAGGAGCTCCTTAACCTGGGTGCTTCTCTTGCGGGAACTTCTGAGCTTTGCTTTTGAGGTGGCCACGAGCACGGTGGCCACAGGGTGAGTCAGTCAACAAAGAGTGACGACTACCACACGGGCATTATTTTAGACTTTGGATGGGACAGGGAACGTGGCAAAACACTGTCCCTGAGGAGGCTGGGTCCAGAGAGGGGAAACAGACTGTGAACACATAGGCACACAGAAAAATAAGAGGCTTCCCAGTACTGCGAAGCACGGTAAGGAGGAGAATGGGGCGCTGTGAGTGTAATAGAGTGCGGTGGTCAGGGAAGGCTTCTTGGAGAAGGTGACAGCTGAACTGGAATGAAGATGATGAGAAGGTGGCCGCCATGGGAAGAGTAGGGGAGAGGCTGAAGGAAGGGGGACAATTCCAAGCAGAAAGGCCATCAAAGGCCCTGGGCCAGGCTGATTTGGGACAGTCAAGGCTCAGAGAGAGGGAATGCAGTGAGGAGGGAGGGGAGAAGAGGTGATTTCGGAGGGTGTGAGAGGGGCCACACCTGGTAGGTCCTGAAGGCCACAGTCAGGGATTTGGAGTTTATTCTGACTGCAATGGGCAACCAGCAGCGGCTTCCAAGCAGGGGAATGACGTGTCCTATTTGGGCTTTAGGAAGATCTCCCTGACTTCAGTGTGTAGGATGAACAGCAGGGGCAAGACAGACACAAGAGCAGCGGAGGCAGGACGCCAGCTGGAATGTCACTGGGATGGCCTAGGCTAGACTTGACCAAGTCTCAGTCTAGGGCTAGAACGGTGAGATGGTGAAAAGTCGTATGGGTCTAATTTAGAGGCAGGATGAGAGGGTAAGAGACGGAGGGAAGTCACAGTCACTGGTTTTTGGCCTGAGCAGCGGGCCGGCTGCCATCTGTCTATTTAGGGAGGGACAGCTTGGGAAGGACTCGGATTTGGGGCGGGGCGGAAGGAAGCTAGAACCTAGCGGTGGCTGTGGTGTGTTCCTTCGGTGTCCAAGTGGAGGTAGTTGAACGGAAGTTAAAGACAGAAGTCTGCAGTTCAAGGGAGAAGCCTTGGCCAGAGTTAAAGATTTGAGATCTGTTGGACAGTAGATGGTCTCTGAAGGCACAGAACCGGATGAGAGCCACTATGGGAGGGAGTGAAGCTAAGAACGGAGCCAAAGTCAACTTGGGTCCCTCACGCCAACTATCCTTCAAAGAAGGTGGAGGAAGGTGGGGAAAGCGAAGGGGCCCGAGAGGGAGCTGTGGGCGAGTAGGAGGAAACCCAGGGAGGGGGGTGTCAGGAAAGTCTGGGAAAGAAAGTTTTTCCAGAAGGAGGAAGCAACCAAGTGTGTCAGATGTCACGGACAGACGGAGTACATGAGGCTAGAGAATTGACTTTTGACTTCGGCAAAATGTAGGTCAGTGGTGATGTGGACAAGAGTCACTGCGGGTCAATGATGGGGACAAAGGGCTGGCTGGAGCAGTATGGGATGGGAATGGGGGAGGGGAGGGGCATGGAACAGCAGGCCCGGGAATGAGAGTATCGGGGCAGGGCTTCTCTAAGATGGGCAGTGAGGCGTACTTGTGCCCAGAGGATAATGACAAAGGTCCACTCATGAGGGAGACATGGCTGATGCAGCATCACTTCGGGAACCAGGTCCTGAGAGGGTACGAGGGGTGGAGCCCCGAGGGGGGATGTCAGGTGTCAGGTGGTTCTCCTGTGACTGTATCCATTTTGGTCTCTGAAGTCTGTGGCACCATCACCAGCTGAAATTGAGGCTGGGAGTGTGGAAGATTCAAAGAGAGGAGAAGGTATAAATTGGTCATCTCAAGAGTGAGGATGGGAAGCTTCGAAGGCGTGTTGGAGGAGTTGAGGGCCCGCTTGGGATCTGCAGTTTTGATTCTAAAGTGAGTTCAACTGCATAGGTGTGCTGCTTCTTGAGCAAAAGCTGGACCCAACCAGAGTCTGGGGTTTTGCCGGGTGAGAACGACGGATGGAGAACGGGGTCAAGGGGTTAGAACCAGGACAGTGCTGATCAGGCTGGATCAAGGACTCCGGGTTGGGTAAGGAGGCCAGTGAGGATGTGGGGGACGGCACTGCAGGGGGGCTAAGCCTTGGAGGGCTCCTGGGCTCAGAGAATTGCTGCCATGGGGCTAATGCAGCGTCTGAGCTGGAAGAAGAGGAGGTGGTGTTCAGGGGGCGGGAGGTTTGAGGGATGACACGCGGGAGTGTGTGGCTGATATGGGGGTGGAGGCAAGGCTCTTGCAGTCAAGGGGGATCCTGAATTCTCTCACCTCCTTAGCCATCCCCATGTGGGAGTCTGAGAGCTACATCCTACCAGAGCTGGAAGGGGGGACCTCTTCACTGTACAGAGAAACAGACCCGGAGATGCCAGGTGCAGAAACTTCCAGGTCGGAAGCCAGAGTTACGAATCTCAGCCCCAGAGTGAGGGGAGATTCTTGTTGGTGTCATCCCTCCCCCCCACCCCCCAGCCTGCCCCCTGCCCCATAGCTTTCCCCTGCACTCCCCCTCCTCTGGGGAGAGTCTCCTGCAGACAGAAGCCCACAGCCACAGGGAGCGCCTTCTTGTTGTTAACCACACCCACAGGTCCTTACAAACGCCCGGTGGCAGATCTGCACACTCGTTCTGTCATTCGGTCTCCCACTCAGTTAATCATTCGCCATTCGTTCGTTCGTTCGTTCGTTTGTTCGTTCATTCATTCATTCATTCAGGGATTCTTTTCACTAGGTTCAAGCTGTTAAGCCAAGTGCAAAGGATGCGTTCTCAGTCACCGTGAAATTGCTCATCCACCCAACCAACCAGCCAGACACCCGGAGTGCCTGCCAGTCACAGAGCTGCATCGGCTAACATGTGGGCATCACATGTCGTCAAACGTCTGGCAGGTGTCCAGGCTTTCCCCCGCCCGCTGCCGATCTCGTCCCTGACTGCCTATGTCATATGTGTGCCAAATGTTGGAGCCCTTCTCGCCTCTCCCTCATAGCAGGGCTATATATGAATATATGAACGGCTGTCGATCAAAGTCCACAAGGAGAGTCTTCATAAACTTCTAAAGCTGCCTCTATTTCCACTGAAGAATTTTTTTTTTTGATTCAAGGAAGCAATGCTTGCTTATTGTAAAAAAAATACAAAGCATACCGAGTAAAAAACCTCCCTTACAATTGGGTACCTCCATCCCTCCATCCCACAGTGCCAACCACTGTTAGAAGTGGGGCAGTGGGTGTGGTTTGGTTCGTATCTTTCTAGATCTTTTCTATACATTTGCAAAGGAAAAATATATATGTATATAAATATGCATGATCAAGTATATATTTACAAATTGAGATCATAAACTATTATTCTGCAACTTGCATTTTCTCTGTGACAGCAAGTGATGAGCGTTGTGACAGGTTGGTGCTGCAGATCTTCTTCATCCTTTTTAAAGGCTGCACTGCATTCACACTATGGATGGACCTGGCATATTAATTGGCTCCCGTCAACGGACATGTAGGGTGTTTTGATTTACACCCCCCCCCCACCTACAATGCTGCAATGGACATCTTTCTGAGTTCCTCTGTCTGAGCTTTTCTGAAGGCTCATTCCCAGAAGTGGAACGGCTGGGTCATGTACATTTTCAATTTGAACGGCTACCCAGTGCCAGGCAGAGTGCCCAACACATAGTAGGAGCTTTATAACAATCCGTGGCGGGAAAGGATGCTGCTAGATTGCCCTCCAGGGTCACACTATTTCCCCTCCCACCAACAACAAGCAGAGAGACCTAGAACTGGCGGTGTCTGCCACCAGGTCCCAGCAATGCTGGGTTTCAGGATGACCACTGACTATTTCTCAGACCACTCTGCTGCTGCTGGGGGGGCTGAAAAGCCTCGTGCCATCTTTGATGAAAAGAAGGCAGCATCCAAGCTGAAGGGGATCCTCCTCCGGGTCTGCAAAGCCCATTGCTTAACGTCCTCCCACTCAGGTGGGTGTTTCCCCAGCGAGGGCAGCGTCAGCCCTGGGACTTCTCTACCTAGGGACAGCCACATTTGCACAAGGCAGACCTATCTTCCTTCTGCTCCCCTAGATCAATCCCTGAAACTCAAGGGAAACTTCTCGTGACTGTGCTCATTCTCCTAACTGCCAACTCCGACATGATATTGTCCCTAACTACTGTTGCTCCTCTGGAGCTCTGTCCCCAGACCCAGCCAGGCAGCCCCTGTTCCTAGCATCTTCGGGGCTGGCTGTGCCATTTCCCTGCCCCTGGCCCTGCCACCTGCCTGGGTTGTGACACTCTAAGGCTGGGTATTATTGAGAGAGCACTGGAGGAGGCATCCACACCCGCACAGAGGGCCAGTCCTACCTCTGATCTTCCCAAGAGCTTTGGCCCGTGTTGTTGCTGTGCCCCGTGTCTGGGGAGGAAGGCTGGGCTGGTGGCATCCATGGGCTGCAGGGGAGCAGGGCAAAGGCAGGGTCATGGTGGAGAAGCCCAACCCTGCCTGAGCCCCGAGACACCAGCATGGTGGGGGGTCTCTCTGCATTCCCCACGCAAGTCCCCCAGCTCCACACTTTGCTGCAGGCCACATGGGACTGATGCCCCCACGAAGACGCTCTCCCGTGATGCAACGGTGAATGCCTCTTTCCTCTTAGGGGTTAACCCCACAGATGAGCTCAGGTGGGAGTGCCCAGAACCAGAAGGGGCTGGAAGAGTAGGGAGAATTTACCCTTTCCTCTCCTCCCTCCAGGAGACTCCAGGGTGGGGCAGATCAAGGTCTCCGGAGGTCCTGCCCCCTTGATGGCCAGCCTCCCCCACACCGCTCTCCTCTGCCCCCTTCCCAACGCCATGGTGAGAAAGGCAGGGAGCTGAGCTCCACATCCCCTGGGCAGAGCAGTGGGAGAGTGGGATGGGGAAGAAAAGAACAGTCACTCTCACACCATCCCCGGTCCCCCGTCCAGGCTCTTTAGCACCCTGAGCCCTGAGTCTGGGTCAAAGTATCTGCAAAGATTCTCTCCCAGACGGTGGTTCACAGATGTACCGTCTGCCCGGGCTCATCATCAACACATCAATGGTGGGATTTTGGGTGCAGTGACCTACCCCCGCCACCCGCCCCGCCCCGTGCCCCAGCAGCACCTGGGCTCACTCCCCCATTACCTCCCCACACAGCCAGAGGCAGACTCTCAAGTGACAATCAGTTAAAATTTAGTGAGGACACATGTGTGTGGAGGGGTACAATGGGGTCTTCTCTATTCAGGTAGACCTCGGAGCCCATGCAGTCCAATCTCCCACAGAACAGGAGTGCTCTCTAGAATATCTCGGAGCTGGCTGTCCAGGCAAGAGGTGTATACCCCACAGAAACAGGGTTCTCAGAGGAGCCCATTCCACCGTCAGGCACCTCAGGTGTTCACATGTCCCTCCTGGCAGCTTCTGACGTGGGATGGGGTGGGGATGGGAGGACGCTGACCCTCCAGACCAGCCCTCGGGACGAGAGCAACTGAAGTGGAACCGGGACAGGAAAAGCAATAAGTTAAAACCAAGAACAGCCCAAGACATGGCAGGATGGGTGGGGGCATCACAGGGGTCCCAAGAGTCTCTGGCTTAATGGAGGCGGCGTTGGAGAGGAGGGGCTGACACTGCAGTTGCAGGCAGGCGGGGGCTCAGAAGGCTGGGTTGTCGATGCCCCTGGGTTGTCGGTGCACCCCAGCATATTCTTCAGGACTGAAGCTGTAGGGAGGGGGTGGCTCCATGGGGGGCAGGACAGGCTTCAGAATAATCTGCAGGGAAAAGAGGGGACATGGAGGCTTTTCAGGGCTCGGCACCAGCCATCACCACCCAAGTGCTGGCTGGAGAGGGACGACCCGATGGTGGCCGCAGAGCCCTCTCTAGGTCTGGAGACCTGGTGTAAGGAGGGCCTCGCTGTTACCTGTCGCTCTAAAAATCTGGACAATAGGGAGGTAGGGCCGGCTAAGGAACAGAGCAAGAAGTGGGACAGAGACACCCACCTCGCTGTAGGGGGGCGGGGGCTCAGAGGTGGGCGTCGTGACCCTCTCTGGGGGGGCAATGGAGGGTGGCTCCGGGGGCCCCTGGTGATCCACTGGGGGGCCCTGCTCCTGTTCTCCACAGCTGCGACAGAACCGCTTAGCCAGGCAGCAGACGCACAAAAGGGGCAGAATGATGAGGAAGGTGATGACGAAGATCCTGGGTGAGGAACCACCGACATCTCCCTGAGTCCCTGGGCTGTCCCCACCGCCCCTCCCACCCCAACCTAGACCGCCCCTCGGGCAGCAAGTCCCGGTGCCCCCCGACAAGTGGGGAGCGTGCCGGACGAGCCGGCCCTGGGCTCACCTCAGGGGACTGGAGAATAGCTCATATTCTTGGCAGCAGTCGTCACCACAGCATTTGAATCCTTTGGGGCAGGTGCTGGGGGTGGGGGATGGGGGCAAAGAGGGGCTGTTGGTACCAAGGTGGCAAGAAGATCCCAGCCTCCCCACAACTCACGCATATCCTCAGGGCAGGAGCCACGGCCCAGCAGGGTGGGGTGTAGGGACCCTCCTTGGGCCCTGTGGGCGAGCTGGGGCTGGGACCCAGGAGCTGGATTCTAGGCTCATCGCACTACTTGTGCCAAGTTACACTCCTTTCTGGGTCTCACTCTCCTTATCTATGAAATGGGTGTAGTGAATGTCCTGTCGACTTCACTGGGCAGGTGTGGGGCGGCATGTCGTAGCGGCTGCAAGAGCCCTCCAAGGAGATGGACAGGGAGGGGAGCAGTGGGAGCTAACTCGAGGGGCCCCTGGCTGGTGCCCGTGGACTAAGAGGTGGGAAGGAGAGGGTGTTCCTGGAACATGCAGGGCTGACTTGATGGAAATGTTCATCTGCTCAGGACCACCGCCCCCCCCAGCCCCTCCTCATTGCGCTCAGGCCTTTTGGCATTTATATATTAGGATCGCCACAGCCGGTTTGCCCGCCCCACCCCCCGGGGGGGGGATACCCTCGGAGGAGAGACAGCCTGAGACCCAGAGGGCCGAAAGAGGGGCGGGGATTAGACTTCAGACACGCCCACAAGTGCGACTCCGTCCAGCTTGGCTGGAGGAAGTGGGCGGGGAGTGGGGGAGTGGGAAACCCTCTTCCCTAGAAAGGCGGAGGTGACTTTCTGCACCCCCCCCATGAAGGCAGACAGGGAAGGATTTGGGGTGTCTCCTCCCCAGACTGGACGTTATAGCCCAAATCCCAGACTTACAAGAAGAGTCCACATTTGGCTGCAGCCTGTGGAAGAAAAGAGGTAGAGGTTAGGGGGGGTCACAAACCAGGGGGCGGCATCTCCACCCACCTGCTGCCCCGGTACCTGAGAGCGTGCAGCGGGTTCCCAATGGCTCGGCATCCTCCCCTGGGCCTGCTCTCCACCTCACTCCAGGTCTGTGACCGGAGCCCCAGCTGACACACCGGGCGCCCCCCGCTTTCCTTTCTCTCCGCACACCAGCTCACCCCCAGACCTGTAAGCTCACGCTTCTGACCACCCCTCCGGTCTATCTCCCTTCCATGCCTCACCTACAATCAGGGACACCAGCAACTCTCTCCTGCTCATCCCAATCACTCCCCATACCACGGGCAAGTTCCTATCCAGCAAATCTGACCATCCAAAAATTCGTTGGAGGCCCCCTTCAGTGGCTCCCTGGTGCCTGGACCCCCAGCGACCAGCCTCTGCCCCCCCTTGCCCTCTTGCACACGCACCCCCTGGGAGTTCCCTGAAAACTCCTGGCTGTTTTACACCTGCGTGCAAGGGCAGGCCCTCTTCCTCCTGCCTTCATCCTTCAGGGTCTGCAAATCCCCATTCATCTTTCAGATCTCTGCCTGGGGTGGGATGGGGGCGTTCCTTGCTCTTGGAAGCCACCCAGACTCTCCTCTCCGGGCCCAGCTTCTCCTTCCCTCCCTTCCTCTACTGTACCAGTTCTGCAGGGAATCTAGGGTATTGGTCCAGAACTTAACGGGATGAATAGCAATGATGTGTATAAGCCCCGCTTGGAACATGCTTACCCCAGGTATCTGCAAGGCTGGCGCCCGCCCCTCTCCCTCTGCCCATCTTACTGGGAACGACATCTACTCCCCCACAGCGCCCCTCACCACGCTTTTCTGCAGCTCCTACCCACATCTAGCATACTGTATGTTTCCCTTTGTCTTGTTCATTGTCTGTCTCATCAGAAGAATGTAAACTCCAGGAAGGCAGGCATTTTTATCTGTCATCACTGGTGAAAAACCCAACCACAATATTGGCAGAATGAATGAAAGAGCATTCGCTGATTACCCGGTTTCATTTCCTCCCAGACTGTGGGGTGAGGGGTCTGGGGTGGGGAATGCAGGGGTGGGAACACGGGAGGGAATGGGAGGTCACCTGTCACTCCGCCCCAGCCTCGGGGGACGAACAACGGTGGCCTAAGAATAAGATGCCAGCTTTGGCAAGACTACCACGTCTTCATACCTTTACCTGAAGTAACTCAATCACCTTTCAACTACTAACAACAGTAAAGCCAAGAAAACCTACAAAGACAGCCAATAACAGGTGGGCTGATTCAGCTCCACCCGGAAGCCTCCCCGCCACAAGCCTTGGCCCCTGGGGACTAGAGCAGGAATCAACTCCCAAAAGCCGGCCCGGCAAGGGTGGGAGCTTCACAGCACATAGAGGCACCTGCAGAGATGGGGACAGACCGAGGGGTCCAGGCACTCAGGGGCACCCTCTTCCCCCTCCAGATTCCAGACCCCGTCTCTCCCCGCTCTCCAGGCCCCCAACTAAGGAGGGCTGAAAACGAACAGCTTTAATAAATTAATCCTGAGTTGTGCTGTTTGGGAGGGTTGATCTCCAAAATTCTCTCCCCCCGCTTTAACCTGGGGGGTGGTCTTGTCAGAGGTGGCTCAGTCTGAGTTTTATTGAGCGTCCGAGGGGTCATGGAGAACCGCAGCTTACTGACCCTGCCATATCAGCTGAGATGGGGACATATCAGCACCTGCCGCCCGACGTTGCTGGGAGAAATCAAGAGGATGCTCAGCTTAGTGCCGGCACCACTGGCTTGCCTAGTGGCTGAGGAGTAGCGCCAAGGCTTCGGGGGCAGAGTCCCGCGAGGCAACACAGTCGTGTGACTGTGCCCTGTTCTGGGGAGGGGCCCCGGGATGTCGCACTCTTAAACTGAAAAATCCCTGTTCCAGGCCCATGTGAGTTGCCAGCATGATCTCCCATCCCAGGACTGGACAGATCTCCCCCAACATTTTCAGAGTTTAATGGAGGAACGGGAGGAATGAGGGGGCGCATAAACCCTGGGCCCCGGTGAGAATCATGGACCTCAGAGGTCAACCCAGCCTTGGGTCAAGCAGCCAGATCAAATCCTGCACAGGCTGGAATCCCACTCCCACTCCCAGGAGGGGTGAAAGGAGCCTTCTCTCCCCTAAGGCACAAGCTGAGACACAGTCCCAGAGAGGGCCTGTGCTTCCTCCAAGGTCACCCAGCACTGGAGAAACAGAGTTAGGGTGACAGCCTGGCCAGGCGTCCAGCCCTCAGTCCCCGCTAGTCCCCGCTTTCTGACGCAGCGGGAAGAAGCGGGAAGGACGAGCTCAGGCTAATAGGGTCAAAGTCCCCACTCACCGAGAGGCACTAGGTGTCAGAGGGTGGTGGGCGGGGGCCGGGTCCCTACAAGGTTCCACCCCCCCCGCAGGCGTAAGAACCCAGGCCTTCTCAGGGCCTCCCTCCGCCGCCCCCACCTCCCCGGCAAAAAGAGAAAGGAAGTCGCTAATTGCGTACGGTCACGAGGAAATCCTGACAATGGAAGGTGGTGACCGAGCTCCAGTAGTAGGCCCCTGACCCACAAGGGTAGGGCCCTGAAAGTTCTATAGCTTTACCTCCCAAGCGCTCACCTGTTGGGGGCCGGCCAGCAGGCCGAGCAGCAAGGTGGGTATGAGGCCGGGGACCCAGGTGTCGGACATCCTGGCACGGGGGCCAAGGAGCTTCCGTGTGTAGGGGGAGGAGGGGAGAGGCGGGGCCGCGACCTCTCCCACGTCTCTCCACCTATGGGGCCCCGCCTCGGGATGGGGGCGGAGCTTATGCACCCGCGAAGGGCTGGACTTGGGGCAGGAAGGGGGTGGGGAGGAGAGGGGAGGAGAGGGGAAAAGATCGGGGTTGGGTCAAGGGAGTTGGGAGGTAGAAGAGATTAACTGGTAAAAAAAAAAAAAAATGTGGGGTCGGGTCTAGAGCTACTCCTTGCCCGTCCCCGCTCCTCCACCCTTAGGTGGCCCCGGGCTTGAGAGGGGCAGTGCTGCGCCGGGCCGGGGATGGGGTGGGGGGGCGCTGAGGGAAAGGATGCGGGCAGAGCGAGCCGCCCATTGCAAGCCCCTTCCCATCTGGGCTTGCGGGGGACAGTGGTTGAGGGAGAGGGAGGCGGAGGCCCGGGAGTGGATTGAGGGCATTGTACGGTGGGTGGCGGCGGGGGGGGGGGCCCCCCTTTTTTTTTTTTTTTTTGGCCAAGAAGAGAGGGACCGGCGACCTGGTTGATTTCAGGAGCACAGCATTAGTACATCCGTGTCCCCCGAGGGTCCCCTGCAATCCTGGGAGGATGTGTTGGTACACTGCCTCCATTTGACTCTAGGGGAAATTAAGGCCCAGGGTTCAGAGACTTGCCCCCTGGCTCGGCAGCTGGGGGAAAAGCGGAAGCTAGGCGAGCAGGGGAGCCGCCGAGCAGGCCCATCCGGATTCCTGGAAAGACCCCGCGGAGGCGGTCCCAGCTGGGAGGGCCGGATTCCGACCCTCGGCGGCCGCGCCCCAGCCCTCCAGGCGCGCTGTGCTTCTCGGGTCCGGCCGGCAGGTGGCAGCATCGCCCAACGCCGGATTCCCACGGAGCCGGGCGGCGCGCCGATGGGACCTGGGGCCGGGTCTCACCGCGCTCCGGCTCGCGGGCGCGGGGGCAGCTGGCTGGTGCGCGGGGTGGAAGGCCGCCTCGGGGGGGCCATAGGCGCCGGGCGAGAGCCAGATGCCCAAACACAGAGGAGACGTGTGGGCCCCGTGCCGGGGCTGGAGAGATGGAGCCCGGACCCCTGGGGAGGGGACGCAGGGGAGATGGTGGGTGGGGGTGCTGCTCCCGGCCCGGGGAGACGGGGGAGGAGGGCTCCCGGAGAGGCTCAGCAACCAGCTGGTTAGGCGTCTCTTGCCGCGTCTCAAATCTGACTTTGCCACTGAAAAAGATCCCCGACTTAGTAGGGATGGACAGACTTCCTCCTCTGGCTGTCTTTTCTTTTTCTCTCACCGCTTTCTGTTTATCTCTGTCTTCGTCTCTGGCTTGTGTAACCTCTCCTTGTCTCTCCCCATTCCTCCCGGTCCGTCCTCCTGTTTGTTCTCCCCATCGCTGTGTCCACGCGGTTCCTCTCCATCTGCGTGTTTGCTTGTTTTCCCTTCTCTGTTGTGAATCACTGTCTCCCTTGGAGTCTGTTTCTCTCTCTGTGTTTCTGTTTCCTTTGTCTCTGATTTGGTCCTGTGTCTCCCTGACTGTATTTCTCACCGACTCCCTGGTCTCTCTCTGTCCCTCTTTCCTGGTCTCTGTTTCTCATTATCTGTTGGCCCTTTTTTTGCCCCTAAGGACAGAATCTTCCATTCTTCTGATCCAAGTGAAATCAGTGTCTGGCTGCACAAAATGGCCTCTATGTCCAGTTCCTGGTGACTCTGAGTTTGGAGGAGGTCATGGGCATCTCTTCCCTCCTGCCCAAGCAGCTGGCTCTGGCCCCAGCTGGCCCTTCTCCCAAGGGGGTCCTAAAACAGAGAGTGCTGGAAACTTCTCCCAGCAACACCCACACTGCTGTCTCCTTGGTGAGGCTGCTGCTGACTTGGGCATCCCTCCTGCCCCTGCCCTGTCGCACCAACACCCATGGCTGGGATCCCCTGCCACCCTGAGCAGACCTGCAGTCCTACAGAGGCGTGGCCTTTAGGGGAGAGGAAGATGGGTGAGCTTAAGGGCAGAGGGTATCTTGGGGAGTGAAATGACAGAGCTGGGAAGGGGATGGAGGAGTTTGAGGGGTGGACGTGGAAAGCTTGGGAGGACTGACAAGGTCAAGGGACCAGGCAGGTGCCAGGGCCCTGAGGAGGGGCAGGCGGAGGGCAGGAGGCTGGCCTTACTCCCCTCGGGCTCTCTGGCACCCACCTGACACAGATCTGTTGTCCGTTGCCAGACAAAATACAGGATGCCCAGTTAGCCTGGAGTTTCAGATAAACTGAATAATGTTTTAGTATGAATATACTAAATATTCCCATGCAATATTTGGAACATACTTATACTAAAATTTATGTGTTGCTTATCTGGAATTCAAATGTAACTAGGTGTCATGTATTTTTATTTGTTAAACCTGGCAACCCTACCTATGTTCCTAAAAATGTCATAGACGCAGACATTTGAGAACAGCTACTCCATGCCCTCTCCCACATCTCCCCAGTGGGAGAGGGAGGCTCATGGGGCAGAGTCCAGAGGGCCCCTGGCACCTGCCTCTTGGTCCCCAGTTGTTTTTTTTTCATGACACCAACCTGCCTTTCTCTGCACCTTCCTGCAGTTGGGGACAGGGTGAAGGACCCGGAGTTGGGTGGTCCCAGCTCAGTCAGCCCAAGAACACCAAACCTCACTGTCAACATCCATCGTGGCTCCCAGGGCCCCAGCATTCTTGATGGGTGAGGTCGGGGTGGGGGGCACAATGGGGCCCCAGGCCGAGGAGACAGGGGACATTCTTGTCAGGAGGCAGGGAGTTCCTGCACAGGGACACCATCTTCTGTTTGACAATCCGGCCACAGGAAGGAAGTGTGTGTATGCGCGTACGTGTGTGCTTAGGCACGCGGGAGGGGAGGCCCGGAGGCCTCAGGCAGTCCGTGGGTCCCTCTAGATTCCGCGCCAAATTCCATCTGGGGTTTCCCAAGAGCAGCGAAGTCGGAATGTCTTCATACTCGCTAGCTGCCTCCCCGTTCGCCCAGTCACTGAAGAACGAAGAACGAGCCGATTGTCTGCATCCTACGAGGGCCCAGCTGCAGGGGTCCTGGAGGTCAGCTGGTCCACTTCTCCCTTCTCAGAGAAGCCAAGTGGGGCCTGGAGGGGTGGGAAGGCCAAGTCACAGGGGACGCTGGCGCTGAGTCAGGACCAGAGCCATGCAGGCCTCAAGACCCCACACCCACAGGCAGCCTTGGAGGAGAAAGCTGCCTGGTTGCTGCGGTGGAGGGAGGGACTCCTCACAGGGGGTTGGGGTGGGAGGTCTTGCCCAGTCCTGAGTGAGCGGAAGAGCCAGGCCGAGTTCTGTGCCTCTCAGCCCCTCCCCTGTACTGTGGTGGACACTGATATCCATGATGACTTATGGCTGTGGGGCTGGATCTTTCTTTTCAAAGTCCGAGGAATGCTGTTCTGCTCCAGCCCCGCTCTGCCTACAGGGAGGGACAGTGTTGTGTTGGCTAAGCGTGTCCCTTACTGCGGTGCGCTGTGTGATCTTAGTCAAGAAACCCACCCTCTCTCTGCCTCTTAGACTCTCTGTGGAGGGGGTTGGGGGTGGAGAACACCACGTCCTTTGTCACAGGGGGTCATCGTGAGGATGACATAAACTGCCCAGTGTTGGCATGCAGTGATGGTAAATACATGTTAGCTTAATCATAACAAGCAATAAATGTTTAACTCCCAGCAGAGGAAAGGGGCCCAAAGCTCCTTCTCTCCATTTCACGTTGAGGCTGAGCGAGGTGCGCAGGAGTGAAGGGCCTTGCTTCCATCTGAGACCCTCTCTCTGGATAGGCCACTGCAGCGCAGCCCCCTCTGCTGTGCATGAAGTGAGTCTGGGCCCCACCCAAGAGCCAGGTAAGAGAGGGCAGGGCCAGTGACCTGCCTCAGAGAGTGACCTGGTGTCGTTGACCACTCTTCCTAGAGAGCCACAGGGGACCGATTGTGGCCGTGGTGCTGGGACCAGAGATTTGAGCGATTCTCTCGGTTCCCGGTCTGTCCCCCGCTTCTGCTCTCCCACTGCCGGCTGAGCCCTGCCTCGGTTGGCTTCCTGGTGGGTGCCCACCTCTCCCTCGGGCTCAGAGCCCAGGCGGGCTACGCCTGTGCTTGTCACGGGTGTCTCCCCTGTCACCGCCTTCATGCACAGTGGCTCCCCCACCTGCCTTGCAGTGGGTGCTCTCTGTGTCCTGCCAGCCACCCAGCAGCCCCCTGCGGCCCACTGCTCGCCCTTCTTCCCCTGCGTGGGCAGTTGTCCCCACCTAGAATGCCTGCCCCCAGGCCCCTCCCTGAAACCTAAGACATTCTCACACATTCTTCAAGGCTCAGCTCAAACACCATCTCCTCCAGAAAGCCTTCCAGGATTCAGATCTTCACACCCAGGCCTTTCCTCTGGGCCTCTCGGCTGGCCCTGGGCCATTCTCCCTAGAAGATGTGTATACATGTTCTAGTGTTCCCACCAGGCTGAGGGGGCTGGCCCAGTTCTGATTCATCTTTCATTTCCCCATGACGCTTTGTTCCAAGTAAACACTGACTCTGTTGTCACTGAATTGAAACTGGTTGGGGGCCTCCCAGGTTCAGGGGCCAGATTTCTCTGAGGGGATAAGGAATGAATTCTCAAAATCCTTGGTGGGGGGGCTCTCATTTCGGGGAGGGGGTTGTCCCAGGCTCACTGGGCCTCTCATCTCCACCGGCTGTGTGTTTTGGGGGAATCCATCTCTTCTGCTTCCCGCCCCCGCTCAAGTGGACACATACCCTCTAAGTGAGTAAGATGTCTCCCTAGGGATCGAGCAACTCCTACGGGGCGAGCTGCAAGGAATGCTTGGCTCACTGTCCACCTTCCAGGAGGAGGCAGGATGGCACGTTGGGTTGCCAACAGGAATTCCTGGCCCTGGGACCAGGATTTGAGCCTCCTTCCCAGCATTGCTTTGGAAACTGAAGTCCACCAGTCCCTCGCTCATTCTCGGGGTGATGGGCACAGAGTGGGGAGGTGACTTCTAGAGTTGATCCCAAATCTGAGCCACCAACCTGTGGGTCAGGAGGGTGGAGGGAGGCGGGCCACCTGACAGTTAACGCTGCAGGGAGCTTATTATCCTAATGAGCGGCTGGAGGAGCTCCACTAACACTCACCTTCCCAGAGGCTTAGCGAAGACAAAAACGGCATTTGGGAGCCATTATCCTTCCAAAGTGTAGGTTTCCGGGGCACAGCCAGGGATGGAGAGAGAGAGAAACACCTCCAAGAGGTGGGGAGAGAGTCGGGGCAGGGGTGGGGGGCTGGGGGGGAGAGGGTGATCTAGCGGGCTGGCAGCTGGAGCAGAGCCGCTGAGACCCAGGTGGGAGGGGCTGAGGCCAGACCAGGCTGAAGGTCTTGAGACACCACCCCCCAGCCCCCCACCCCCTGCCAGCCCTGGTCCCCTCTCTCTGGGGCTCCTTCTCCCCAAGGCTTCCCTGCCCCTCCCCTTCTCGGCAGCCCCACTCCCACCCCCAGCCTTGTGTTGACTGTAGCCAGAGGGAAAAAAAGAGGTTGGGAATCCCCTAGTATCTCCTACTTTCTAGCTCTGCTCTAGTTGACCCCTTGAAAGAGGACCCTCCTGCACCCCGTTTGTGGGTGCCTTTGTGTCAGATCCAGATGTTACGGGGGATTGTAGTCAGACTTCAGAGGAACTTCCCAGTCCCAAAGAAGCTGGGAGTTCCGGCGGCCAGGGGAAAGAGGAGCCCCTCTGCAGGCTGGGCGGATTGTCGGGAGAGCCTCTCACGGGTCTGGGGGCTCAGGCTGAAGTGCAGAGAAGGCACAGCTTGAGACACCCCTGAAGTGGATCACTTCTTAAGGACCCGGGGGTCAGGCAAAGAATGAGGGCGAGCAGAGGGGCGGGAGAAGCGGGGTGGGCAGAGACCACATTCTTCCGCAAACCATAGTTCCTCTCAGGAGCCACATCATCTGGCCCCCGGCCCAGGACAGACTTGGCCCCAGTGGTGTGAGCGCACCCATGTGTGGGCGCGTGCAGTGGGTCTGCCTATGTGTACAACATGCACGTGCACGCGTGTATGCACACCTCCCCGCCTCCCCTGCTGATGTGGTAGCCCCCCTCCCTGCCTTATCACCAGGCCAGCCATTCCGGGGTGGCCTCCAGGATCCCCCTCACCCCAGTGGCCCTGTTAGCACCTCCTCCCTCCCTTGTTAGCGCCTCCCAGCCCCTCTTCCGCCTGCGGCCCCTGCCATCCCTGGAGAGAGGCCCCATGGCTTGCAGCCCAGTTCTCGCCTTCCCACTTCTCTTGGGCGGCTATTTCCCTTCTTCTCCCAACGCCGAAGGCCCCTGCCCTCTCCATCCTCTCTCATCCACACGGAGAGGTCCCTTCCCTGAACAGGGGAGCCTGGGGGATGAAGTCAGGGCCCCAACAGTGGAGGCCGCCCGCCTCCTCCAGGCTGTGGCACCCCAGGAGCCTGGTGGCTGGTGCCGACTGCTGGGTGCGAAGGGGCAAGTTTGGGAGGGAGCCCGGTTCTAGGGGCCAACGCTAAGCCCGGGTGCCCGTGGTGCCCCCCTCCCCAGGGCCAATGCCCAGCCTGTCTGCAGCACTGGGGGAGGCGGAGAGGGGGGTAGGAGCGTCGTCCTCCTCGGCCCCGGGGCTCCGGGCCGGCTGTGGCCCAGCTGAGCCTGGGCTGCTGAGTGGGACAGGGTGGTCCTATGCCCGGAGCCAGGCTGTCAGGCCGCCAGGACTGCAGGTTTCCTCTACTGAAGGGCCCCTTCCTGGCCGGCTTTGATGTGTCTGCGAGGTTAGCGAAGGATGTTTGGCTTCAGGGCCCCAAGCCAGGATAAACTCCCTCTGCCTGCTGGGCCAAACCACTGCCTCCTCACTGCCCGGCTCGCCTGCCTCCCCCAGGCTGGGGCCTGGCCTCCCCCAAGGCCAGCGCCGCCCTGCCTGCCCAGTGTGGTGGGCACCAAGGGGCCGAGGGGCCTGCCGCCTGGGAGAGAGCCGGTGGTCAGTGCATGTCCCCGTTGCAGAGACTGGCACTGGGGGGTCTTGCCTGCCTGCTAGGTGATCAGGCCCGGCCCAGGTGAGGATGGGGGGGGCTGGACCCCAGCTTCTGTGAGGGGTGGGAGTGAAATGCAGTTTGGGGGAGGGGTGTCCGCGTGGAGCTGGCTGCACAGGCTTCAGCGCTTCCAGATGTGCTGAGGCTCCAGATGTGGAGATGACTCAGCCCGGAATGGGGAGGGGTGGGCGGTCCATGCGGTGGGGGTGGGCATGACAAGCAGGGGGCAGTGAGGCCCCCCCAGCAACTGCCAGTTCCTGCTCCCCTTCCTCTGGAGCCCCCAGACCCGGCTCTGGAGCTGCCTGGTGTGCAACCTGTGTGCAGATGGCGAGAGGAGAGACCTCCAGCTAGGAGGTCGCCCAGAGACCCAGAGACAGAGGCAGAAGGGCGGGGGTGGGCAGTCAGTAGGGAGGGGGTGGGTAGAGGAGGTGGGGGGAAGGAGAGAGATGGGGGAGAGGCAGGGAGAAGCTCAGGACTGAAATGTTAGACCCCTCTTGGCTCATCTGGGGGTGTGGTGCTGGGAGGAGGTGTGTGTGTGTGTGACCTCACTGCTGGAGTGTAGGTTCTATGAGGGGTAGGGGGTATCGGGGTGAGCATCACGCGTCTGACACCCGTAAGCTGTATTTGTGAGCTGAGTATTAGAAGATCCTGTGCATGCCGGGTGCGGTGGGCTATGGGGCCAGGTTTCTATGGTCTGTGTGATGGAGAGAGAATGTGGAGCCGGTATCTGTGTGGTGACTGGCAGGGCGGGGGACTGGGACGGTGTGTGCTTAAGTGAAGCTCCACGTGCCTTTGGGTGTGGTGGGTCAGTCCCTCGGAGCTGGGGAGTCAAGAGGCGCCCAGGCACACTGGAGCAGGGCTCCAGAGTCCTGGGGCTTCCTCCACCTCCTCCGGCCTCCCCACTCCCTGGCCCTCCCCCTGGCCAGTGAGACCATCTCTTGCAGCGCTGAGCAGCTGCTGAGCTTTGGGGGGGCTAGCGCCCCAGATTTGCCGCTGTGCTGATGTGCCTCCCTGCACCCCCCTCCCCAGCTCCGCAGAGCTGGCCTCCTTTCTGGCCTCCAGGTGGGTCGCTGGCCGTGCCTCTGGCCACTGCCTGGAGAGCCCCACCTGTGTCAGCTGCCCATGCCAGGGTAAACAGGGCACTTAAGTGTCTGGGCACTGCCTCTCCGCTCCAGGCTCTGCTGAGGGTTGGGTTGCCTCCTCCAGCTGAACGGCAGGTCCGATGCCCCAGGCCCTGTAAACAGGGTGCTCTGGGCGGGTAGGTGTTAAGGGGGCCTGGTGAGCGGCCGGCTAATCAAGTTTAATAGCGAGACGACATGTTAGCCCCTATAAGGCGGGTGGGGGGGGGTGGCTGTAGTAACCGGCACCCACCACGCTGCGGGAGTCCTCACCCCTCGCAGGCAGCATTGGTGGACTCTTCTATTCCCAGCCCCCTCCCTCGCCTACCGGCTCCTCTAGGATCTCAGCACAGTTCTTGGCACCCACTTTATTTGTGAGTGCAAATATCCCCTCAGGGGTGGCCCCCCGGCCCGCTCCTTTTATGCTGTCCTGTTTGCTCTCTTCTCAGTCCGTGGGCGAGCCCTGTCCCCTAAATCACAGGCGTGAGGTGTGAACTTGGGTGTGTACCTGATCCTCCAGACACAGCCATACCATACCCACCGCCCGATCCCCGGGGCCATCTCACTCCTCCTGGGACTCAGGCCTGCAAGCCAGCTCCTCTGGGGCGGGTTCTCCTGGCCTCCCCACTTCTTTACCCCCCTCAGCCCCCTCATTCAGCACCCATCCCCTCCCCTCCTCTGGGGCTGAGGCTAAGGGTGAGAGGGGGCACTTCTGTAGCTGTCCCACCTTCGGAACTCACTGCTGCCCCCACCTGCAGGGCAATGGAGAGGCAGGAGAAGCCTCCGCCCCCAGGAAGCCCTTTGAGGGGCAGGCAGTGGGGATGGAGGGGAGGGGAGGGGGCCCCCGGGCAGGGGTGGGGCAGGGAGGAGCAGCAGGAGAGTCTCCCTCCTGGGGCAGCTTGGAGGCCCTTCACCCACCCTCCTGGAGAGCAGGGCAGTGGGGCCCAGGGGGCAGGGGCCAGGCGTCCAGGCCCACAGGGGCCATGCAGTAGAGGCCGGGTGCTCCCGGGGCCCGCCCTGTCCTCCCAGCCTCCGTGTTGTCACGCACCTCGGTGTTTCTGGGTCTGTGTCTTTCCTTCCTTCTGTTCCTCTGCGTGTGCACATCTCTCTCTATCTCCCACTTTCTTCTCGAGGTCCTTTTCTCTTGCCTTTTCCCTCCCCTCCCTTCTCTGTGCTCCTTGAGGGGAGCAGCTCCAGTCCGGAGCTGGGTTCCCAGAATGGAAGGTGGCTTTTTCAGGGAGGTCCTTGGCCTGGCCCTGTGGTCTCAAAATAACCATGTCCAGCTTCCCACTTTCTTTGCCCAGCCCCCCCCCCACGGGATCCCCCTGTGCTTGGGGTCCTTGGAGCCATAGCAGTCTTGCCCTTGCCAGTTTGGGGTGGGGGAAGGGGCTGCCCATCTTCAGAACTGCTCATTTGGCAACCAGACGGTGAAGGCACCTCTCTCTCTCTCTCTCTCTTTCTCTCTCTCTCATTCCTGAGAAACCCGCATTCGGGGAGAGTGTAGTCTAGGCCCCATTCCTGGGTGACCAGATGCCCAGTGTGCCCAAGATCCAGATCTATGTCCTTGCCTGGGTGTAATTGTTAGCAGCACCCCCAAAGTATCCTGACAGGGACTATGAATGATATCCCCATGCCCCGTGAGACCCTGGGGAGTCTCACAGCCTTCCCCACCCACTTCAACCTCCTGGGAGAGCTGTGTAGCCTGCTTGGGCCTCACCCACCCAAGGACAGCAGGGCCAGACAGCAAAGAAGGGAGCTGTATAAATAGCCATTTTGGGGGGAGGCTCCCCAGCATTGGGCAGGGTGGATCTACTTGCTGGAGAGTGAAGAAGGAGAGTTGTGGTTGCCCCCAGGCAGCATGTAATTTAAGATTTATTTTGGGGCACTCTCTCCAGCTTGGGTGGGGCTGAGGTTAATTTAAGGGTTTAATGGGGTGGGGGCTTAGAGGGGAGGTGGGGAGAGAAGCCTTCCCCCTCAGGCCTGTCTGGGAACGGGGGCCCTTTTCCAAGATTGCCGCCACCCTCGGATCCTGGGTCCGCCTGCAGAGCCCTCCCTGGACCCCCTGCACCTGCTAGCCAGGGCTCGGGCTCATGGGTCTCAGACCTCCTCGAGCCACCAGGCACCTAGCTCAGGGCAGCTGAAGGAAGAAGGAAGGGGTGATGGCAGCAGCTAGCACGTGAGTGCTGCCTGCCGGAGAGGGCCCTGCTGGGGGATCGTGGGGCTGGGGGAGCAGTCGTTCCCCGGAGGCTCTCTGCCGGCTCTCTGCCGGCTCAGCTCCTGCTCCCTGATCCTCCCTTCTCTGTCCTTCCTCAGGGGTGCGGGGCTCCCGAGGTGATGGAGGAGACACAGGCTCTGCCCGCACGGAGCCCTGGGTCACAGGCTCAACTCTCAGTGGCTGGTCATTATTGTCTTTGCAGCCCCTATCATGATCTTCATTTTTAGTCTGTATTTGTTTATGGCTTTAGAGTCTGGGTCTCGTCCTGGAACTTAAACTCTGGGATGGCGGGGACTTTATTCTGGCCCTCCCAGGGTCTTCAGTACTTGCCTGGCACCGCGTAGGAGCACAACAACTATTTCCCGAATGGACGGAGGGATGGGTGAGAAGGGAGACAGCGCCAGTTCAGAGAGCCCCAGGTCAAGAGGCAGCGGTGGACACGGTCGGAGGTCTCCCTTGGTACCCCGCACCCCTGTGCTCTGGCCCCTTCACCTCGCAGCCTCCTGCCCCCTCTTTGGGGCCAGCAGTCACCCTGAGCTACGGGCTGCCGTGCAAACGTGGGCCCCTTTCCACGTGCGCGCCCTTTCTCAGCCTCCCCCTCCTCCTGTGGTTCCTTTGGCTGCCATGGCCACTTGATCAAATCATGCTAGTCCTTTCAGGACCCGGGCAGAGTCAGTCACCTTTTCTGTGAAGTCTGCTAGGGTTCCTCCGCTGGATCCAAACCCCCACAGCTTGTGCTCTGCGCCTCACCTCTCAATCTGCATGGGCCCGCTGGGGTTATCCCTTCTCTCTCCTTTAGGCCAGACGTCCCTGGGGGCCAGGCTGGCCTGGAGCTGTCCTGGAGCCTGGCAGCCCACCAGGATTTAATCTAGGACACCCAGGAGGCCAGAGGTGGGGTGTGTGCTCCCCTCCGGCCCAGCTTCTGGATCTGGGTGATTCTCTGGTGAGAGGTGTACGTGATGGTGTATACTGTTACTATTGGTGGTGGTGGTGGTGGGTGATTTCAGGAACCAGGGATGGCAGCCATGACCCAAGTGGGGAAGGAGGGGCATGGAGTTCCTCTTAGAAAGATGTGGAGCCTCGGGTCAGAGAGAAGGAGTGAGGTGGAAGAGGGCACCTGGGGGAGAGTGAGGGGCACTGAAGGGTGGGGTAAGGCTGGGTGACGGAGAGGATGGGGGGTCTGGAAACAGAGAGTTGGGGAGGCTGGGGTCAGGGAGAAGGCATGGCCAAGGCTCTGAAAACGGCAAAAGCTTCTTGGTCCCTAGACCACGTGTCCCTTCTTGGGCTTCAGCCTGCTTTACCTCTGTGGCCGTCGACATTGTTGGCCTTTAAGAAGACCTCCTCCTTTCGGGACTTTGGGGGCCTCTCCTCTCCTGGTTTCCCGCCTCCCTCTCTGGCTACTCCTTCTCCAGCTCCTCAGCAGACTCCGTCTTCTCTCTCTTCCCTTGGGCTTGGGCCTGGCCTCCTCTCTGCACTCTCCAGGGGCCCTTCACGCCTCCAGCCTGCCTGGTGGGCAGCCCCACTTGGATGCTGTGCAGGTGTATCCAAGTCCCCGCGTTGGGCAGAAAACCGCCCAGCCAGATGTTCAAACCAGAAAGCCAGGAGCCAGCCCTTATCCCTCTGCCCATCTGTCACCAAGTCCTGTGACTTATGTCTCCTAAATCTCCATCAGTCTGGCTTCCTCCTTCCACCTTGCCGCCACCGGCCTGGGCCTGGCCGCTGTCACCTCCCACCTGGCCCTCTGCTGGCAGCCTCCTAGGGACCGTCTCTCCTCCATTCCGATCACTTTTCAGCCAGTCCTCCTAAAATCTTCCTGGAATGCACATTTGATCATGTCATCTCCCCCCCCCCCCCCCCGCCACCCTAAGCACTCCTGCATCTCCCTCCTCCCCTGCCCTGCACACCCTCCCCCCACCCCCGCCTTCCGCCTGCAGCCTCTACACCTGCAGCTTCTGTACTGGGTTCTCTCTCATCCTGCGTCCTTGCAGGGGCTGCTTCCGAGGCCAGCTACGCTCCCCCTCAGGGCTCCACTCTGGGAAGTCTTTCCTGATGCTCTGCTCCCCGAGCTCAGGTCAGGACTTCTCTCCCAGGGGCTGCTGCAGCGTGGAGCTCCCCCGCTCCCAACACACTGCATTGAGTGCATGGCACTGCACTTCACTCCTTGCTTCTGGAAGCTCTCCTGGGGCAGAGACCATCACTGCCCACGACAAGGCTGGGCCCAGGAATTGCTTGTCAGTGGGACATTCATTCAGGGGAGGCTGACAGGGCAGGAAGGACGAAGACAGAGGGCTTCCTCCCAGAGCGGGGCCATGAGGCGGTGGGGTGGGGGAGCTCCCAGGGCCTGGCGACCAGCAGGAGGCCTTGGTTGGGGTGCTGGCCCTGGAGTCCAAGGGGAGGCTGCCCTGGGACTGTGCTGCTTGTCCTGTGGAAACGGACCTCCTTGGGAGACATGAGACTCGGCAGAGGGCTCCCGCTCTCGGCCTCTGCCGCCCAGGATGGGCCGAGGCCGCCCACCTCACCCAGCAGCATCTTCAGCGCGGGGTCCGAACAAACTGGCCACACACAGATATGCCCAGTGTCTCCTCCCATTTTGAGACCAGGTCCCCGGGTGGGGGGAGATGCTGCTCCCTGGCGTCGTGGACAGTCCCAAGTGGAGATCTTTTCTGAGAACGTGTAAAAAAATTCAGAGGCCATTTTACTCCCTACCCTATACGATGTTCTTGTATGTTTTAATATGAAAATAATGCTTTAAATCACTTACCATTGCCGGGGGAAATGGACACTCTGGGGAGATGAGGCAAATGATCGGGCCTGAGCTGTTCTTGCCCTCTGTGTGGGTTTGGCAAGAGTGCAGACCAGGAGCTACAGCCTGGGTCCTAAGCCCTGCTCTGCACGCACTGAGCATGCCTGCAGCTTTCACACAGTGGGCGGTGGGCCGATCATGCGTTGGCTGAAGACCGTGGCCACCATTCAGTGGAGCAGTGGGTGTGAAGACCCAATGATTCACACATGGAACCTTGGGTGCCAGGCTGGCCCTCTCCAGGCCACCTCAGGACCGGCAGAAGCAGAAGGGCGCATGTAAGCCCGTGCCCCTGGCCTGGCCCCCACCCCAGCTTCCGGGGAGCAGGCTGGGGGCTGGGGGTCCAGGCAGCGGCCGCCCTCTCGCCGGCTGGAGGAAAGGGTGAGCTCACCCTCTGGCCCAGGCAGAAGAGAGCGAGCGGGTAGGAGAATAATTAAAATGCCAGAGGTTAGGAGGTGAAGTTACAATGGAAAGAATGAAGCCCAGCTCTGCCGCCACTCGCTGCCGGCCCTCCCGCCCCGCTCCCTCTGCCAAGCCCACATTTGATTTTTATTTCGGGAGCCGCCAGCGCAGCACTTGGGGGGAGCTGAGAAACCTCACTCCTGCGGGCCCTGCCACGTCTGGAGCTGGGGCCCATGCAGGGGAGGGCTCCTGGGGCCCCGAGGAAGAGCCTGGAGGACCCTCACCCCCAGGACCCACCAGGCACAGGGGAGGGCGGCAAGTGGGGCAGGAGTGGGACTGGGAGGCAAGGAGTGGAGACCCTGAAAGAGTGAAGGATATTCCTTCCTGTTTTCATTGGCCTTTGCCCCTTCACTTCACTCATTTGCAACTGAGGGAGAGAAAAATCCTCCAGCCTCTAGCCTGCCCCCCTCCTTGTTCCAACTTTTGCCCCCCACCCCAACTCTGGGGATGTCCAATCTCTTGACATGTAAATAGATATGGACGGGCTCTCCCTCCCACCTTATTCCTCATGACTTGCTGTGTGATCCTGGGGAAGTTACTATCCCTCTCTGGACCTCAGTTTCATCTGTGAAATGGGAAGGTAGGTAAGATAAGCAGGTTGGTGTCCAGAGGCCCAGGCACTGTCTTCCGCAGGCCATCCTCTCCTGGGCCCATCTCATCTGCCCCCTCCAGGGACTGGGGAAGCGGGGAAGCTGCTGGCCCATCCTCTGAAGAGCACTGAGCCCCTTCTTCCTGTAGACGGGAGCCTCGGGGGCCAACTCACATTTTCCTGCTCTCGGCTTTCTCTACCACCCGTAATACACTCCAGATGGTTTCTCCATCCGAAAGCCGAAAGCCGAGGCAGCAGATTCCAGAGGGAAAGTGGTTGGGCTCCTCTCTGGGCTCCTCTTTCCATCAGGCTGGAGAGGGGGCCTGGGTGAGGGACTGGGGTGACTGGAAAAATGGAGTGGGGAGTGGGGGTGGCCCTAGCTCCACAAGAGGAGGGTGGGAGATCTTCCCCAGGCTCCTCTCTGCCAGATAAGGCGCTGGGGTCAGTGGGAGAGACTGCGAGGCTGCGCGGAGGCTGGGGCGCGGCCCAAAGCACCTCGTGGCTTCCCGCAGGTTCTTTCCCCGACGGGGCAGCCCACCAAGAGCTGTTCAGGGGGTTCTGGGCCCCGGGGAGGAAGGCTTTCCAGGGTTTCCAGTGCTGGGGAAAGAACACCATCCAATGAGCCAGACACAGTCCTGACTCTGCCAATTCAAGGCCCTGCAAACCTTGACTTTCTAGAGCCTCCGTTTCCTCCCCTATAAAATGGGGATGACTAATGCTGCTTGGCGTGGTCGTGGAGGTGACATGGCTCATGGACAGAAAGGCTTCCCAAGTCTCCAGGTGTCCAGACAAGCCCAGGGGCTGCCTGGGGGACCCTGTGAGCACACAGCTTGCCTCCCCCTTAGGAAAAAGCCCTGGACTATCCTGACCAGGCGCCCCCTTGCTGCCGCTTCCCAGCGGTTCCTTCTAGGACCCCAAGGGGACTTTAAGTCACCCTTTGGAGGCTGTTTTGGCGATAAGCCTGGGAAGAGGGTGCCATGGGCCTGAGGCTGAACCCAAGCCAGGGCCGGCCTCTTCCCAGGCCCCGCCCCCTCCACCTCAGCCTTGTAGGACTGAAGCCTGGGCCTGGAGAGCCACGTAGAACAAGGGGGCTGGGGAGGGGGGCAGTGTCTCCCAGCCAGGCCCCGCCTGCCCCTCAATGTCCCAGCCACGCTCTAGCCTTCTCCTCTCCGCCTCAGCTGTACCAAGGGGAGTGCTTCGATTTTTCCACCAGAAGAGCCAAGAGCAAAATGGGAAACAAATCCAGCTTGGTCCCCCTGCCTGACCCGTGGGGGATGGAGGGAGGCCGAGAGAAAGCCCCCAGCCCCCTCCCAACCGCCACTCCTATCTCCCCACCCAGGACACTGGGCTGCTCCAGGATCCTGGGGCCAAAGGCCTAACTGAGGAGGGGAGGGGAGAGGTGGGGAGGGACCCTCACTTCCCCACACCCACCATGAGGCAGAAAGTCGGGCTCACACTCTCACTGACCGCCCCCCGCCCCCCGCCCTGGAAGAGAATGAGAAAAGAGGCCACCTCTTCACTTCCCACTCTGAGGCTCTACGTTGAGACAAGCATCAGAGGGGAAGGGACAGTTACTGCTCTCAGGTGCTCCCTGTCTAGACAAAGAGATGGGACCTCCAAGCCCCCTTTCCAATTAATAACCTCCCCCAGGCTCTTCCCCTCATTGAGCTCCCTCCTGCCCCCAAGCTCCCCCCCCCCCCTGAGACCCCCCTCACTGAGTCGCTCTCCCCCCACTGCATCCTGTTCCCTCTCCCTCCTTCCCCCACCCTGGGCTACCCTTCTCTGCAGTGAGCTCACCTCAGCCACTCCAGGAAACAGCAGCCGCACAGAGATGCACAGAGATGCAGGCAACGTCCCAGCCAAAGTCGTGGACACCTGGCAGGCCTGAGCCTTTCCTCTCCTCACCCTATGAGGTGGTCCCCTCTCCTGGCCAAAGCCTGCCTCCCTGGGGCTCAGGGCCCCGCACTCCTGCCCCCACTCCCCTCCCTGATTCTCCGGGTGCTGCCCACATCTCCCACTGGACGGGCCTCCTTCCCATCTGCCCACAGACACAGGGAGGTGTCCCTCACCACCCTGCACTCCTGAAGCCCCGCATCACCTTCTGGCCCTCTCCTCCCTTGTCAGCACACTTCTTCTAAGCGCTGTCTCGGTGGCCAGTGAGCTCACTCCTCAACCTGCTCCCATCTGGCTTACCTTTGGGAACCTGGAAGGGATTCTGTCTGCAAAAGGAAATGAAGTTCTCTGTGGAAGAAGATGACATCAGCCGGAGCCTCTACAACCTGTCACACACAACGTCCACCTCTCGATAAAAGACTGCCAGGAGGCTGTCTTCTTCCTCCTCCTACTTCTCCCTGCTCTCCTCTTTCTCTTCCTCTTCCCTTCGGCTCCCTTCCCTTCAAGAACAATTCTGTCCAGAAGACTTTAGGTAGGCCAAGCAAGGTAGATGTCCCTGGGGGTGGGAGTGGGGATGGGGAATGCAGTGGTCCAACAATGGTTTTGGAGCTCAGGTGAAGTAAGGAGGGCTTCTCTGCTTGTGGGGACAGCCAGAGCAGGACCAGCAGTGAGGCAGGGGGGAGAGAGAGAGAGAGAGAGAGAGAGAGAGAGAGAGAGAGAGAGAAAGAAGAGAGTCAAAGCTCAGTCATGCAAGCAGATAGCGTCACCCAAATGTCAGAGCTCAAGCAGAAAAAGGAAGGCATCCAAGGAGGAAGGCAACCTGGAGTGAGATGTTAAAGCCCAAACAAGATAAGGAAGATATCCACGTGGGGACCAGCTCTGTGAGGGAGATTGGTTGGACCCTGAAGGGGCATTTGACCAAGGTAGTGGCCAAGCACAGAGAAGGGGTGTCCACAGGGGATGAGAAGGGCATCCTTGAAAAGGGGGGTGGGCAGGGCATCCAAAGGGTGTGGGATGTCAGAGCCTGTTGAGGTGAAGATCACGTCCATGTCGGGGAGAGGGTGCTGGTGGTGGCCTGGGGCAGGGTGTTGGAGCCCAGGAGGGCTCAGGAGGGGTCCACATAAGGAGCAGGGGCAATGGGCTATTGGTTACCCATAGTGGGACCAATCCAATAAGGAAATCTATTGAGGGAATGAACCAGGTTTCTCAATGTTGGCAAAGGATGTTAGAAATATAGGAAGGGAGAAAACTAGAATGAACCCTACGATGTAGTGTAGAATGATGTAAGTGTATATAGGTGTTTATAGGTGTTTATGTTTTGTGTATGTGTCAATGCATGTATCTTTACGTATATACATGCATATATTTCCTAGCTTCACCCACTGAGAGGGCTTGGGAGCAGTGACATCTTAATAATAAGGAGCATAGCTAGCAGCCGAGTCTTAATTTCTTTCCTTTTTTTTTAACTGAAGTATAGTTGACACACAAAGTTAACATTAGTTTCAGGTGTACAGCACAGTGATTCGACAACTCTATACATTATGCTATGCTCAAGTCTTGATTTCTAAATACCACGGTCCACCAGAAGAAACCAGGACTCCTTTCAGGAAATGGCTGATTACAGGGCCGGGGCAAGGAAAGTACAAGACAAGCCTGAATCATCTCGTGCCAGAAAATAAAGAAGTACTCAGAAATGATTAAATAGAGTTACCATATGACCCAGCAATTCCATTTCTAAGCATATCCAAGAGAAATAAAACCACATGTCCACACAAAGACTTGTGCAGGAATGTTCACAGCAACACTGTTCATAATAGTCAAAAGGTGGGAACAGCTCAGATGCCCAACAACTGATGAAAACAAACAAAACATGGTATATCCATACAATGGAGTATTATTCAGCCATAAAGAGGAATAGAATAATTATACATGCTACACCTTGGGTGAGCCCTGAAAACATTATGCTAAGTGAAAAAAGCCAGTCACAAAACACCACATATTGTATGATTCCATTCACATGAAAGTCCAGAATAGGGAGATGTATAGAGACAGAAAGTAGATTAGTGGTTGCCTAGGGCTGAAGTGGGGACAGGAGCCTACAAGGAAGATAGCTAAAGATTACAAGGTTTACTTTTGAGACAATGAAACTGTTCTAAAATTGATGGTGGTGATGGCAGCACACATCTGTGAATGTACTAAAAACCACTGAATTGTACGGTATGTGAATTATACTCAATAAAGCTCTTCTAAAAATAAGTACTCAAAGAATGATGGAGACATGTCAAAAGAGTACAGAAGCCAGCTGGAAAGGACTTTCATTGGCTGGATCTGGTTCTTTTGAGCATCAGAATAATTAATGATATTAATAGATTCTAACTTATTGAATAAAATGGGAATCCATGACTCCATACTGATATAAATAAATGAATACATGGGAAGTCTGTTGAGGAATGAGATATTTACACATTCTCAAAGTACTTTCCTACAAAATATTTATCAATTGTAAAGGGAAAAGGGTAACTTTACAGTGGAGAAGGCTGGCAGACACCAACTTAATCAAGTAGTCAAAGTGAACATTGCAGTAATGGGACAAATGACAATCATGCACTACCCAATAGGGTGCAACGGGAGAGAGACATAGTAGTATCATTTCTGCGACATTCCTACATGAAATGCTCAACCTGAATTTAATCAAGAGGAAACATTGGACAAGTCCAAGTTAAGAGACGGTCTACAAAACAACGGGGACCTATAATCTATAAGAGTGTCATCGAAGTTAAGGAGGGACTGAAACACCATTCCATATTGAAGGAGACTAGAGATATCTGAGAACCACATATAACATGTGATTCTGTCCCAGATCCTTTTGTTACAAGGACATTATTGGGATCACTGGTGAAACGTGAATGGGAGGTGTGGGTTAGATGGTAGTAATGTTCGTGTTAATTTCCTGACTTTGATCATGGCATTGTGGTTATCCAGGAGAATGTCCTTCTTCATAGGAATCACACACTGAAGTGTTTGGGAGATGGTGGCTACTTACTCCCAGATGAGTCAGGGAAGTAGTTTTTTTTGTACTATATCAGGGACCATTCTATAAATTTGAGATTGCTTCAAATTAAATAAAATCAATTATCATGTATGTGAAGAAACTGGACTAATGCCTGAAATCTAAGAGAAAAACAGATCATAGAAAATACAACCTCACAGGAGATCCAGATAGTGGAGTTACCAGACGCAGTTTGTTTGTTGTTGTTGTTGTTGTTTTTCAATTCTGAGCTCAGATCAATGTAGAAACCTTCACAGTTACAAAGGTCAGTAGTAAAACCTTTCATCATTGCTCAGAACTGATTAGCCTTTTATATACACACATTCCCCCACAATTCTCATTCAACCATCAGCAAGTCCTCAGTTATCCACTGTCATCTTTACAAACACACTCACACCCCACAGACATAAGCCTTATTGTTTTAAATTCCTTTATATATTTGCTTCTCAGAACTCCAGAGATCATGCATTCGGTAGACTGGAAGGTCTTCTGATGCTCAAATTTGGCTATTTTCATAAGACACATTTTTAAAATAAGATTATACTGTGTAACAAAATGGATAAAAAGCTGTAGGGTTTCATAAAAGAATTGGGATTAATGAACAATAAAGAATCAAATGGAATCTTAGAATGGAAAAAATACAATAACTAAAATTAAGAATTTATTACACAGATCTAAAGGCATTGTAGATGGAGCAAAAGAGAGAATTGGTGAGCTGGAAGAGAGTTCAGTAGGAAATACCTAGACTGAAGCACAGACAGAAAAAAAAAAGATGGAGAACACAGAAAATAACACTAATGTTATATGCAACACAATAAAAGTTCTAACATATGTTTCTGGAGTACCCAAAAAGGAGAAGAGAGAGATAATGGGGTAGAAATAATATTACTGGCCAAAATATACTAGCCAAAAATACTCTATACTTGACATAAGAATCAAACTAAATAAGGTAATTACAAAGAAACCATACTCAAGCACATTTGTAGCTAACTTGCTAAAAATTAAAAACAGAGATAAATCTTAAGAGGCACGTTACTTCAAGGAAACAACCCTAAGACTGACAAATTGAAGAGATGAAACATACACAATCTAAATGTGTTTTGAATATAGTTTGAACAGATGGGATTAACAGCATATTAGACATTGCAGAAGAAGAGATCAGTAGACTTGGAGCCATACGATGACATATCAGTGGAATGTTTCTGAAAGGAAGCACAGAGAGAAAAAAAAAGAAGCACACGGAAAACATAAGAGAACCAGTGACTTATGAGAGGCTATCAAGTGCTCTAACATACTTATAGTGGAAGTCCTGAAAGAGAGGGGAAAATGGAAAAATAGTGACCCCAAATTTTCCAAATCTGACAAAAACTAGAAACAAAGATCCAAGAATCTCAGCACTCACCACAAAATGATAGTGAGGTCCATTATAATCAAGTTGCTGAAAGTCTGTGATAATGAGAAAATCTTGAAAGAAACAAGAGCAGACAAAGGACATTACATACAGAGAGATAAAATTATCACAGCCTTATTGTCAGAGACTACACAAGCCAGAAGACAGTAGACTATAAGTTTTTAAGTTGTGAGTAAAAAAGCTACTATCAACTTAATTTCTAAGCTTAGTGAAAATATCTTAAAAAGGAAGGTGAAATAAAAACTTTTCCACACACACACAAAAGTGAAGGAATTTATCATTAGTCAGCCTGCACTATAACAAAGTTTTATAGGCAGAAGGAACAGGATGCCAGATGGAAATTTGGATCTACACAAAGGAATAAATAGAATCTGAAATGGAAAATATGTGGTTAAATATAAAATATATTTTTCACACTTAAAAATTTGTTTAATAGACAATTGACTATTTAAAAAAAGAATAAAATGTATTGTAGGGTTTATAACATGTAGAAATGAAATGTATAACAACAACACAAAGTGTTAGAGGGGAAAATGGGACTATACTATTTTAAGTTTCTAACTTTTATATGACATGATATAACGTTATTTGAAGGAAAACTGTTATAAGTTAAAGATCCATATTATAAACCTTAGATCAAGTGTTGGCAATATTTTCCTGTAAAGGGCCAAATAGTGAATATCTTAGATGTCAGAGGCCATACAATCTCTGTTGCAACTAATCAACTCTACAGTTGTCATATAAAAGTAGCCATAGACTATATGTAAATGAGTGAGCAGAGTTGTGTTCCAATAAAACTTTACTTGTGGACTCTGAAGTCTGAATTTCAAACAATTTTCATATATCATAAAATACTATTCTTCTTTTGAATTTTTCAACCTTTGAAAAATGTAAAAACTATTCTTAACAAACTGCCCAGGCAGAAGAACCCCAGATAATTTATGTAGATACTCTGTTCTTAAGGTGATCATAACTCTCCACTCTTTACGTGTGGGCTAGGCATGGTGACTTCCCTCCAAACAGTACAATATGGAAAGGGATGAAAGGGTAATGTTAGAGAATCCTGACAAATACTACCTCAGCCAGATGATCAAGATGCATCTAAACAATGATAAGTCATGTTGATAGTATGTACTCTTGATGTGATGTGATTAAATGACACTTCAGGGGCGCCTGGGTAGCTCAGTTGGCTAAGCAACTGCCTTCGGCTCAAGTCATGATCCTAGAGTCCCGGGATCGAGTCCCACATCAGGCTCCCTGCTCAGCAGGGAGCCTGCTTCTCCCTCTGACCTTCCCTCCTCTTGTGCTCTCTCTCTCATTCTCTCTCTCTCTCTCAAATAAATAAATACAATCTTTTTAAAAAAATAAATAAAATGACACTTTACCTGTGTGGTCTTCCTTAAAAAAACCACAACCCTAGTCAAAGCATGAGAAAAACATCAGACAAATCCAAATAAAAGAATATTATACAAAATATCTGACCAGTACTCTTCAATATTGTCCAAGTTATAAAAAAAATGAATGAATGAAAAAGAAAAAAGAGAAAGAATGAAGAGAAAGAAGAAAAAGGAAAGTCTGAGAAATTGTCACCGCCCAGAGGAGCCTGAGAAAACATGATGATTAAATGTAGTGTGGCATCCGGGATTGGATTCTGGACTGACAAAAAGACATTAGGTAAAAACTAAGGAAATCTCCCAAGTAATCACTGATGGATGAGTGGGTAAACAAAATGTGGAATATACATACAATGGGATATTAATCTAGCTTAAAAAGGAAGGAAATTCTGACACAGCTACAACATGGATGAACCTGGAGGACATTAGGCTAAGTGAAATAAACTGGTCATGAAAAGATAGATACTATGTGGTTCCACTTATATAAGGTATCTAGAGTAGTCAAATTCATACACATAGAAAATAAAATGGTGATTGCTAGGGAATGGAAGAGGGAAAAATGGGGAGATGTTTAATGGGTATAGAGTTTCAGTTTTGCAAGATGAAAAGACTTCTGGAGATTTGTTGCACAATGATGTGAATATACTTAGCACTACTGAACTGAACACTTAAAAATGGCCAACATGGTAAATTTTCTTATGTGTATTTTATTACAATTTTTTAAGGTTTTATTATTTATTTATTTTAGAGAGAGAAAGAGAGAGTGTACAAGCAGGGGGAGGAGCAGAGGGAGAAGGAGAGAGAGAATCCCAAGTAGACTCTGCACTGAGTGTGGAGCCCTATGTGGGGCTCAATCCCACAACTCAGAGATCATGACCTGCGCAAAAATCAAGAGTCAGACACTTAACCAACTGAGCCACCCAGGCGCCCCTTATTTTATCACAGTTTTTAAAAAGTAAGAAAATCTGAATAAAGCATGGACCTTAGTTAATAATAATGCATCAGTATTGTTCATTAATTGTAACAAATGGACCATACTATAACATAAGATGCTAATAATAGAGGAGACTGAGCACAGGATATATGGAAACTCCATACTTTCTTCACAATTTTCTAAACATCTAAAACTGTTCTAAAAAATAAAGTTTGTTATTAAAAAGAATTATTCCACGGGCCATAAAAAACAGTCCATGGATCATATGCTCCCTTTGCCCTAAAACAACCACTAAAAATATTTAAAAGCAATATAGATATTAAGGCATTTGTAAAGATCAAAAGAATATTTTTAAATAATCAATTAATTTTTAAAAAGGCAAGAAAAGAAGAGAAAAGAAATAAAGAATACATGGGACTCAAAACAAATAACAATGGATGGAACTGGAGGGGATTATGCTAAGTGAAATAAGTCGTCAGAGAAAGACAATTATCATATGCTCTCACTCCTATGTGGAATTTAAGAAACAAAACAGAGGATCATAGGGGAAGGGAGGGAAAAATAAAATAAGATGAACTCAGAGAGGGAGACAAACCATAAGAAATTCTTAACTATAGGAAACAAACAGAGGGTTACTGGAGGGGAGGTGGGTGGGGAGATGGGCTAACTGGGTGATGGGCATTAAGGGGGTCATGTGATGTAATGAGCACTGGGTGTTATTTGCAACTGATGAATCACTGAACTCTACATCTGAAACTAATAATACATTATATATTAATTAATTGAATTTAAATAAAATTTTTAAAAAAGAAAAAATATAACAACATGGTAGATTTAGACCCAACTGATCATTACATCACGGTAAATGATCTAAATACTGCAAGACAGATTATCAGATTGGATCTTTAAAAATCAAGCCCCAACTATATGCTATTTTTAAGACATAAGACTGACATCTAATATTTCCACAAAAATGATGGAAATGAGAAAACAATGAAATCACATATTTGAAGCACTGCAAAATAACTGGCAAACAAGTGAAAATATCTTTAAAAGATAAAGATGATTCTCATCTGGCATGTGAGAAGCTTGGAAGTCATAATCCCATCCTAAAAACAACTAAAAAGCTGAACAAACTGAAAAAATCAACAGTTCGTCTCAGATCCATGACAGGGCAAACTCCTGTTCCAATACTGGATAGACAGATAGGCTGATACTGAGAATCACAACCTACCTGAGCAGAAGTCTATGCAGGGACCAGTGCCAAGGTGGGAAAACCTGAGCTATAACTGATGAATTTCAAGAGGCTCAGTGTGGAAAGCCTGAAAAGTTAAAAATTTCAGAGGGATCCAGGTATAGAGGAACCCGACACTTCTGTGAATTTTACTTCCAAGAGCTCCAAAAAGTTTCAATCAGAGAAAAATTCCCTAATGTTTCCACGAAGGAGAAGAAGAAAGAAACCATTGTGAAATATCTTGTGTACATTAAAAGAATAATAAAGGAATATGATGAAAAACTCTATGCCCACAAATCTGACAACCTAGATGAAATGGACCAATTTCTTGAAAGATACAATTTGCCAAAACTCACACAAGGAAAAATAGACAATTTGAATGGGCGTATATCTGTTAAAGAAATTGAATTGATAATTCATAACCTTCTCAAACAGAAAGCACCAGGCCCAGTTGGGGTCCCTGGTGAATTCTACCAAGAATTTACAGAAGAAATTATACCCGTTCTCTACAATCTCTTCCAGAAGATAGAAGCAGATGGATTATTTTCTATCTCATTCCATGAGGCCAGCTAAATTATCCTAATAGCAAAACCAAAGACAGTACAAGTAAAGAAATCTAGAGACCAACACCTCTCATGTACACAGATGCAAAAATTCTCAACAAAATAAATCCAATAATACATCAAATCAAATCAAATCAAAATCAAATCCAATAATATATAAAAAGAATTATGTATCACAACCAAGTGGGATTTATCCCAAGTATGCAAGGCTGGTTGAACATTTGAAAATCAATTAATGTAATCCATAATATCAATGAGCTAAAGAATAAAAATCACATAATCAATAGATGCAGAAAAAACATTTGACAAAATCCAACCCATTTGTGATAAATACTCTCAGCAAACTAGAAATAGAGGGAAACTTCTTCCCTTAGCAATTATAGAAAAGTTAAAGGAAAAAAAAAAGAACTTAAACCAATATGAGTGATATATATATATATATATATATATATATATATATACATATATATACACATATGTATCAGTGATACATATAAATTCATATAGGTAGATAACATATATATATCAATGTGGCCAATAACTTCAGGTTCATGTGCATGGAAAAATTACCAAAATTGACCTTATACTAGGTCACAAAGAAAGTCTTGGAAAATGTCAAAGAATGGAAATCATACAGAGTATGATCTCAGACAACCATGGAATTGGGCTAGAAATCAGTAGCAAAAGGATAACTTAAAAATCTCCAAATGTTTCAACATTAAGCAATACACTTCTAAATAACCTGTTACTCAAAGAAAAAATTATGCTTGATATCAGAAAATATTTTAAATAAATTATAATGAAGTATATTAAAACTTTGGGATGTAGCTAAAACAGTTCTTAGAGGGAAATTTATGGACATATATACATTAGAAAAGAAGAAAGTCTGAGAAGTCATTTAAAATAACAAAATAGACACCGGGCCTCCTGGGGGAACATGAGGGACACCACAGATTCCGTTTGGAGGCATCTTTGAGCTCGCCGAGTAGACACCATGAGCAAAGCTCACCCTCCTGAGTTGAAAAAATTTATGGACAAGAAATTATCATTGAAATTAAATGGTGGCAGACATGTCCAAGGAATATTGTGGGGGTTCGATCCATTTATGAATCTTGTGATAGACGAATGTGTGGAGATGGCAACTAGTGGGCAACAGAACAATATTGGAATGGTGGTAACATGAGGAAATAGTATCATCATGTTAGAAGCCTTGGAGCAAGTATAAACAATGGGTGTGTTCATCAGAAGAAATCAACTGCTTCCACATGTCCCCTCCATAGTACCTGTTTTACCACAATATTAAAATCAGGTCATGTGCATTTTCATATTGAAATTTTTGTTAAATAAACTTTTATAATAGCCAAAAAATAAATAAAATAAAATAACAAAATAAACCCCCTAACAAAACAAACCTAATAAAATAGAAGGGAGAAACAATAAAGACCAAGAATGATCATGAAAGAAATAAAGGGCACCAATTACCAACATTAAGAGTAAGAGGTCATCACTATAAATCTTACAGACAATTAAAATATTATGAGGATATTTTAATCACTGTATGCCAATAAGCTTGAAAATTTTGATGAAATGGGCAAATTAATTGAAAAACATGACTTACCAATCTTACAGAAGACAACATAAAGAATAGTCCTGTATCTATTAGTAATATTTGTCAGTAATTAAACATTTTCCTACAATGAAAATTGTCAGTCCAGCTGGCTTCACTGGTGAATTTTTCCAAACACTAAAGAAAGAAATTACACCAGTTTTACACAAACTCTTACAGGGGAGAGAGAAGAGAGAGGGAGAGAGAGAGAGAGAGAGAGAGAGAACTGCCTAACTTTTTGGATGAGGGTGACATAATATTGATATTAAAACCCAACTAGGACATTACCAAAAGAATAACTACAGAATAATATCTGTTAAAACATGGATATAAATTCCAAACAAAATAACAGGAATCAAATCCAGTGTTATATAAAAGATGATAATACATCATGACAAATTTGAGTTCATTACGGGAATGTGAGGTTGCCTCTACATTTGATAACGCATTATGTAATTTACTGCATTAAAAGTATAAAGGAGTAAAGTCATATTTCAATAGATACGAAAAAAACATTCAATAAAAATTCAACATTTATTCATGATAAAAATTTCATAGCAAACTAGGAATAAAAGGGAATTTTCTTAATCTGATGATATCAAACAAAAAAAGTTATAACAAATATCACACTTAATGGTAAGGTATTAGAAGCTATCTTTTTGAGACTGGAACAAATGAGGATGTCCACCACCACCACTTCTACTTAATTTTATGGGAAGTCCTAGCCATTGCAATAAGGCAAGAAAAATAAATGAGATGTAAGATTTGAAAAGGAAAAAAAGAAACCTGTGATCATTTGTTGATGGCATGATTATGTATGTTGAGAATCTTTAAAAATCTATAGGTATGCTAGAAGAAAGAATAAATTTGGCAAGGTTACTAGATGCAAGAGCAATACACAAAAACCAATTGTATTTTTATAATTTGACAATAAGCAATTAGAAAATGAAAAAAGATTTCATTGACAATAGCATTTTTTAGATTAAAAAAACCCTAAGTATTTAGGAATAAAATCTGGCAAAATATGTTTATAATTCTGCAGAGTATTATGGAGAGAAAAAGAGACTATTTATTTATTTATTATTTTACGTAGGCTCCACACCCAGTGTGGAGCCCAACATGGGGCTTGAACTCACAACCTTGAGATCGAGACCTGAGCTGAGATCAAGAGTTGGATGCTTAATGGACTGAGCCACCCAGGAACCCCAGAAAAGAGACTTTTTAAAAAAAAGAAATAGGGATATACTATGTTCATAAATAGGTAGTGTCAATATTGTAAAGTGGTCAGTTCTTCCCCCAATTGTCCAACAGATTCAATTCAACCTTAATAAAACCTCATACACTGCTGGTAACAATTAAAAATGGTGAGACCTCTTTGGAAAACAGTTGGTTAGAAATAGTTGGTCAGTTTCCACAAAGGATAAATATAATGTTACTATGTGATCCAGCAATTCCAATCCTAGGTATATGCCCAAGAGAAATTAAAACATGTCCACACAGGGACGCCTCGGTAGCTCAGACGGTTAAGCATCTGTCTTCAGCTCAGGTCATGATCCCAGGGTCCTGGGATCGAGTCCTGCATCAGGCTCCTTGCTCAGTGGGGAGTCTGCTTCTCCCTCTGCCTGCTCTGCCTGCCACTCTCCCTGCTTGTGCTCTCTCTCTCTCTGACAAATAAATAAATAAATAAAATCTTAAAAATAAAACTACGTCCACGCAAAAACTTGCACATGAATGTTCATAGTGTCATTATTCATAAAAGCTCAAATATGGAAACAGCCCAAATGACCATCAACTAATGAATAGATAAATAAAATGTGGTACATCTGTACAATGAAATATTATTCAGCCATTAAAAAAGAATGAAATACTGACATGCTACAAAATGGATGAACTTTGTAAACATTACACTAAGTGAAAGAAGCAAGTTATGAAAGACCACATATTTTATGATCCCATTTTTGTGAAATGTCCAGAATAGGCAAGTCTATAAAAACAGAAAATAGAATTAATGATTGCCTAGGGTTGGAGTGGGGAGAAGTGACTGCTAATGGGCTTGGGGTTTTTCTTGAAAGGTGATGAAATTATTCTAAAATTTATTGTACAAATGTTTGCACAACTCTGTGAATATACTAAAATCCACTGAATTACATTTATTTAAGTGTATAGTTGTATGGCATTTATATAATGATTTATATGATGATTTGTATGGCATGTGAATTAAATCTCAAAACTATTAGTTTTTTAAAAACTCAATTAAATATTTCTGAAGGGTTTTTTTTTGGTGGAAATTGATAAGCTGATTCTAAAATTTATATGGAAATTCAAAAGGCAAAGGATAACAAAGATTGTCTTAAAGAAGTACGAAATTGGGGCGGCTGGGTGGCTCAGTCAGTTAAGTGTCTGCCTTCAGCTCAGGTCATGATACTGGGGTCCTGGGATCCAGCCCCACATTGGTCACCAGGGAGTCTGCTTCTCCCTCTCCTTCTGCCCCTCCCCCCATTTGTGTGTTCTCTCTCTCTCTCTCTCTCAAATAAATAAATGAA
Source organism: Callorhinus ursinus (assembly GCF_003265705.2). Lineage (NCBI taxonomy): Eukaryota > Metazoa > Chordata > Mammalia > Carnivora > Otariidae > Callorhinus > Callorhinus ursinus. The sequence goes on from NW_027397114.1 coordinate 5,195,709, forward strand.
ATCCTAAAAAAAAAAGAAGTATGAAGTTGAAGGACATAAACCAGCTGTTAGGAAGACTTATTTCAAAACTACAAAAATTAAAACAGTTAAAACTTATAGACAAATAGACTAATAAAAATACAATGGAGTGTCCAGAAACAGATCTACACTTATATGGTCCAATGATATGATGTGGGGAAAGAATGATCTTTTCAATAAATGGTACTGGATAAATTTACTATCCATCTGGGAAAAAAAAACTTTGTTTGATTATATAAGAATAGTTTGATTCTTACCTCAAACTATACAGAAAATTCATCCTAGGTATATCATTAATACAAGTGTAAAGGACAATAGAAATATGCCTTTGAAATTTGAAGGAAAAACATTTGTCACCTGGAACTATATACCCAGTAAAAGCATCAGTTGGGTGTGAGGGTAGATTAAAGACAGTTTCAGATGTTCAGAGTTTCAGAAATTATATCTCCTTTGCACACCTTCTCTAGAACTTATTGGAGGATGTATTTCTAAAAACAAGAGAGTAAGACAAGAAAGAGGAAGACACAGCCTTCAGGAAATGAGGGAATTTGATGTAGGAAAGAGGCAAAGGAAACCCTAAGGAGGATGGTGGAAGGTTTCAGCATGAGAGCTGTTCATGGGGTTAGAGAGACATGGGATTGGGGTGGGTCCACAGTCTGCAGGAGAGGCTGCTTCAAGAAGAGGAAGCTGACACAACACCTGACGTGTCAAAACATTTTAACAGGAGATTTGGACAAGTAGGGTTGAAATAATGGTCATTACTTAGAAAACTAAATGAACGTCAGCAGCAACAACAAAAAGATAATTACTAACTCTAGAAGAAAAAGCAAAAAGATCATAGTACACTATACAGCACAGACATGAATAGCAATCACATAATCGTAATAGGGTAAACACTGAAAACTGGCCTAACCCAAACTATCATGTAACCATATTGGGAGGTTTGGTGGGACTGGAAGTGTGATGAAGTGTGGTAGAGGCAAGGAATTAAAAAGAATTAAACCTTCTTAAATAACACACACAACTAACCATAAAAAAAGATTGTATTTTTGTAAAATCAAAGACTTCTATTTATTAAGAGACATGATTGGACGAAAATGCAAGCCACAGAGTGAAAGATATTTTCAGTATATGTATCTGACAAAGATCTTGTATCCATAATATATTAAAATTATCCTACAAAATAAGAGAAGAAGATAGACAATTTGATTGTTTTAAATGGGAAAAGACAACATACTTTTCATAAAGGAAGGTATACAGATAGCTAATATATACATGTAAAGGCATTCAACAGAGTTATCAGAGAAATGCAAATTAATACCACAATGAAATACCACCACACATTCACCAGAATGACTAAAATTTAAAAGACTGATAATACTAAGTGTTGACAAAGATGTGGCCACTGAACTCTTACATTGCTGGGAGAAGTGTAAATTTGTCCAATCACTTTACAAAAACCCTGGCAATAACCACTAAAGCTGAGCATATGCATTCATTATAATTCAACAGTTCCACTCTCAAGTACATATCCAATAGAAGTGCACACAATACATGCACCATAAGGGCATTGCAGGTTTGATTTTAGCCACATTACTCTTAATGGTAAAAAACTAGAAAGACTCCAAGTAGCCATCGGTAATGGAATGGATAGATAAATAGTGGTATATTCATCCAATGGAATACTGTACAGCCATGCCAAAGAACACTCTATTTCTACACGAAAAAACATGGACAAATCTCACAAACATAACACTGAGTCAATGAATATGAACATACTATAAACATAAGAATATTCTTATAAACAAAAGAATATACTATGTGTTTCTATTTACGTAATGCTTAAAAATAAACAAAGTTTATTTATTTTTTCCATAGTGCTAGAAGTTAGCTATCTTGGGGAGGGCAATAATTGGATGATGTATGAGGGAGACTTATAAGGTGCTGGTAAAATTCCAGTTTGTAAAAGCTCATGATGTATGCTCTTAAGATTTGTGCACTTTATTTATTTATTTATTTTTGAGAGAGAGAGAGTGTTTGTGTGCTTCAACGAGAACTTTGGGGGAACAGAATTCAGTCCACAATGGGGACAAATCAAAAAGACACAGATGCCAGCTTGAAGACGTTCTCACTGGCAGAATCTGGACAATTTGAACATCAAAAGAAATAATATCAATACTGGCACGAATAAATGAAGGAATAAATGAAGAAAAGATGAGGCTTTCCATTGAGTAGAATAACAGAAGGGAGGTGGGACTAGATAGTCACCATTTGGCAACTATCATAATAACAATATTTCAGCCAAGAGAGAGCAATAGTTACTAAAATTAATGTCCAAGTTGGATGACAAATGACAGTTTGCATAGTACTTTACAAAGTACCTCCCCATGAGAAAATTTATTAATTAAAATAGGAGAAGAGATAATCTTACAATAGATAAACCTGGCAGACAACATCTTAAACCATCAAGGTGAGCATCATCAGTAATGGGAGAAAGTAAAATCATGCATCACCCGAAAAGGTGCATTGGGACCACAGCATCCCTTCTGTGATGCTCTTGCCCCAGATGCACATCTTGAATCTAAATCGTGATACTGGATTGGATCTTTTGGCTACCAATGACGTTATTGGGAAAAATGGTGAAATATGAATAAATTACAATAATGCATCTCTAATTTCTGTGGTTGCCTCATGGTTATTTAGGAGAATGTCACTGTTTGCAGGATTTTTACTATTTGGGGGTGATGGGACATCATGTTGAAAATTTGTTCTCAGATGCTTTAGGAAAAAAAAATGTCTTTGTGCGATTCCTGGAACGTCTCTGTAAATTTGAAATTATTTCCAAACGACGAAAAAAAATGGTGGCAAAAAAAGCTTATAAAAATTCTGTGTATGGAAAAAGTATGTGTGTGTATATATGCTAGCAGCCAAGGGGTGGGATGTTTTCAACATCTATGGCTTCTGCCTTTCCTTGCATTCATTCTTCTTTCCTCCAGAAACAGCCTCCAGATTTTATTTTGGGGAGTTGCCCCTCCCCCACACCCGGTCCATGTGTTGCTGGTGTTGGCACATGCCCAGGTCAGCTAGCATATTTCATCTGCCTGGCCACCGTCATTGGTTTAGGGCTCAAGTCAGCCCAATATAGGTCAACACTGGGATTTTTTTCTGAAACTATTGTGAAAGAGGCTGTTTTTCTCCTGGGGTTGCTTAACTTTTGGAAAATAAACCTGGGACTGCTTGAGACCCCCACATGGAGCCGGACTGTTTCAGGGCACAGAAAGCCATTTTAGAGGAAAGGAAAAAGAAGAGATAGAGAAACCAAGTCCTCTTGATTTCATTTTAGCCTACAGACCCAGCTGTACTTGGACTTCTGGGTTCAGTAAGCCAAATATCTTTAATGTTCCGCTTAAGCCACTTTGAGTTAGGCTCTTGGCACTTACCACTAAAAGAATCATGACTAATGTTAGCAATTCCTAATTCAGCCGGGCTAGAGTTCAGGGGGAGGAAGGGAGAGAGAGCTGGAGCTGCTAGCCAGACAAGACAGGGCCTCTGGGCATCAGGATTCAGTGGGAGTGTGGGGCCTTCAGGAGCACTTGAAGGTACTTTTGGAGAAGTGGTGAGCAGGTGGTAGGGAGACAATTGCCAAACAGAAGTCCTTCAGTGACTCTAGGCAAAGCTTGGGGGCTTAAGACTTTATCCCCAATCAACCCCACCTCCTAAGAGCTTGCTGCCCAGCCCACAGCCCAGTGGCCACACTCTTGGCACAGTCCCGACCAGAGCCGCTTGCAGACTTGGTCCTGCTCCCCACTTCCAACCCCATGGTGACTTTGCTTTGCATTTCTTCACAGAGCCTCCATTTACAAAGCACCTTGTCTCTGGTTTGTGCAACTGAGCATTGGGACAACCCTATGAGGACGGCAGGGCATATGATTTCCGTTCTACAGGTATGGAAAGTAAGGTTCAGAGAGCTAAAGCAACCTGCCCAAAGTCACACAGCTGTTCAGTGGCAGAGCCAGGACTAGGGGACAGGGCTCTTCTCTCCAAGTCCATAGCTCTTTCTAGAGCTCTCTGAACTTTGGAATTTCTGAGCTGGGGCTGAGGGATGGCACCTCTACCCTGGTATGGGAGGTGTGTTGGAAGACAGAAACTTTCCCATTAGATTTTGAGACTGCCCTTGAGTGATTGGGGAGGGGTCAGGCTTTCAGGCGCACATGAACTTTCAGGAGAGGGGAGTCAAGTGGGAACACTGTCAGGGGTCAGGATGCTGACTGGGGCAGGGTAGGGGAGCTTCACAGAATACTCAGTGTATAACCCCATGCCATGCACTGGGCAGGGCCCTGAGGAGTCCGGAATTGAGAAAGAATCAGGTTGGACCCCACACGGAAGAAGCCTGCTGTTTGGTGGAAGAGACACGTACATATGACATATGCTTACTTATGCCAGATACTGTTCTAAGTGCTTTAGCTTCTCACAGCAAGCCCATGAGAAAGATCTATCATTATCTCCATTTTAGAGATGAGGAAACTGAGTCACACCGCTGTTAAAGGAGGGGCTGGTGTTGGGACTGGAAGTCTGAGCCCAAGCTCTCAAAAGCTCCATTATTCTCCTACCAGATTCACTGAGCATCTACTACACGCCAGGCCCTGTGCTACTGCGGAGCCAGAATGAACAGGACAGACAGCCTCAGTCCTCCCAGAGCTGCTCCGCAGGGAGGCTGGGATGGGGGAGGGCAATCAGCCAGGCAGGGCCTGGGCTCTCTACCGGAAGCGTGGGTCCTGCGGAGCCGGATGCGGGCGCATCAGAGCCGGCTTCCTACAGAAATGGTAGCCAGGGTGAGTCTCTGAAGGATGAGGAGTCCAGGAGGTGGCGAGGAGAATGCTCCAGGAGGCAGGACGGCCTCAAATCACCCCTGAAGCCCTGGAGGGTGGGCAAGGTTACGGGGCTCCGGCGGTTCGAGGCTTCTGGACCTCAACCCGAGGGCCCAGGAGCCCTGTGCGCAGCCGGGCCGCCGGCACGTTGCCTGAGAGCCGGCCTGGGGGGGCGGTGGGTGCCCGTTTCCGAAATGCAGGCGGGACACTGGGGGCCTGCGGACAGGCAGGATGGGCCCCGGATTCTAGAGACACTGAAGAAAACGAGTCTACAGAAGTGACAAGAGAGCCGTCTAGGCACACGATTCAAACCAAGGAAAGCTGGGCCCAGTAGGGCCACGGGGAGCTCACCGGGAGGGGCCAGCCCCCTCCCCCCGGGGTGCAAGGGGTCCGCGGGGAGGCCATTGCCCAAGGCTGGGGGGCCCAGGAACGGAGGGCGGGGAGGTGAGGGGGATCCAGGTGGGCTGGATGCAGGCGGGGGTGGGGGGGTGAGGGCCAAGCGGGGGATCCAGGCGGGGATGGGGTGGGGAATCCAGCTGGGCAGGACGCAGGCAGAGGGAATCCGGTCGTGGGGACGCAAGCAGGAGGGACCCGGGCAGCCGGGCAGCCTGGACGCGGGCGGGAGGGATGGGGCGGGGAAGGCGGGCAGCGCCCAGGGGCACGCACGTTGGGAGCGGGGAGCTGGAGGCGCGGGAGCTGGGGAGGCAGGGCCCTGGGGAAACAAGGGCTAGGGCCCTGCCCAGGCGAGGGGGGCCACTGGCGGGGGCGGGGGTCAGAGCGGGGAAGAAAGAGCAGACACGTGCCCAGAAGACCACCCAGGCCTTTTGGAGAAGGGCTTGGACAGGAGCGAGAGAAGAGTAGGAGGCTGTTGTGAAGAGGATTCGTAGAGGTGGCGGGCCAGGGCCAAGGAGAGCGCAGCGCGGATCCGAGCCCAGGGATCCAGATTTTAGAGGGAGAAGACACCCCCCCCCCCCCCCCCCGAGCTCATGAGATGTCTGTCTGGGGGCGGGGTGTTAAAAGCCCGCTCTTGGCTGTGAGACCTCAGTTTGAGACCCATGTTGCCACTCCCTAGCAATGCAACCCAGGGCAAGTTACCTAACCTCTCTGAACTTCAGTTTCTTTGTCTGGAAAGTGTAGCTAACGATCTGTTTATCTTATAGAGCTGTTGTAAAGGTTGGAGCAACATAAGCAAGGGGCCTGGTACTCAGTAAGTCCCAAGTGAACCATAGCCATGTTTAGTCTGTAGATTAGGTGGTTTTGCAAGAAAGAGCCTTTTGGGGAGCATAAAAAGTCATAGGTTCTTGTCCTCACTCCCTCTCCACAAGCTGGGTGGCTTTGTGAGGCAAGCTCCCCAGGGCTTCTGGGTCCTCCTTTGTAAAATGGGGACACTCGTACCTCCCACCCTGGACTTGGAGCGAAGCAGATGAGACATTGTGTGAGCGGGAGCTTGTGACCCACCGGGAGAGACTGGGATGGCTGGTCCAGCTGGCACGCGGGCCTGCGCCACAAGCTGGGCTGCCAGGTCTTAGGGGCCTCCCTGCATTCGCTTTAGGGATTTCTTTATCTGCCCTGGAATGTGCCGGCAGTCTTAGGCAATAGGGAATAATGTTTCTCACACTCTTACATCAGCAGTCCCCTAATAGGCATTGAACTCACACACCAACCACCATGTTTAAGCAAATTTTAAAAGAACGTGGTGTTTCTAAAATAATAAAAATGCAACTTTGTAAAAGTAATATGAAAGATAACTGTTTTGTATCATGAGAGGGATGATACCTTCTGAAAATCTCCGCCAGTGTATCTATGCCCTGACAATAAGAGGCCATAAGGGTTTTCACATCCTGTCAGTTTCTTTTCTTACTCCTTATTTGTACTAAATTAGAAAATTCTAAACCACAATTACAGGTCATTAGAAATGGCAGCACATGTGTGGTGGCTGTCAGATGGTTGTGGATTCGGACCAAACAAGAATCCAGAAATCACAGAGCCGTTTCTCCCTGCAGACTGTTTTCCACTCTTCTGGACACTAGGTCAACAGGGACAAAGCTTCTAAAAGTTAGAAGACTGAGTATTTCACCTAGAGAGAGAGAGTAGCAGACAGAATTTAATCCTCTCTTTAGCTGAATTTGACTCTAGAAAGAATTCTTTAAGTTCTGATGTAATATTTGGATGTGGTTTTATATTAATCTTAATAATATGCCATTGATTCCATTCTCCTGCTCAGAAACTAAAGTCACCAAATGTTGAGACAGAATCAAACTCTCATAATGGAGCAGTCACACTGCAGTTTGGTTTTAAGAAATGTGTCTAAGTTGATCCTCAACCATGAACATCATAATAGTTCGGTGATGTCTGGGCAATATAGAAATGGAACAGAGTGCCATGTGAGCAGGACACTTAAGATTCTAGAACGGGGGGCACCTGGGTGGCTCAGTCGGTTAAGCGTCTGCCTTCGGCTCAGATCATGATCCCAGGGTCCTGGGATGGAGCCCTGCATTGGGCTCCCCGCTATGCGGGAAGCCTGCTTCTCCCTCTCCTGCTCCCCCTGCTTGTGTTCCCTCTCTCGCTGTGTCTCTCTCTGTCAAATAAAAAAAAAAAAAGTAAAAAAAAAAAAAAATCCTAGAACGGGTCTTAAGTGGCATTATCAATGACACGAGAAAATGGTTTTATCTCATCATTCTTTTCAAAACTTCTTGTGGGAACCTTTTTCTCCAAAGCTAGAATCTCTCAGGGTGGAAGAGTAGACTCTTGGACTTGCTGCCCTTGTCTTCGCATAAGATGCTGAAAAGGAGTATGGTCAGTGAACGAGACTGGATCATAGTCACGGTTTTGACTGTTTCCTTCAACTCTATTGGAGAGCATTTTGATTTGGCCATTCATTACAGAGATCCAAAATAACAGGGGCTTAAACAAGACAGCAATCAATTTCTCTTCTGGATGGTAGTCCAGAGATAGGTGGTCCAGGGTGGGAAAGTGGTCATTCCCCATTAGTTTGTCCAAAGATACAGGCTTCTTCTATCTTATTGTTCTGCTACCTTTAGGTCTTGCCCTCACTGGCATGCTCCAAGGTGGCTCACCATGACGTGAGATTCCAATCAGGAGTTGAAGGAAAGTGGAGTGGAAAGGCATGCACAGTCCCTATAAAGACCTGAAAGTCATACTTCAGCTCACATTCCATTGGTCAGAACACTGTCACATGACCACATCTAGCTGAAAGGGAGGATGGGAAATGTAGTTTTTATTCTGAGTGGTCATGCATCCTGCTAAAAACTGAGAGAGAGGGGGACAAGGGATATTGGGGGACAATAGCTGACATTACTAAAATGTGGGGGGAAATCAGGAAACAGATAGAAACTGGCTTTCAGGCACAGTCTCTTTTTTCCTTGGAAGGGTGCCCTTCCTGGTGCTCCCTCAGTAGTGATTGCCAAACCATCTTTTCTTTTCTTTTTTTTTTTTTAAGATTTTATTTATTTATTTGAGAGAGAGAGAGAGAGAGATCACGAGCGGGGGGAGGGGTAGAGGGAGAAGCAGGCTCCCTGCTGAGCAAAGAGCCCCATGTGGGGCTTGATCCCAGGACCCTGGGACCATGACCAGAGCCGAAGGCAGATGCTTAACCGACTGAGCCACCCAGGCACCCTCAAACCATCTTTTCAGTTCATATCATGATTCATGAAATAATTCATGTAAGCAAAGAATCTTTTTTCCTGAAGCAAGGATTTTTAGTGATAAAACTAAAAGTTATCAAATGCTTTTCTCAGTTATATGAACCACACACATGCTAAGTGTGGTTGGATTCAGCACATTATTGATTTTAAATGTTTTTTTTTAAAGTTTATTTATTGAAGTAATCTCTACACCCAACATGGGGCTCGAACTTGCAACCCCAGGATCAGGAGCCACACATTCTTCCTACTGAGCCAGCCCGGTGCCCCTGCACATCATTGATCTAAGCCAATGTCACATACACGGGCCCATATGAATGTTTGAAAAAAGAGATGAGTTGAAACTGTTTCTTCAAATCATTGATCACGCCACTTCAGACCAGTTCTAAGATCTTAAACAGCTTGCTCAGATGGCGATACGTTCATTTTCGATAGTCCAAACCTAAACTTAGAGGAGCAAAAATGTTCAATGTTTAGTGAGGAGTGTAAGATGGCCGGGTTTATTAAAACCAAATTATTTTTTCCTAATGTATGCATCTGGTACTATGCGATGTCCACACTGTCATTCGATAAAGGAAGTTTGCCAAAAGCTGGTTCTGCTTTCTCTCTGAGAAACATGTGTCATGAATAAACAGTTCTTTCACAAGCTTCTCAGATAACATTACTTGTATCTGTGTTTGACTAAGAGGAGTGCAATTTTAAATGCTGCCTGTGTCATTTTGTTTTTCTTCTTGCCTTTAGTGGGGGGAAAAATATCAATCAGTTTAGTCCTGGAAAGCTTATTTTACTCTTTGTTCTGGGAAAAAAAAAACAACCCTCTAATGGTTTACCAGAAAGGTCACTGTGCTTTGTTTAAAAATGGTATTAAAGTCTTGATGGTTTTATGCCGCTATTTGACAAAGTTTCATAACACATAACACACTGGGGATTAAGATGGGCTGGTTAGCTGGTTCAGTGAAGTCCAGTGTTGGATATTCAATATCACACTCATTATTTACACTTTTTTTTCTCAGCTGCTTGTGCAAAATCATCACATGTGTCCTGGTTCTTACAGATTTACATTTTTCCAAACTAAATTCTTGTTCACTATTTACTTTCATAACACTGTGCTCAGTTGTAGTATTTGGATTACTATTTTCATCACTCTTCTCAAGCTTTAATGAGCCACTTTTGAGCTGTTGACTTATTTGAGTTGAGGATATTACACATCACAAAACTAATAACTAAAACCCATAAATGACAAGAAAATATATCGCGGGAGACAAACTGCCAAGATGGATCAACCAAACGCAAACCTTATAGCTCATGCACAATGTTGAAAAATGCGACAATTATTAAGGACATAATGGGGTTGCTGTGAAAATCTTAACTTTGCACTTGAATGTTGTGAGTAAAATAATTCGATCCTTTCTTCCTTGGAGATCTCTGCCACTTGCAGACCACTTGTAGACTTTTAGGGACCCCCCCCCGCCAACTGTCGATGGACCACACTTTAGGAAAATTTCTATAGCCAGCAAGCCTACTGTCTGAGTCATGGGATGGAGGGTGGGGGTGTCCTGGCCACTGGTCTCTGGCCACCTCCAGTTGGAAGTGAGTGTCCTTAGCTGAGTGACATGTTTCATGGGAGGAACACTGATGGACACATCAGCGGACACATCAGCGGACATCCAAGAGAGATCTAGGGCAATATAATGACAAGAAACCCGGGCAGCTCAGTTTGAAGGAGACTCATGGAAACAGGAAGCGTCTGTCAGAACCCAGCTCGTGATGGGCAGTTCCCGCCACATTGTCACCTGATGTCCCTGCTTAGGTACTCTGCCTCGACCGGGGCCCTGTGGCATAAAAGAAGCTGTTTTTCAAACAGTGTATAATCCTCCAATGCAGATGGCCTTTCTCCAAAACCCTAGGGGGCTACACTGTGATTCTCCTACTGGGGTGTCAAAGCCTTTTTTGATGTCACAAATACCTCTAATACCATAGGGTCCGAGCGTCCGATTGTGCCAGTGGCCATGCCTGAAACAGTTACAGAGCTCTTTCCTGCTCTGGGTCTCACTCAAATTTGGGAGCCTTTCATGTCACCTGTAAATGGGTCAGAGCCGTGTTCCCAAATGTAGAATATGTTTTCTCCAGCACTAGCAAAGCCCTAAAGATGTGCTTTCTTATTTGTGGCGAGAAGTACAAGATGCAATTATTTCTCCCTGTCTTTGGAAGGATGTCCACGCATGCCCCAGACCTCTAAACCCCTAAGAACTTCACTGATGTTATGAGCTTCTACACTTTGGCAGCGTTTTTTCCTTCCCATCTCCTGGGATGCACACGTCTTGTGAAAGCTTCCCCCACTTCTTGCTCTCTGGTCCACTCTACATGATGTCAATTGTAGATCATCAAAATAGTAGATCAATCTGATATTCTGTAGAATGTCCAGATGATCCAGGTCCCCTCAGACTGTTATCACAGAGAGTGGGAGCGTAGTATACTCTGGGACAAGACCTTAAAATGTGTACCGTCATCCATCCCAAGTGAATGCAATTGTTTCTGCTGCTCCGGACAGGGAGGAGAAAGAATGCACTTGCTGGACCAATGGCCACATACCATGCACCCAAGGTGAGCTCATCTGCTTTAGTAAAGCTATCCCACCTGGCCCAGCACCTGCAATGGGATTAGTTGGTAGTGTCCACTGAGGTCCTCCAGCAGCTATCTGGTTGACTTTCTGGTTTTACAAGACTTATAACCATTCTAGCATGCCTGCTTCCCTGCGCCTTTCCATCCCTGTCTGTCTCCTATGGCAATTCTAGCATTTCTACTTTACTTAGTGTGAAGTTGGCCCACAGTCGATCCCGATCCCAAATCCTATTACAGAGTCTGCTTCCTGGGGCTCCTGGCTGCCTCAGTCAGTAGAGCACATGACTCTTGATCTCGGGGTTGTGAGTTCAAGCCCCACATTGTGTGGAGAGATTACCTAAAAAAAGAAAATCTTAAAAAGATAAAGGCTGTTCCCTTGGACCATTCCTGGTACCAACTGTCTTTAGGACAAGTCCCTGGGAAATGGACTCTGTAATGGAAATTTATGTGCAGGAATCTGTCGGGGAGTGAATAAAACAGGACTTAGCAGAGGGAGATCGTTAACTGCAACACATTCCAAACAGAAGCCTCAGCCGATCCCACCAAGAGCTCTGGAGCTGAGGTGGCCCTTAGGAGTTGGACCCCTTGAGACAAGGGGTTGGGGCTTTTGTGCCCTCACGTTAACCAGTCAGAGGTTGACTGCCTCTGCCGAGGGAGCATGACCTCTGGCGAAGAACATCACTTTGGCTGACAGTGATTCTTGGAGAGGGCTGGGGAGCCAGCAGCCTTCCACATTGCTATCTGCGGGGGAAATGGGTATCTCAGGCCTGTGGCAGGCGTCTGGGCAGCACACCCCGGGGGTGCCTACAGCAGAGGCTGGGGCAGGGCAGATTTCAAAGACCTCTCCAGCCACCGGAGCTTCTTTGAAAGGTAGTGATGGCCCCGTCACCGGAAGTATGTGAGCCTGAGTCTATAATGACCTGTCCAGGGCTTTACAGAACAAAAGCATGGCCCGAGCAGAGCTTGGCCTCAATGAATGGTTTTCAAACGGGGTTCCGTGACACCTGAAGGGTTTCTTAGCGTTCTCAGGGGGCTGCGTGGCGAGTCTGTATTCAGGTTCATCCACGCCCTTTCCCTTCACTGCTGTGACCAGAACAGCCCCACTTTCATCTGCGCATAGGCTAGGGCTCTGCACAAGGTTTTGTTTGCAGGAGGGCTTTTGCTGCTGAAAAATAACACTAGGAAGTTTTACAGAATACCTAACCAGGATTCCTCAAGCTGGTGAAAAATAAGGAAATACGGAGAAACTCTCATAAGCCCGAGGAGACCAAGGAGACATGACAAAACCAAATACGGTGTGACATCCTGGGTGGGATCCTGGGACAGGAAAAGGACATTAGTAGAAAAACTAGTGAAATGCCAATAAAATCTGGAGCTTAGTTATTAGTAATGTACCAACACTGGCTTCTTAGTTTTGGCAAATGTAACATGGTGCTGTAGGCTATGAACATTAGGAAGAACTGGATGAGGGGCATATGGAAAGCCTGTTTCCTTTGCAACTCTGCTGTAAATCTAAAATTGTTCCAAAATAAAAAAAGGTTGTTTTAAAAAATTGCATTAGGAGCCCATCAGACCAGAGATGAGGCGAAGGATGGGCTTTGCTGATGCAGGAAGGCACCCCAGGAAGAGGTCAAACTTGGATATTAGGTGGGGTGAGATATCAGAACATTGGTGATTGGGTAGGATTCTTGCCCACAGATTTCTATGTGGAATGTTGGATTTTCATGTTCCTGTCCTTCCCTATCTCCAGCTTCTCCAGGGAAGTAAGGACCTGTCTGGGAAGGAGGGAACTGAAGTTGGGCTCACCTGAGTAGACGGGACTATTGAAACATTAAAGTTTGAACAGACTTTGAAGGGAGATCAAGAGGCTGGTTTGTGTGCTTCAGTCCCTTCATCCTGGCTAAATACTCTCCAAAGCAGAGCCCAAGCTAAGCCCAGGAGAAGCCGGAGGAAGGAGGAGACACAGGCCCTGCCCCCAGTCTGAGGGAGGAAACCTGAGCTATGACCTCAAGGAACCCCAGTGTGGTGGGGAAACACAGAGCCTGCCCTCAGGGAGCCCTCAGTCTAAATGAGGAGACATAGTCCCTACCTTTGGGAGCTCTTGTCTGATGGGAGGGACACAGTCGGAAGGGGGAGGCAGGATACATTCCAGACATGCCGACTAGTGATGGCTAGGCTGACTTTCAGATATTGGTACTCGGGGACAGGAGAGCCTGGGAGGAAGGCTTGAAGAGGAGTGGACTGTGCCCTTTGTAGAAAGAACCCAGTAGGAAGGGTCCTGGGACTGAGCTGATGGGTCCCCTGGAAGTGGGTCCTGCTCAGACATGGATATCCGCTCAGATGGTGGGTAATCGAACCTCTGATCCATTGTCCTCACAAGGACTGAGAGCAGTTGACAAGCAGTGAAGGGACAGGGAAGGGCAGGTGAGGGATGAGGGAGGGATACACACAGAAAGACAGCAAGGGAGAGAATCAGCCAGAGACGCCAGGAGAAGATCTGAGATGGAGAGATACGGAAGAGATGTGAGCATAAGACCAAAATAGAGGCAGAAGCAGAGAGCCCCGGTCCCGCCCCACCCCGCCTCTGCCCCTGCCCTCCCCACCTCAGCCCCGACCCCCAGCTGACCCAGCCCTGGCCCCCAGCTGGCAGACCCCATTTGCATCTCCCTGCCTCTGTGCTCTCATTCAGGCTTTGGCACTGCCCCGGTGTTTTCCCTCACTAGACGTCAAATGCAAACTAGAGCCAAAATCCACAGGTCCTGGCTGGCTGGGGAGGAGGTCCCTGGGAAGGAAGGAGAGGGAGACGAGGCGCAGCCCTCACCTACTGTGTGGTGCTGGGCAGGGGCAGGTGGAGGAGGCGGGGAGGACCTGTTCACCTCCGTGTGCCGAGGGCCTGGTACAGCGCTGGGCACAACGGGGCAGTCTGCAGTGGTTCCCGACTGGCTGAATGAGTTGTACCTGGCCATTCTTAGAGAACGGGCTAAGGCATGGTGGTGAGAGCCTCAGGTCAAGTGTCAGCTTCACAACTTCCTCACTGTGTGACCTTGAGCAAGTTACTTAACCTCTCTGAGCCTCAGTTTCTTCATCGGTAAATTGAGGATGAGGATATTAACAAAACCTATGTCACAGGATAGCTGTGGCCATTCAGTGAGCTAACATCTATCGGGCCCTTAGGACAGTGTCGGGCATGCAGAAAACAGCAAATAACTCAGCCTGCAGCATGTGTATGATTTTCCTGCGTCTGTTACCCGCATGCATGTTCAGTGTGGATGTGGTGTGTGCAAGGGGTGCTTCTGGGCTGGACCACAGTGAAGGCAGCAGCGATGGAGAGCAGTGGGGGAAGAGTGCCGGCTCTGTGGCCAGGCCAGGCAGGCGTGGGATCTAGTCACAACCTCACCACTTCTTGGTTGGGGGCATCCCCAGCAAGGAGCTTCTCTAGAAGCCCCTTATACAGAATGGGTATAAGACCTTCCTTGGGGGATTGTCCCTGGGGAGGAGCCGACTGCCTCTTGAAGCACGACCTAGGGCTGTCATTCCTTCCCATATTGTATGTGGTCTGTGGTACGTGGCTATGCGAGTCTGGTGGTTGCATGGATTTGCAAATACGAGAGACATGAGGCAATGGAAAGAAGCCTGATCTGGCAGTCGGGGCACCTGAGTGCTCTCCTAACTCTAGGAAGGGTGTCTCGGGGCAATGCCTCAATCCTTCTGGGTCTCGGGTTCTTCATCTGGACAAGAGAGGTGTTGAGACCGACCTCCCAGAGCTGTCAGAAGGATCCGATGAGATGGTGTGTGAGGTGCCACCAGCAAACAGCACTTCTCAAGAGCTTTTCAGCCGCCGGGGTGCCCGCGGCTAGTTTCCAGCCACCTGGCACGGCGATCCTTCCCATACATGCGCACAGATGGAGTGTGCATGTTTGTGCAAATAGCCACTTCTTCGGGCAAGGCAGGAGGGCATCTCTTGGCATCCACCCTGGGTCTCTTGGACCTGTCCAGTGGTGGTGAAGCCTGCAGGGCTCTGGAGCCAGGCTGCCTGGGTGTGAATCCCAGCTCAGCCACCTTCTAGCTTTGTGACTCCAGGCAAATGACTCAACCTCTCTGTGCTTCTCTTTCCCCCTCTGAAATTGGAGACAATAATAGCACCCTCCTCAGAGAGCTTTGTGAGGAAGACACAGTTCAAACGTGCAAAGTGCTTACGGCCCAGCCTGGTACAGATGTTTGTGGTTATTCCTGAGTTGGACTGGGTCGGAGGGGTGCACTCTGCTGCCCAGTTCCCACGTCTTTCCTGGCCAACAGATAGCTCATCCCCTGGAACAGTCCTTCCTGAGCTCTGACCAGTTTCCCTTAGGCAGAAGTTCCTCGAAGGGTGCAGCCTGAGGCACAGCAGCCAGAACAAGCTGCTAAAATAATCACATTTACAGGAGGCCCAGGATGTCGATGGGACAGATATTTTTGAAAGTGAATGTTAGTGAGTTTCAGGAAAGAGAGGCGGGGGACATGCTTCTGCAGGTCCCCAGCTGGCTGGATAAGAGCAAGCTTTTCTGCACTCGATTCCTCCCCCTCTCAGACCCCGTCTCACCCAGAACCTCACAAGGAGGCTAGCCACCTGAGGGGGCGCATGGATTGGCCTTGGCAGGGTCCGATCTCCCTTCCCACGGCTCCTGCTATGCCCTTGCCCTGCCAGTGACCTCGGGAGGAGGAGACCCAGGAGCCAGAAAATGTAAAAGGGTGCTGGTGGGGAAGGGGGTGATAGGAATGAGAGAAGAAATGCGGGGCCATCAGAGAGAGGGAAATAGAAATGGGGGGGGGAGTCCACCAGACCGAAGTAGGCAGAGGGTCCTGTGCACACGCAGATGGATGTGTGAAAGAGTGTTTGCCAGAGTGTGTGAGTGAATGTGTGTGAGAGGGTGTGTACGCGTTTGTGCCTGAGTGTCCGTCTGACCGGGAAGAGACAGATTCACAGACCCACACCACCGGCAGGGACTGTTTCTGACCAGACTGCTGTGCCACAGATGGGGAAGCGGGCTCAGGAATGAAATGTCCAGTCCCTGGGCAAGTCAGGAACGAGACCCTTGGTCCCTAGACAACTAATCCAGAGTTGGGGGGTGGGGATGGAGGGGGAAGATGAGGAGGAAGGCGGCCAGGGAGACCCGTTTTGCGGGGAGAGGATTGGGAACTCTTCCTAACTCCTGCATTTGCCCTTGGTCTCCCCAGCGCTGCCCCAGAAGACAGGAGAGGACAGGGGCAGGGGCAGGGGCGGGCAGGAGCTTCGCAGGGTGCAGGGCCCCTGGTGGGGGGGGGGATGGTCCAGCATCGGGCCTCCCCCTTTCCTGCAGACGTGGACTCCCCACCCCAGCCAGCTGGGACGTGTCACCCCTGGAGCCCCCGGCAGAAGCCGTGGCCTCTCCAGCTTCCTACTGACCCAGACTTGAACGTGGGGAGGGCCCTTCAGAAAGAGGTTTGGGCCCATTCCCAGTTTGGCAAAGCTGAGCCCTAAAATGGAGCGGGGAGGAGCCTGAGCCCACCGAAGTTCTGGCCCTCTCCTCCCTGTCCCTCCTCAGTTTCCCCCACCTGGGCAATGGCAGAAAGGCCAGGACATTCTATCTGTGAGAGGTGAAGTGGAATGGGGAGGGGGACTCTGAGCAGGGCCTCACTGGCTCGTGCATATGGCTTCCCTGCTCCTCCTCCAGAGCCCCCTGCCTGGGAGGAGCACCCTCTGTCCTTAGGTTGAGGGAGGAGGGGAAAGAGGGTCCGCAGCTGGGGAAGGGAAACTGCAACCAGAGCAGACATTCCCAATGACTCACGGACCCGGAACGCCTCGAGAGGGGGCAGGACAGCCCTCTGCTCAGCTGGGGCAGCCGGAGAAGACCCAGGCCCCAGGGGGCCGGGGGGGGTGGTGAGGGGAAGTCAGAAGGGCAAGAAACAGAGCCCTGGAGAGGCTCAGGGAAGGTCACTGAGAGGTGCCTTAGGGAAGAGCGACCTTGGGCCTCCCCACTTCCATCCTAGCCACAGATGGTGCTCCCACTGCAGCAGGCACAGTGAAGGTTGGCTGTTACCCCAGACACCCCCCTTCCCTTCCCCGGCCTTCAGGGAACTCTCTTTCTGGAGAATGGCTTGAGAGAAGGAAAACGTTCTGCACCTACCCCTTCCTGGGACTGAGAATCACACCTTCCCGCCCTAAGGAGGCAGGGGGATGGCACTGATGATCTCCACGGAGCAACCCCCCCACCCCGCCATGTTCCTACCCACTCCAACTTCCTTCACTGCCATGCTCCTCCCGTGACCCCAGACCCCTCCATTTGCTGGGCCTCCTCTCTGGAGAGGGGAAACTGAGGCCCAGAGCAGACTGGAGGTACAGGGCATACAACTGCTCCCTCCCAGGTCTGCCTGACCTGGCAGAGCTCTGGGCTCAGGGTGCCTGTGTCCAGTCCCTCCTCCCCCCAGCAGAAGAGGCCGTAAAGCCTTTAGTCTACGTGGCAGGCAGAGGGGGGCCTGCGAGGGAAGGGAGCTGGGAATGAGGTCAGCGGGTTGGATGGGCCAGGCTGTGGCTGTGAAGGCATCTGGGCTGCAGCAGTCTGGAAGGTAGGGGCCTCCGGGCCGGCCACTCCCAGCCCCAACCCGCCATCCACCCGCCCACCACGGCCTGTCTCCCGGCTCCTCCCCTCCCTGCAGCCCACACTCCAGCCAGGCCAGATGGTTCCCATCAAGCCTCTTCCATGTGGCAGCTCCACCCTACCCACCAGGCTCCCTTCCCCCTCCGGCCACACGGCTCAGCGGAGAGTAGGGGAACAGCTCTCCTGCCCTGCCCTCCCCAGGCCTGGACTGGTATCATGTGGGATCCCTGCACACGTCGACCCCCTATCCCCAACCCCAAGTCCTTCCCTGGCCCCTCCAGCTCTCCAGCAGCCGCCACCACTCAGGATCTTGAAGTGCAGCAGGGATCTTGCCTCAGACCCCTCCATCTCAGCTGTGTGACTGCAAGCAGGTCAATGCCCTACTCTGAGCCTTAGTTTTCTCATCTGGGCAAGGCAGGGGGGAACACAGGGCAGAATGAGCTCAAAGTTTCATTCTACCTGAACATCAGTTGTTGTATTGTATTCCCACTTTTAAAAGAATGTAAAGTTCCCAAATCTAGCAGCAACAGAACACCAACTCTGGAGGGGTCATCTGGTCTACCTCTTTGCCCGCTCCCAAGCCGTGTTTCCTTGATGGTCTGAGACCCACAGATCCCACACACTTTCCTTGCATCTCCCCCTCTCCCCCAAGGGCTCCAGCCTTCTAACTTGAGCTCTGCTGCCACTGAGGTAGAGGTTTTCTGAGCAATTCCTTGGCAAAAGGCTTATAACCGTACGCTGCTCAAAAGCAGTCACTGGCTCTCTATGGCCACCAAGCAGATTTTTAAAAATATTCTGCCAGAATGCCAGTCCTCTAGAAGTTGGTCCCCGCCTACCTTTCCAGCCTTATCTTCCACGTTTCCTCTGCCCAATGCCTTCTCCCCACCACCTCTGTCTCTGTTGGAGTCAGGGGGAGGTTTCCCAAGTTTGGCGGTGCCCTCCCTCCCGTTCCAACCCTGCATTCAAAATCTGTCACTCACCTGCAAGGCTCAGCTCGAAAGCAGCTCCTCCCTGAGACCTGACTTACCTCCTATTGGCATTCTCATCACCTTTGCATCTCCCTGGAGACTTCCATTTACCAAGCATGACACAGGCCAGCAAGGAGGTCTCACTACTTACCCCATTCCGTGGATTGGGGAAAGGAGGATCAGAGAGATGGAGAAACTTACACAAAATCACGCAGCCAGCACTGCCCTGAGTGAGAGACATTTCTGTCTTTCTTTTATTCCCCATCCAGACTTCCCATTCCCTAAGGACAGGAACTGTGGTCCCCAGAGCTCTCCTCAGCACAAGGCTGGCCCCAGGAGGTCTGTAATAACCATCCACGAAATAGAATTGACTAGAGTGTTTGCAATAGACACCAAACTCAGGATGTTCTTCCCTACATGGTGCCCTCACCCAATCTTTCCCTTCCAGGGAACCACACCATCCAGTCTCTCAGAAGACCAGGAGTCATCCCTGCTCCTCACCGCCACACTCCCACATCCGCCCACCCCGGCGCCTATAAAATTCTGCCTCCCAAAGTGCTCCTGAATCTATTCTCTTCTCTGTTTCCATCCCCTTCAACCAGGTTGGTCCAGGCTCCCAGCGTCTCTCAGCCCTGCAGCCGCTGACTTCTACCAGAGCCCCCCCGAGTGACAACGGCCATCTTCTACAAACACAGACCTGACTCCGCCCCTCCCTGCTTCAGACCCTCTACTGGGGCCCAGACCTCTCAGGACCTGACTGAAACCCCTGATGTGCCTTCGTTGGCCTTCCGGCCTTTGCTTCCTGTGCTCCAGTCACCCTGGCCTTCTTGGATTCCGTGGACATCTAGAATTTGCCATGCTCCCCTCTGCCCCAGAGCCTCTGCATATGTGGTACCATGACACTCACTGCCAAACCCCCACCCTGCCACCTATCCCTTACCTAAGGTGTCCCTAGCTCATCTGCCAACCTCTTCAGGACAGCCTTACCGGGCCCCTAGGTCTAGACTCCCCGGGGTACCTACTACTGAGAGTGCCATGTTACTTTCCTTCATGACCTTTACAGCTGCAATGACGTGTTTATTTATGTGATGTCATTCAAGTCTGTCTCTACCAGACATAAGCTCCATGAGGACAAGCACCGACTGGCCAGGCCCCAGAGCAAAGTGCCTGGCGGACAAATATGGTTGAATGAGCAATTCTGGACCCTTTCTCTGTCCAAGCCACACTCTGTCTAAAGGGGTGCTCTGCCCAGGACTGGTACAAGTGAGAGGACTGGGATCCCTCATCCCCCACTCAACCCCACCCCCAGAAACTCCAGAATCCTAGGTTTTCCAGGAAGAACTTGTGGCCAAGGTAGAACGGGAAGACACCAGACACCTGTGGCCAAGGCTTCTTTGTGGGGGGAGGGATGAAGGGATCAGCTGGGCTCTGAACAGATGCCTCTATCTCACAGAGGTTCACCCTACCCCTTGCTTTTTTTCCTTTCAACTCCAAGCTTCAAAGGAGCCTTTGCACCCACCTCCTCGGCACTTGGACCTGACATCTGGCTGTGGCACGAGCCTTGGCCCCCTGGGCCCCGCCCCCTAGGCTAGGGGCTCGCCCCAGGTGGAGGCTTGCATGCAGCATCATCACAGCATCGAAACACAGAAGCATCGGAAGACAGCCCCAGGAAGGGACGGAGGAGCCAGAGATACCAGAAGAGAATATGAGAGAAAGAGAAGGAGGGAGGAGGAGAGTGTGGGTGGGCGGGTTGGAACAATGGGACCAACAACGCAGAGGAGAGAAAGAAAGGGGAGGAAAAAATCTAAGAAAAAGAACGAAAATACATGAAAAGGAGAAATGGGGGTGGGGTGGGGTGATAAAAGAATAGGGAAAAGGGGGGAAGTGGGGAAAGAGAACGGGGCTAAAGCAAGTACAGAGCAGAACCCAACCAGAAAGAGGTAAATAGCAATTCAATGAAACCTGCTCTGCCCCCAGACCAGGTGAGAGCTAAAGATGTGATCAAGCCCCTGCCAGGTCCCTGACCTGCGAGCTCACGCTCCAGCAGGAAAGATGGGCATTGACTCCTCACTTGAGAGCACCACCGAGCAGAAGCAAGAGCCCATCCAGCACCTTACTCTCAGTTGGGACCCGCTGGGGACCTGGTGAGGTGGCTGGAGTGGGCCTGGGGAGTCCTGATGTCACTGATGGATCACGCTCCAGCCTCTCTCCTCCGGGTTGTCCCAGCCCCTTCCCTGGTTCCTCTGCCTCCACTTTCCCCTTCTTGGACTGCGCCCCACCCCCCAAGAATGGGGCTGGCCCTGCCAGGACTAGAAGTCAAGGCTTCTCTTCAAGAGCCTGGACTGAGGGCACAGTCTAGAAAAGAATGAGCTGCTGGCTGGGCCTGGATGTGAGGTCGTGTGTGAGAGGAGGGAGAGCCAAAAGCACAGGGGACCCAGAGAAAGAGCTCAGGCGAGGGAAGGGTGGAGAAAGGACCAGAGTCCTATGGGAGAGAAAGAGGAGGGAGGCAGGGGACAGACAGACAGACAGGAGTGGGGGTGGGGGAGAGCAGGGAAAGAAAGACCGACAGGAGGGAGGATGGGGCATCTTCTCACTCTCCTCCCCTCACAGCTAAACTCCTCCTCCAAGCTCTGTGCACTCTGACCCCATTTCCTGGCCTCCCACCTGCTCCTCAGGCCCTCCAGCCTGGCTTCCTCACCCATCACTCCACTGAAACTTAGGGCACTAATCCATCGCCACCGTGCTGCCAAACCCAGGGAGCATTTTGCCCCTCATGGTACTAATTCTCTCTGCAGCATCTAATTCTCCCTACCTCTAGAACAATCTTCCCTTCCCTTACAGGACACCCACCATCCCTCTCCTCCTTGCCCTTCTACTCGCACTCTCGTCGTGTCTCCTGTGCGGAGGGGCTTCTCCTCCCCTTCCCACCCCTTCAGCCCCCAAGGGTCCTCAGGCTCTGTCCCGGCCCTTCATCTGTCCTCTCTCCATGCTCGCTCAGGAGACAAGTCCTTCCACACCATCGTCCTGGGGGCCCACGTTTGCCTTTCCCCTGAGCTCTAGACCCAGACACCAAAAGGGTTGCCCCCGCCTTTCTGCCTGGATGTCTCACAGGCACCTACCTAACACTCCACATGGACGAACTTCATTCCTCATCTTCCCTCTAAACCTGGGAAAGATGAAGAGACAGAGGGACATCTCTGAAGCCTGAGGGACTTGGGTTGAGGCTGAGAAAGAGCAGAGCCGTGCCTGGAAGCTAAGGAACTTAGCTGAAGACCCAAGGGCCGGGCCAGTGTGTTGCTGAGCAAAGGAAGGGCGAGAGGAGCGCACACACTTGGGGTCTGCCCCAGACTCTGCCCCCAGGGACCCTCAACAGGACCAGAGCACACCTCCATGACAGGGACGTGTGGAGACCAAGCTGTTCTCATGCCTCATCCCTGAAAGCCACACTCTCAGACTCCCTCTCCTTCTCTCTCCTCAACCCTCTCCCAGGGACCCTCTCCCCACACCCCCCTTTGGGGCCAGGGTGAGGGGAGAGGAGCATTCTGGAAGGTCAAGACCGGGGAGGGAGGGCAGGGGAACTTCAGAGCGGCTGGAAAGGGCTGATGTCCACACCCCCCCACCACCACCAGGTGCCCTACTTCTCCCTAGTCCCACACCACAGAGTCTAGACTGGGGGCTTGGGGGGCTCCTGAGGGAGGGGGGCACTGGGGATCACAGCCCTGCCCCATCTCTCATGGAGGGAGGGCACTTGGGGAAATTTGGAGAGGGAGAGAACTCAGAGCTCAGCACTTTCCCCTTTCTGTTTTTCTTCTTGAGGAATTTTTTTCCCTTAGTGCTGATGACTTTACCATTGCTTGGGGGTGTGTAGGGGGGAGATTTTGGCTTTTGTCTCCCCCCCCAACTCCAAATGCCCGACTAAGTCTAACATTCCACAAGAAGCCAGAGCTTCAGAGTTTCCTAAAGATGAGGTGGCGTCTCCTCCCCTCTCCCAGCTCCCTCCCTCATCCCTACCCCCCCAAGTCTCAAGTCCAAGGAGGCCCAGCCAGGCTGGGAGGAGACCCCAAGCACATTCTTCCTCTCACTGTCATGCTGCAGAAATTAAAGACACATCTTCGGGCTGGGCGCCCGCCAAGCGTTTCAAGTCGAAAGTGGCAGAGGAGGCCCTGGGCCTCAGCTCTATGCCACGTGTAAAGAATGCTTGGAAAGCCTCTGCCCACGACTCCTGGGGCAGAGGTCTGAAACTGGATGTTGGGGCTGTGGCTGTCACACACCACACATACGCAAAGCCCACCCCACCCCCCCACCCCAGGGCTCTCCGAACATCCTTCAAGACCCCAGGCCTGAGCTGTAGCAACTCCTCCTTGTCATCCGAGGCGCCATCTCTTCTTTAAGACAGGCCTGGGATGCCCGGACCAGGAGCACCCAGGGAGTGGACTGGAGGCTGGAGTCCTGGCTTCCAGAACTCAGCCGGGGAGGTGGGCAGGACACAGCAACCCTCCTCCCAAGCCTGTGACACCCGGCCCCAGACAGCCGCTGCAGAGGGACGGGACCCTTGTCCCCCTTGTCCCTGACCCACCCCCCCACAGGAGGTGGAGTGGGGGGGTGGGTAACTGCCATCTCAGCAGCCCCACGCTGTCTTGCCCTGCAGTCGCTGGCACTTAGGCGGGGGCAGATCCTGGGCCATAAGTTGCTGCCACATGGTGGGGATAATTGATGAAGGCCCGTCCCACCATTGCTGTCTGCAGCCCTGCCTCTCTGGAAACTCTATATTTTCCCTTTAATTATAGCCCCTGCACTCTCCCTCCGCCGCCCCACCCGCACTGCTCATCCTGGCTGCCCATGGCCTACGTGGCTCCCTCCCCTTCTGTTCCCTTGGTCTTTTTTTTCCTTTGCCTTCGTTGCACAAAACCAGCCGGGGGAGGGCGTGGAGAGGGGGGGGGGGGGGGAGGCAATGGAATTTTGGATGGTTTGGGGGAGGCGGGACTCCCCGCTTCCACGTTTGCAGCTCTGGAGTGATGGGGGTGGGGCACCCGGGCAGGAGGGACAGGAGTTGATGGACACTGCAAAGGGACCCCAACTGCCTTCTCTTGGGCCCACAGATTCCAGTAGGACCAAGAGTAGAGTGCAGCTGGGAGGTTGGGAGATGGGGAAGCGGGGACACTGACTTCTGGGGGCATCCCCCCAAATATAGCCTGTTGTTCTTGGGGTCTCCAGCCCCTTTCAGGGTACAGGTGATTCTCTCCTGGTTCCAGGGGCAGAGAGCAATGCCCTGGGTTTTCAAGAAAGAGGTGGGGCAGCAGGGAACATCCTCTAAAATAAGGTCACTCAACCGTCCCTGCAATTGCATCCCAAACCCCCAAAGGCAAGTCTCCCCCTGACACCCAAATTCCCCCCTATGCTCCAACCTTGAGTCCAGGTACAACCGAGGAGGGGCTTTCTGCAGCTCCCAGAAGGAGCACCCTCTCTCTGGTCCAATGTCTTCCATCCAAGGGCTGCCCAGTTTGACTCTGCGGGGTCGGAGGGTCTCTAACCAGGCCCTGGCCGCCGCCTGGGCCGGCCCTCACACAAGACCCTTTTCTAGGTCACTAGGGATCCCAGCCCTCCTGTACAACCTCACCGCCCCGGGAGGTGGGAAGAGTCCCAGCAACTTCCCACCACCACTCTCCGGCCCTATCACTTAACCCCCAAGCTTCCTCCTGGAGAGATCACACAGTCAAATTTCTCACCCAGTGTCTCAGCCTCCCTACCCCATCTCTCTCAGTCACACCTTGGGTTTGGGGAAGAGCATTCGAGTCCATCTTGGAACCTCAAGCGAGGCAGAATTAACGTCCTCAAAATAAACCCCCTCTTGCCAACAACCCCCACCCAAGTATCTCATTCCTAATGTCTGCGAAGGAATCTCTAACTCGTTTCCCAAAATATGCCTAAGCTTGGTATTCCTGCCACAGGAGAAGACACCCCTAAACAGGCACATCTTTTAAATTCTCTGGTTCTCCTGTTTTAGAGGAGAAGCCGGCCTCTTCATGCTCATCTCTTAGCTCTTGCCAAGGATGTCAGTAGGGTGAATGAGGCATGGCCAGGACTACCCTCGCCAGATCACCCCCATTCCTTCTACCTCTGGAAGCTTCCCCTCCTAGCTCCCCAGTTCCAGTTCCTCCCGATGGGAGGGCCCCAGGAACAAAAGCCCAAGGGGCACCACTACCCACTCTTTAGCCCACACTATACTGAGGACCTAGCCGCACCTCGGCAGCAGCATCTCTGGCCCAGGCTGGGCTGGGGGGCTGGGGAGGCAGAGCAGCGAAGGGGGGAGATGTGCGGTGGACTCCCTTCCCTTCCCTCCTCCTCCCCCTCTCCCTTCCAACTCCCAAATTGGGGGCCGGGCCAGGCAGCTCTGATTGGCTGGGGGACGGGCCGCCGGCTCCCCCTCTCCCCGGGGCAGAGTTCCTCCCCGCTCTCTGTCAGGATGGTATAAAAGGGGCCCGGGCCAGTCGTCGGAGCAGACGGGAGTTTCTCCTCGGGGTCGGAGCAGGAGGCACGCGGAGTGTGAGGCCACGCATGAGCCGACGCTAACCCCCACCCCAGCCGCAAAGAGTCTACATGTCTAGGGTCTAGACATGTTCAGCTTTGTGGACCTCCGGCTCCTGCTCTTCTTAGCGGCCACCGCCCTCCTGACGCGCGGCCAAGAGGAGGGCCAAGAAGAAGACAGTAAGTCGCAAACTTTTGGGGAGTCCAGGGCTACTTGGTATCCTGCCCTGCGCTCGGTCCCGGGGGTCCACGACGTAAGCTGAGACTCGGGATGCTCCGGAGACTCAGAGATGGAAGGGGGATGGTGAGGGCTCTTCCTGGGCGCCGTGGGAGAGAAGGCAGTGCACCCCGGGTGGGGGGTGTAGACGAACGCCCCCGGGTAGTGAGAGGGGAGGATGGAGCGCCGCGGGAGTTGGCACAGGAGGGAGTACTGAGCGTGCACTGTGGAGTACCACGGGGGGGAATGGGCGCCGGGTGAGGGGAAAGTACGTCGAAGGTGGGACTGGGGCGCCGTGCTGGGAGTTTGGAGCCCAAGATGTAAAAGCGATCGGGAAGGCTGTGGGATGATTCATAAGGAAAGATTGTTTGCCCTCTCTGCAGGCTAGACAGTGTTCCTGGGGCCGCGGGGGTGCTGGGCTGAGGGGGGAGGGGGCGCAGAGAGTGGGCGGGTTGGAGGATGAGAAACTTTGGCGCGGACTTGGCAGGGCGGGGTCCTTGCGCCCTCTGCTGAGCCACACTGAGCCCCGCGCCTCCCGGTCCAGCGCTTCCCCGCGCACGAACTACACCGAGTGCACGGGCGTTATTGCCGGTTGTGGACCCCACCTCTAGTCCTGGAAAATAAAGCTGGGGACTGGGTAGCCTCAGTCTCTAAAAGAAAGTGGCCGGTCCCAGGAAATTGCTTGGTGTTGCCCGCCACCTAGTGGCCATCTGAGTAGAAGCTCGCGCGGTGGGCGTGGTTAGCTAATTTCATTACTATTTGCGGACGTTTTGGTTCTCTGGCTAAGGAGTGACCCAGAGGCCCTGGCTAGCTTTAGGAAAGAGAGGTTGTCCCGAGAGAGGGCTTTTGAGATGTCTGGACGCTGGAGGTTAGGGTGTATCCTATTTTGGGGGTACAATTCAAGTCTCTGGGCGGGACCTCGGGCCAATAGGCCCCGCCCCATCCTCTTAGCCCCGCCTACGCCATCCCACCTGCCCTGGGATGGGGCGGAATGGGGGCTGGACCTCCCTTCTCTCCTCCTACCGGTCCCCCCCCCCGACCCCACCCCCGTCTCCACCCATGCCACGCCCCCCGAGTCGGCCCGCTTGATGGGGCCCCTCCTGTTCTCTCTCCTCCCCACTCCCCCACCTCCCCTCCCCCACCTAGTGGCTTTTTTATTTCACTTGGCTTCAGCGCCGATGGGCTGGGGTTGGAGTTGGAAACAACTCTGGCTTAAAGCTTTGTTTAAATTCCTGAGAACTGGAAAGAGTTAGGGCCGCCCTGGCCAGGCGCCTCGGCGCTGTCACTGGCCCTGATGAGGAGCAGATGAGCTTTTAAGGATTTGGGGAAAGGAGCGGGGACGGGGTGGAGGAGGCGGGAAATGGAAAATCTAAAAGTGTCCTTACGACAGACGGGAACGGCGGGCAGTGCTGGGGTCCCTGGAGCCCCGAGGTGGGGGGCTCGAGCGCCGCTGACAGCCCCTCCTTTCCCCTCTTGCCCCAGTCCCACCAGTCACCTGCGTACAGAACGGCCTCAGGTACTATGACCGAGACGTTTGGAAACCCGAGGCCTGTCGGATCTGTGTCTGCGACAACGGCAACGTGTTGTGCGATGACGTGATCTGCGACGAAACCAAGAACTGTCCCGGCGCCCAAGTCCCCCCGGGCGAGTGCTGCCCCGTCTGCCCCGACGGCGAGGGTACGGTCGGGGGGCCTGGGGCTGGGGGAGGGCGGGGCCGCCGGGAGTACCCGGTGCAGACCCCGCCGCTCACCCGCGTCTCTTCTCCCCTAGCGTCTCCTACCGACCAGGAAACCACAGGAGTCGAGGTAATCCGCTGCCCTCGACTTTTGCCACCCGCCCAAGGGTCCTCAAGCGCCTCCCGTCTCTAACCCGGCTTCTTTTGTTTCTTCTCCCCCCCTCCCCAACCCTATAGGGACCCAAGGGAGACACTGGCCCCCGAGGTCCAAGGGTAAGTAAGCGTGACCTTCGCTCGGCTGCAGGTGGGCGTGGCTCCGGGCCTGCGCTCACCGCTGACCGCCCCCCCCCACCCCGCACCGCCGCTGCAGGGACCTGCCGGCCCCCCTGGCCGAGATGGCATCCCCGGACAGCCTGGACTTCCCGGACCCCCCGGACCTCCCGGACCCCCCGGACCCCCTGGCCTCGGAGGAGTAAGTGAAGACTTAAGACAGCCCTGGCAGGCCCTGTGTGCTCCCCTCACCTCCTGTTCTTCTTCGTCTTCTTTTTTTTTTTTTTTTTTTGTGGGTTTTTTTGGCAGATGGCATACTTTATATTTTGAAATGATTTCAAACTTACAGAAAAGTTTCAAGACTAGTGCCAAGAACTCTCACATACACTTCACAGTTTGTCACATTTGCTTTATCAGTCTCTATGTATACACATAACCGTCACTATTTTTCCTTCTGAACCGTTTGTGCCAGAGTTAGTTGCTGATGTTATGTCCTTCGCCCCTAAATACTTTGGTGTGTATTTCCTGAGAACAAGGACTTTCTCTTATGTGACCGTTGCACAATGATTACATTTCAAAGTTCTAACATTGATACGTAACTATCATCTAACATATCGTCCCGGTCCAAATTTCAACAATGTCCCGATAATGCCCTTTACAGCATCTGATCATGAATTGCATTTAACTGTCATGCGTTTTCAGTTTCCTTTACTCTGGAACGTTCTTCAGATTTCCTTTATCTTTCACGACGTGGAAATTTTTTTAAGAAGCCAGTTGCTCTATAGAGGCCAATTGTTTTTATAAGACGGTCCCTCAGTTTGGGTTGGCCGGATGTGTCCCCATAATTAGAGTTGGGCCCTGCATTTTTGGCAGGAATATCTCACAAGTGATGTTGTCCTTCTTAGTGCATCACATCAGGAGGCATATGTCAACATCCTGTTGTCAGTGACATCTTCCGCCTTTCAATTCACTGATTTCTCGTACACTCTCTCTTGTTTTTTTCTAGAACTTTGCTCCCCAAATGTCTTATGGCTACGATGAGAAATCAACTGGAGGAATCTCCGTGCCTGGCCCCATGGTGAGCCACTGGCGGGGGCAGAGATGACAGAAGAGGAGCCAGTGGGGATCCAGGCAGGATGGGCCAGTGGTGCCATATGGGGGTGTTACAGGAGGTCAAGACGACCTTCGGAACCTAAAGTCCAGAGAGGAAGACAACTGGGTGGTCTCAACAGGAACCACTGGGAGATAGCAAGACCACACCCACATGGCACTTCCCTACAGAGCTATCACTATGGCCTCTTTTTTTCTTTTCCCTTCTGTAGGGTCCTTCCGGTCCTCGTGGTCTCCCTGGCCCCCCCGGTGCACCTGTGAGTATCCAGGATGTCGCCATGTACCAGCCTGGGCTTTGGTCTTTAGAAGGGACAATTGGGAGAGGGTAGAGAAGGTGCTCCGAGAGATCTCTTAGTGATCTGGGGAAAGATTGGTAGGGACCTGTCCTTCTAACTGAATCCCTCTTTCCTTGTTCTCCAGGGTCCCCAAGGTTTCCAGGGCCCCCCTGGTGAGCCCGGCGAGCCTGGAGCCTCAGTAAGCCCCCCCGCCCCCAACGTGTACTCTATACAAATACACACTCTTCCTACAAATACGTGGATTCTCCTACTGAAGGACCCCTCCACACCTGCTGTCTGGGGTCTTCCCTACCTCCTCCTTCTAATCCCGGCCTTCCCTTTCTCCCCCCCCCCATCCTGGTTATTCTAATATCCTTTCTTCCTGTTTCCTCTAGGGTCCCATGGGTCCCCGTGGTCCCCCTGGCCCCCCTGGCAAGAATGGAGATGATGTAAGTAGCCCAGGCCAGAAGATCCCATCTAGCCCCCAACACCTCCATCGGCTCGGTCCCTGTAATCTCCACCCCAGTGCCCCACCACCTTCAGGGGTGATGCCCAGAGAAAGGAGGCCAAGTTCCCCCTGATGCACGGGACTGCCCTTGACCAATGATCTTCACCCCTTGGGGGATGTTTCCCCATCTCCCCAGTGGAGGTGACTGGCCCTCCCCTCACCCCAGCCACCTTAAAGCATTCCCCAGCCCCGTCCAATGGGGTGAATGACTTCCTTAGACTTAATGGCTCTGGGCATTCGATTTGCTCTCCATCTACAGAAATAAACAGAAATACCTTTGGAGGGACTCAAAGTTCACCAAACAAGGATTTTACGGTAGCTTTAAGCTGAGCTCTAAATTCAAAGATAAGATTCCGGGCTCCTAAACCTGACCTTCAACAGTACTAAAAAACTCAGACCTTCCACGCTTTTCTAGCCCACGGAGCGGGGAGGGGGCTGGGGCATGATGGCCTTTTTTCTCCCTTCCAGGGTGAAGCCGGAAAGCCTGGTCGTCCTGGTGAGCGTGGACCGCCTGGACCTCAGGTGAGTGGGGATGCGTGGCTGGCCATGGACTTCGCTACAGGTGGGCTTCACTTGGGAGCTGGGTCCTCCGTGGCATCCTCTAATGGCCCTGCCTTTCTCCTCCTTTTCTTTTCTCTCCAGGGTGCTCGGGGATTGCCTGGAACAGCTGGCCTTCCTGGAATGAAGGGACACAGAGTAAGTCCCCTTTGAGCCATCTAAGCTCCCCAAGTCCCAGCACCCGACCATTCCAGCCCCTCTCCCCAAAGGATCCTGTGTGCGCCCTGGAGGGTGGAAGCTACAGAAGTCCCAAGGGATAGGGAGTCGCCATCCGAAAGAACTTCCCTCCATTGGGAAAAGAATCTCAGTAAAGGGATTGCGTGAGCTCTTGGCCCAGCTGGGGTTTAGTCTAGCCCAGAGACAGAGCCTGTGGTGACCCCCGGAGGCACCTTCTCAGGTCAGAGTGGGGCTTCCATCGGTACTCACCTTGGCCCTTCCTATCTTAGGGTTTCAGTGGTTTGGACGGTGCCAAGGGAGACGCTGGTCCTGCTGGCCCCAAGGTAAGAAGATGCCTGAATGTCATGGGCCTCCTCGTCCCCCTCCCACCCCACCCCACGAACGAATTCCTAACTTCAGTCTCCATTCTCTAGGGTGAGCCCGGTAGCCCTGGTGAAAACGGAGCTCCTGGTCAGATGGTGAGTGTGTCCGGTTCTAGAAGGAAGAGAGGGAGCAGGGTATAAGGGCCAGATGAGGTTTGGGGGGGAAAGTGTATGCCTCCCATCTCACGTGGCTTTCCTGGCTTTTGTTGTCAGGGCCCCCGGGGTCTGCCTGGTGAGAGAGGTCGCCCCGGAGCCCCCGGCCCTGCTGTAAGTACTCCTGGCCCCCTGGGGGACGCCCGGGCTCTGACACGGGTTCCTGATGAGTTACGGGTGGCCCGTGCTCAGTGCATGTAACTGGGGCTCCCCTCTCTCCGGCAGGGTGCTCGTGGGAACGATGGTGCTACTGGTGCTGCTGGACCCCCCGTGAGTATGACCTCTGGACCCCAGTGTTGGGGAGTGGGGAAGGCTCTCCGCTCGGGCCGGGGCGGGGCTTGGGGCTCGGAATCCCAGGACCTCTTCTGTCCCAGGCTCTGACTTGCAGCTGTCCCCTTCCTTCTTGCTAACATTTCCATTTCATTCCCAGGGTCCCACTGGCCCCGCCGGTCCCCCTGGATTCCCTGGTGCTGTTGGTGCTAAGGTGAGCCCCCTGCCCTCCTCTGAGCACAGCTCCCACGGGCCAAGGGATGCCTATCTCCCTGCTCTCCAAACCAGAGGGACCCAGAGCGGTCTATTCCCCAACACCTTTGTCCTGGGATCCCCTTCTCCCATCTGGGAGTCCAGATTCTTGGTCTTCCTGTCCCTGCCCTACACACACACACACACACACACACACACACCCCGACATCCAAAGGTGAGGTTGGGCTCCCAGGCTGGCTCCTGACATGTCCCTTTTTTCGCATCCAGGGTGAAGCTGGTCCCCAAGGAGCCCGTGGCTCTGAAGGTCCCCAGGGTGTGCGTGGTGAGCCTGGCCCCCCTGGCCCTGCTGGTGCTGCTGGCCCTGCTGTGAGTGCCTCCTCCTTACTGCCCCCGGGGCCACCCCCCAGTTC
This sequence comes from Callorhinus ursinus, assembly GCF_003265705.2. Taxonomy (NCBI): domain Eukaryota; kingdom Metazoa; phylum Chordata; class Mammalia; order Carnivora; family Otariidae; genus Callorhinus; species Callorhinus ursinus. The sequence continues at coordinate 5,227,184 of NW_027397114.1, forward strand.
CCAGTCCTGGCCTGTCACTCACCGGCCCCTCTCTCTGTGCCACAGGGAAACCCTGGTGCTGACGGACAGCCGGGTGCTAAAGGTGCTAACGTAAGTACCCTGCGGGTCTCAGAGCTGCCCCGGTGCCCCCCTCCCGCAGGCCCCGTGCCCTCGGCTCCCGGGCTCAACCTCTTCTGCCTCCCACAGGGCGCTCCTGGCATTGCTGGTGCTCCCGGCTTCCCTGGTGCCCGAGGCCCCTCTGGACCCCAGGGCCCCAGTGGTCCTCCTGGTCCCAAGGGTAACAGCGTAAGTATCCCTCTGTCACTGTGGCCCGCCCCACGCGCTGGCTCCGGTGGGGCCCTCCCCTGGGCAGCAGGAGGATCCAGGACAGCTGAGTACCCCCGACTCTCGGCTCATCCTCTTTCCTCCCGCGTGCAGGGTGAACCTGGTGCTCCCGGGAACAAAGGAGACACTGGTGCCAAGGGAGAGCCCGTAAGTGTCCCCCCCACCCCACCACCTCCTCCCGCAGCTCAGCCTGTCTGCCCTGGGAAGCCCTGGAGGGAGACCCCGGATGGGGGGAGTGGGAGCCCCCGCCTCACACTGCAGGCCGCCCCCCGGTCTCCGCCCTCTCCAGGGCCCCACTGGTATTCAAGGCCCCCCTGGCCCTGCTGGGGAAGAAGGAAAGCGAGGAGCCCGAGGTGAACCTGGACCCACCGGCCTGCCCGGACCCCCCGGCGAGCGTGTAAGTGTCCCCTTCTTTGCCCCCCAGCGCCCGCCTGGTGCCCCTGTGTCGGAGCTCACCGGCCTCTCCTCCTCCTGCAGGGTGGCCCTGGTAGCCGTGGTTTCCCTGGGGCAGACGGCGTCGCTGGTCCCAAGGTAAGTGCCCGTCACAGCTGGGCTGCGACCCCGCTGTGCCCCGAGCATTCCCTTCTCCCACGTCCAGCCCCAGTCCTTACTGCTCCAGGCTGTGACTGCAGACTCTCTCTCCACGCTGGGCTTGCCCTTGACCTTCGCCCTGCTACCAGTGCCCCTGAGAGCACCCCCCGCGCCCCCCGCCCCCACCGGGAGGAATAAGACGCTGGCCCATGGTAAAGAAGCCCAGACCCGAGACCCTGATTGTCCCTGTGACTCCTCCAACCAGGGCCCCGCTGGTGAACGTGGTTCCCCCGGCCCCGCTGGCCCCAAGGGTTCTCCTGGTGAAGCTGGTCGCCCTGGTGAAGCTGGTCTGCCTGGTGCCAAGGTGAGCCCCGGCCCCTCTGCCCGTCCTGTGCGGGTCTGAAACGGGGTGCCCTGGAGCAGAACGGCGGATCTGCCTCCTGAGGTGCCCCCTCCCCTCCTCCCCACCTGGCTCACACCTCTCCGCCTCCCCCTAGGGTCTGACTGGAAGTCCCGGCAGCCCTGGTCCAGATGGCAAAACTGGCCCCCCTGTGAGTATCTCTTTCCCGCCCCGGGGGCCCCTCCCGCCTTCCCGACCACCCACCCTCCGTCCTCACCTCCAATTCTGTGCCTTCCATCCTTAGGGTCCCGCTGGTCAAGATGGTCGCCCCGGACCCCCAGGCCCCCCCGGTGCCCGTGGTCAGGCCGGTGTGATGGGATTTCCTGGGCCTAAAGGTGCTGCTGTGAGTATTCATTGAGGAACGCTCCAGAGCCAGGGACAGGCACTCCTGGGAGATGAGAGTCCTGGGCGCCAGTCCCAGCTTTGCCACTGACTTGCTGTGTGGCCTCAGGCCACTCACTGCCCCTCTCTGGGCCTCAGTGTCCCTATTCATAAAATGAGAGACCTCTCCTGACTCTACTCCCATTGCTCTCTCCTTGGAAATAAGTATTGTTGGAGCCGCCCCCGCCAGGGGTAGAATGGGGCCTTTTAGGTGATAGTCACCCCTAAATCCTAGTGGGTTCTTTCAGGCTGAAAAGGAGGTACCAGAGGACATGGAAGCCCTTTGCAGCTCCGGTCACCATAGGCGTAGGGTGGCAAGAAGGAAGGGTGGGGGTGGGGGCAGCAGCCTCAGGGACATGTGGTCTGGGGGAGGGGGCTCAGGGAGACATGCAGGGACCAGCTGTAACAGCCAGCAAAGCGTTTCCCCAGGACCAGAGCTGGGAGAAAAGAAAACCCCTTAAAAAGTGTCACTCGGGGTAACCTGGAAGGACCCGGGAGGCCTGGTCTCCCACGGAAGCCCCGTTGACTCTGACTCTCTTTCCCCACAGGGGGAGCCTGGCAAGGCCGGAGAGCGAGGTGTGCCTGGGCCCCCTGGTGCTGTTGTGAGTATCTCCCCGTGGTCCCTGTCCCCTTGCTGCCCCTGCTCGTGACACATCTGCTCTGTCCCCTGCCCGGCGCCCCACCTGCCCCTCTGCCGCTAGCAGCTGCCCCCTTCCCCACCCTGAGTCCTTTGCTCTCTCCCCACAGGGTCCTGCCGGCAAAGATGGAGAAGCTGGAGCTCAGGGAGCCCCCGGCCCTGCTGTAAGTGTCCCTGACAGGCAGCCTGGGGAGGGGACGCTGGGGCGGTACCCTCCCTGTCCCCCTTTGCTCCTGGCCCTTCTGGTGACCACAGCGTGCTCTCTGTGACAGGGCCCCGCTGGTGAGAGAGGTGAACAAGGCCCCGCTGGCTCCCCCGGATTCCAGGTGAGGCCTCCCGCCGGGCAGGGGCTGAAGGGCTGGGGTCCCCCTGGCTCTTTTTCGGATTCTAATCCCACCCTCTCCCTGCCTCCCCCATTTCCCACCTACAGGGTCTCCCTGGCCCCGCTGGTCCTCCTGGTGAAGCAGGCAAGCCCGGTGAACAGGTATGAGGGAGCAGGCAGCCAGAGAGGTGGGGAACGCAGGGCGTTTGAGGAAGAGGCCAGCCCTCCTAGCTAAAGGGATAAGCAGCAGCTAGCAGGATCCAGGTTAGACACCCTGCAGGACTTCCCGTCATGAAGGGAGCCACCCAGAGGGAAGCAGGGAGCAGAACATCTGCATGATATTCTGGACGGCCCTGCATGGCTGCTGGTCCCGGTGACTTTTTTTTTAGAGCTACAGGCATAACTCTGACTTTTCCCTCAGTCCAGAGTTTGGGGAGGGGGCTGTCTCTGGCACATCCCCAGGAGGATGAGAGGGATATGCCCAGTTCAGTGCTGAGAAGGAGTTGGTCTCTAATGGCAGTGCCCAGGGGCCAGCCCCCGGAGGAGAACAAGAGTGCTTTCTAGTGGGGAGGGTCAAGGTGTGGTTGGCTCACTCTCTGTCCTTCCCTCCCCCTCAGGGTGTTCCTGGCGACCTTGGTGCCCCCGGCCCCTCCGGAGCAAGAGTAAGTAGAGCCTCTTGCCGCTCCTGCCAAGATGCCCTACGCTTGGCCCTGTCTCCGGAGCGGCCATCACGCGCCCTGTCCTTCCCTTCCAGGGCGAGAGAGGTTTCCCCGGTGAACGCGGCGTGCAAGGCCCCCCCGGCCCCGCAGGTCCCCGGGGAGCTAACGGTGCCCCTGGCAATGATGGTGCTAAGGTGAGGGCAGCAGGGGGACCAGGTCCAGCCCCTCTTGAGGTGGGGGTGTCCGGCTGTGGCCAAAGCCCCCTAGATGTGGGTGAAGGGTGGCAGAGGGACAGGGCAGGGTGGGGTCCATGTGCAGCCCGAAGTTCTGGGCTGGGAGCCTTTTCTCTTAGCTGGTGCTTATCTTTGTCCTGGGCACCGAGACTGGGAAGTACCAAGAGGGGGCTCGGGGCTGTGATCCACTCCTGGGACCCCATGCCTCATGCCAGTCCTCCTGGTTGTCACCTAGGGTGATGCTGGTGCCCCCGGAGCCCCAGGTAGCCAGGGCGCTCCTGGCCTTCAGGGAATGCCTGGTGAACGAGGCGCAGCTGGTCTTCCCGGCCCTAAGGGTGACAGAGTGAGTTAACCCCCCTCCTCTGAGCCGTGTAGGGCTCCCCGCCTCTGTCTCCCTCTGCTTTGGATGCTCCAGCCTCTCTCTCTTTGCCCTCCCTGGGATCATTACCTCGTCTCCTTAACCCTCCCTTCTTCCCCTCTGGCCTCTTCGCTGATAAATCCTCTACCACCCTATCCAGGCTCTTCTCTCCCTGTGACTTACCACGGTATCGGGAGGAAGGGTGACCTCCTGGACGGGGGATCCCTTATACATCCCTCTACACAAGGCATGGGCCTCTTACCCTAAGTTCCAGCAGAGCCCCACTGGAACCTTTTCCTCTGAAAGATCTTGAGTTCCAAGCACAGGCCGGGGCAGGATAGAGCTGGGGAGGAGTCCCAGACATGCTCCGTGTCACCTCCCTGTCCCCCACTGGAAGTCTCAGGCTTTCCTGTGTCTTTAGGGCGATGCTGGTCCCAAAGGTGCTGATGGTTCTCCTGGCAAGGATGGTGTCCGTGGTCTGACTGGCCCCATTGGTCCTCCTGGCCCCGCTGGTGCCCCTGGTGACAAGGTGAGGTGGCCCCACCATCTTCCCTAACACACAGCCTCCCCAGCAAGGCTGCGCATGGCTCTTGTGGGGAGGCAGGTCCTGCCGTTCGGAGCTGGTGACCTGAAGGTGGGAGGACCGGAAGGGAGGGGAGGCTCTCCTGGGGTCATCTGCTGGGCGTGCTCAGGGTGCGTCCCTGACCTGAGCTTCTTGTCCCTCCCTCTCAGGGTGAAGCTGGTCCTAGCGGCCCCGCTGGTCCCACTGGAGCTCGTGGTGCCCCCGTAAGTACAGGGCACTCTGCCCTGGGCTTCGTACTTCCCGCCTCTTCCACCTTCACTGTTACCTGCTCTGGGTCCTGGGGGATACTCCTCGGGGCCCATCTTCCCCTTCAACTCTGTTCCACCCCAGCCCAGGGCCCTACTCCAATCTGCCTCCTTTTCTTCTAGGGAGACCGTGGTGAGCCTGGTCCCCCCGGCCCTGCTGGCTTCGCTGGCCCCCCTGTGAGTACCAAGACCCCCATTATTTTCGATCACCCACTGGGACCTGGGACCTTGGGAGACCGCATAAGGATAGAGGCGTGGGCCGGAGTCAGGGAGGGATGGGGGAGGGGATGGTGTCCCATTCGAGCATCTTTCTTCCTGGAGTGGTGGCCCTTCCCAAGCCCCACGGAACCACCTGATTCCCCGCGCTGCCGTACCCCGCTCACCGCTCCCCCTCCTCCCCCAGGGTGCCGACGGCCAACCTGGTGCTAAAGGCGAACCCGGTGATGCTGGTGCTAAAGGCGACGCTGGCCCCCCTGGCCCTGCTGGCCCCACTGGCCCCCCTGGCCCCATTGTGAGTATCTCCCCCTCCGGGCCCCCAGCTGCAGGCAGGCCTGGCCATGGGACCAGCCCGGGCTTAAGGGCGCTGTGCTCCCCTCCAGGGTAACGTTGGTGCTCCTGGACCCAAAGGTGCTCGTGGCAGTGCCGGTCCTCCTGTGAGTATCTCCCTGTTTCTCTCCTGGGGGTCCTTCCAACCTGTGTTCGGAGGGAGGGAGGGAGGGTGGCCGGGCCAGCTGAGCAGGCTGTTCTCCCTCTGAACTCCCTGTCCTCTTCTGCCAGGGTGCTACTGGTTTTCCTGGTGCTGCTGGCCGAGTCGGCCCCCCCGGCCCCTCTGTAAGTAACTGTGGTGGAGAAGCCGCTGCTCTGGGTGGGTGGGGGTGGGGCGGTGAGGGGCCCAGGTGAGGGGAGGGTGGTGGGCCTCTGCGGGCCTCCGTGGGGCTCCAGAATCCACTGGAATCTGACAGCCCCTCTTCTCCCTGCCCAGGGAAATGCTGGACCCCCTGGCCCTCCTGGCCCTGCTGGCAAAGAAGGCGGCAAAGGCCCCCGTGGTGAGACCGGCCCCGCCGGACGTCCCGGTGAAGTCGGCCCCCCCGGTCCCCCCGGCCCTGCTGGCGAGAAGGGGTCCCCTGGTGCTGACGGACCTGCTGTAAGCGCGTACTCCGCAGGGGTCCCGAGTGGGTGGGGGGTGCTCCCTAGCGGCTGCAAGGCACCTCACCTTTACCTCCCCCTGCCCCCCCAGGGTGCTCCCGGCACTCCCGGACCTCAAGGCATTGCTGGACAGCGTGGTGTGGTGGGCCTGCCCGGTCAGCGAGGAGAGAGAGGCTTTCCTGGTCTTCCCGGCCCCTCTGTGAGTGCCCCCTCACCTCAGGGAACCCTGAGAACAACCATCACTGGGACTGTGCACTTGGAGGCCCAGGGCCCTCCCCCGACCCCGTCTCTGTCCTGACTCTCTCTTCTCCCTCAGGGTGAACCTGGCAAACAAGGTCCTTCTGGAGCAAGTGGTGAGCGTGGCCCCCCTGGTCCCATGGGCCCCCCTGGATTGGCTGGACCCCCTGGCGAGTCTGGACGTGAGGTGAGCAGTCACCAGCCCCCTGCCAGTGCCCTCAGTGAGGCCATTTTGGCCTTTGCCTGAGCCTCCCTTCCTTGGCTGATGCTCACCCATCCCTCTCTCTCTGCAGGGATCTCCTGGTGCTGAAGGCTCCCCCGGACGAGATGGTTCTCCTGGCCCCAAGGTGAGATGGTTGCTCCCCAGGGCCACGGCCCCACCTGCCGTTCCCCTGCCCCAGCCTGGCCCCTTTAGCGGGGACTGACTCCTAGTCCTCTCCTCTGCCGCTCTCAGGGTGACCGTGGTGAGACCGGCCCTTCTGGACCCCCTGGTGCTCCCGGTGCTCCTGGAGCCCCTGGCCCCGTTGGCCCTGCTGGCAAAAATGGCGACCGTGGCGAGACTGTAAGTAGCTGGGCTCTAGCCAGTCATCTCGGGCCGGACACTCTCCGGGCTGGCCCGTGGGCATCTGACTTCACTGAGGCTGGGGGAGGAGAGGGGGTCTTGCAAGAGGGCCCCTGGCCTCCCTGAAAACCTGAGCCACAGCCTGGCCTCGAGGCCCCTCTCCCGGATGGGCCCTCACTTCCCCTGGGAAATGGGGTTTGTCCCCAGGTGCTTGCCGCAGCTCACACGAAGCCTGGATTCACCTGAAGTTTCATCTGGGGCTCAGGAGGGATGGACGTGGTGGGAAAGGATGTGAGGAAGGACGGCCATGGCCACGGGGTGGTTTCATCCACAGCTCAGGCCGTAGCAGGATCTAACACGCTCTGTGCTCTCCCCAGGGTCCTGCTGGTCCTGCCGGCCCGATCGGCCCCGTGGGTGCTCGTGGTCCCGCTGTAAGTGCCTGGCTCTGGCGCTCATGTCATCGTACCTGGCCCAGATATGGACTACACCCCACTTGGTGCTAATGAACCCTCCATCTGACAGCCTGTCCCTCTTCTCTTCTAGGGACCCCAAGGTCCCCGTGGTGACAAGGGTGAGACAGGCGAACAGGGTGACAGAGGCATAAAGGGTCACCGTGGCTTCTCTGGTCTCCAGGGTCCACCTGGTCCTCCCGTGAGTATGCTCAGCAGCCCCCAGCTGCCATTGAGCCCTGTTATACAATGAGGGGGGATGTTGCCTCAGTTTCCCCTCTGGATAGTCATTCTCCTCCCTAGCGGGGACCGAGGTGTAAAGATTTATGGACGTTTCCAAGGGGCTTCTGGGAGGGTGAGGGACACACAGAGGGGGTGGAGGGGGTCTTAGCCTGTGGACACCTTGGGACTAGAGGTCCAGAATAATGGGGCAGGGGGCAGGTTGCTGGCCATGTTTGACCCACACGGGGTCTTACTGCCTTTGCATTTGTCCTTCAGGGCTCTCCTGGTGAACAGGGTCCTTCCGGAGCTTCTGGCCCTGCTGGTCCCCGAGTAAGTCATGCCTCTATCTAGCTTCCCTTGCTGGGGCCCAAGCCCAGGCTCACTTCGGGGCCCTGTGTCTGGGACACAGGTGTCCCCATCTCTCTGTCGAAGGGTCTGGGGGCAGGGGTTGGGAGAAGGGAAGAAGAACCCTGGCTATTGTTGCCTGACTGTGGGAATGAACAAGGATGGGACCGTGGAGGCCAAGCCAGGCAGGGAGGTTGGTGGGCTTCTCCACAGAGTTGGGCTGGTGGTCCTGTGCTTTCTAGCAGGCTTCCTCCAACCATCTTCCCCTTTTCAGGGTCCCCCCGGTTCTGCTGGTTCTCCTGGCAAAGACGGACTCAACGGTCTCCCAGGCCCCATTGGCCCCCCTGGTCCTCGTGGTCGCACTGGTGATGCTGGTCCTGTTGTACGTAGCCCCCCATCCCATCCACCCGTGGCCCTCAACCCCGAGGGCGCTTGGACCCTGGTAATCCCGGCTCTTCTCCCTCTCTGTGCAGGGTCCCCCCGGCCCTCCTGGACCCCCCGGCCCCCCCGGTCCTCCCAGCGGCGGTTTCGACTTCAGCTTCCTGCCCCAGCCACCTCAAGAGAAGGCTCACGATGGCGGCCGCTACTACCGGGCCGATGATGCCAACGTGGTCCGCGACCGTGACCTCGAGGTGGACACCACCCTCAAGAGCCTGAGCCAGCAGATCGAGAACATCCGGAGCCCTGAAGGAAGCCGCAAGAACCCAGCCCGCACCTGCCGCGACCTTAAGATGTGCCACTCTGACTGGAAGAGCGGTGAGGGCCTGCCCCAGCGGCGCCGCGCCTCCTCGTCCTCCCGCTGCCGTGACAGCGCTGAGCCCTGAGGGGCCCAGATGCCCACGTGTGCCCCACCGCCCATACCTCCCCTGACTCCATCTTGCTCTGTCCCACCGCAGGGGAATACTGGATTGACCCCAACCAAGGATGCAACCTGGATGCCATCAAGGTCTTCTGCAACATGGAGACAGGCGAGACCTGCGTGTACCCCACCCAGCCCCATGTGGCCCAGAAGAACTGGTACATCAGCAAGAACCCCAAAGACAAGAGGCACGTCTGGTACGGCGAGAGCATGACCGACGGATTCCAGGTGTGTCAGCTGGACCTGGAGCCGCTCTCCCGAGATGGGGCTGGCCCAGAGCTCAGAAGGGGCCGGAGGGGAGGTCCTGGGGGGACTAGACCTCTGCTAGGGGGGACGGACAGAGCTGGGCTGGGAGGCAGGAGTCCTGGGTCCTTGATTCTGGCTCAGACACAGGGTGCCCACGGATGAGCAAGGGGTGCTACTTCTGGATGGGAGAGGGGTCACGGGGATGCTCTTAGCGGACTCCAGGGAGGGAGGCTGGGACTAGAGGCTCCAGCGTGGTCGCTCACTTGCTCCTCCCCCCCCGACACCCCCCTACAGTTCGAGTACGGCGGCCAGGGCTCCGATCCTGCCGATGTAGCCATCCAGCTGACGTTCCTGCGCCTGATGTCCACCGAGGCGTCCCAGAACATCACCTACCACTGCAAGAACAGCGTGGCCTACATGGACCAGCAGACCGGCAACCTCAAGAAGGCCCTGCTCCTCCAGGGCTCCAACGAGATCGAGATCCGGGCCGAGGGCAACAGCCGCTTCACCTACAGCGTCACCTACGACGGTTGCACGGTGAGTCCCCGGCCCCTGTCTGGGCTCTGGCTTTCCTGGCAGGCCGTTCTTGCCCTCACCCCACCGCTCCCGCCCGGTGACACCCCTCTCCCGTTGTCTCCCAGAGTCACACCGGAGCCTGGGGCAAGACAGTGATCGAATACAAAACCACCAAGACCTCCCGCTTGCCCATCATCGATGTGGCACCATTGGACGTTGGCGCCCCAGACCAGGAATTCGGCATGGATGTTGGCCCTGTCTGCTTCTTGTAAACTCCCTCCCACCCTACCCGGCTCCCTCCCACCCAACCCCCTCACCCCTGACCCTGGAAACAGACAAACAGCCCAAACTGAACCCCCCAAAAAGCCAAAAAATGGGAGACAATTTCACATGGACTTTGGAAAATATTTTTTTCCTTTGCATTCATCTCTCAAACTTAGTTTTTATCTTTGACCAACTGAACATGACCAAAAACCAAAAGCGCATTCAACCTTACCAAAAAAAAAAAAAAAAAAAAAAAAAATAAATAACTTTTTAAAAAAAGGAAGCTTGGTCCACTTGCTTGAAGACCCATATGGGGGTAAGTCCTTTTCTGCCCGTTGGGCTTATGATACCCCAACACTGCCCTTTCTGCTCCTTTCTCCATCCCTCCTTGGGGCCTCCCCTCCACTGCTCCCCAAATCTAAGTCTCCCCAAAAGGCACAGGAAACAATGCATTGTCTGCCCAGCAACCAAAGGCAATGCTAAAACGCCCAAGTGACCCCCACACTCCCAGCCCACTCCCTTCACCCAGCACCCCCAGACCCTGGGGGGACCTGAGGTTCTCAGACTGCCAAAGAAGCCTCACCATCTGGCATCCCTGTGGCTCCTGCAACAATCCCCTCTTCGTTTCCGAGGGGGCATGCTGGGGGACCACGGGCCCCTCGCTGCCTGCCGGGTTTGCTGGAAAGTCAGGAGGGGCCACGACAGAGCGGAAGGAAGCATCGGATCATTCGGGGACACGTGTCAGTCCCCCCGTGCGACAGGGCTGGGTGGGAGAGACTGCTCTGCTCCTTGTGTAATTGTGTTGCTGAAGGACTACCTCTTCTTGTCTCCGTGTGTCACTGGGGCAACTGCGTGGGGGTGGGGGTGGGGGCAGGGCGGAAGAGGCTCCCCATTTTATATCAAAGGTGCTACATCTCTGTGATGGGGTGGGGTGGGGAAGGAATGACTGGTGCTATAGAAGTTGGGGCACCCCACGCCCCAGGCCAGCAAATGTTCCTTTTTGTTCAAAGTCTTTTTTTTATTCTTTGGTTTTTTTTTTTTGTTTTGTTTTGTTTTGTTTTTCCTTGCGGATGGGGACTCGTGAATTTTCTAAAGGTGCTACTTAACTTGGGGGGAGAGAGTGTCGCAGCTCAGTGCTCCCTTCCACCCCCTCTCCGCCCCCCCCCCCCCCTCTCTCCCCCTCTCTCTCTCTGAAACCCGCTCCTCAGCTGCACCCCATCCTCCCGGCCTCTCTGCCCTGTGTTCTCTCTCTGGGTTTCAGAGCACAACTTCCCAAAGCACAAAGCAGTTTTTCCCCCTAGGGGTGGGAGGAAGCAAGACTCTGTACCTATTTTGTATGTGTATAATAATTTGAGATGTTTTTAATTATTTTGATTGCTGGAATAAAGCATGTGGAAATGACCCAAACATATCTGCAGTGGCCTCCTGATTTCCTGCCTTGGAGTCTGGGGCGTGCGGGGTGGGGAGCCGGGGGTGGGCGCTTTGGCTGGGGGCGGGCGGGTTCTCCTGTTCTTGCCCCTTCCCTCCTCCTCCTCTTCATCTAGCACCCTCCACAGCGGCTCCCCCTTCCTTTTGCCTTTCTTATGCCTTAACCCTTCCCCCCTCCCTCATGCAGCCTTCCTGGCATATCTCCCAAATGCCCTTCTTCCTCACAGTGCCACACAGACCACCCCCACGGGCGGCAACACGCACGTGCACACAAGCCTCGCTTCAGATCCTGGGCTGCCCAGACCTCAGGCCCACTCTCCATCAACACCATCAGCTCCGCTCTCCGAGGCTGCGGGCACCCTGCAGGGTTGGGGGGCCGGGGCACGGGGCTGGGGGGGGACATCGGGAGGCCGGCCCATGGCTGAGGGAGGTGGGACAGGCGAGGACCACCCGGGAGCCCCTCAGCAAGGCCTCTCCCTGGGCATACACGGAGGATCGCCTGGCATCTCCTCTCTCTTCGCTCACTCTGAGCTCCCCCAAAGGAGCAACAAACAGAACACCTGAGGGTCCCTCCCTCAGGGTCCCTCCCTGAGTCTGCCTGGAGCCACGGAAGGAGGGAGGGAGCCGGCCTGCCCTCAGAGGAGCCTCCCCAGGGCTCTCGGAGAACTTCAGTCAAGGCCCTTAACAGGGTGCTGTCCTGCTGGCAACAGGCCTTGACCCTGCTGGGCAGGTACCAGGTCCCTCTTGGCCTTCTAAGTCCCCATAACACCTGGGTGCCGGGTGGCCTAGCAGGTCCGTTGGCCCAGCCTCTGCCTCCTGCCCAGGCCTGATCCTTTTTAAAAAATTCTTGCTTCCTCTGCCTCCTTCTCCTCCCTCCCTTGCCTTCTCCCTTCCCCTCTGCCTGCTCCTACCCCCGCCTACCTGAGAACCGGAGGCCCCTACCCCCGCCTACCTGAGAACCGGAGGCCCCTGGAGGGACGGTGACTGGCCAGCTCCCTAATCTCAGGGAAGGGGAGCAGCTGTGAGCAGTCACTGGGGCCACAGAGGTTTCCAGAAGCCTGGAGCAGACCAGACCCCCAGAGACCTGGAGACAGGGAGAAGTTGAAGCTGTGCCCCCCACCCACCCACCCAAGGTCTCGGGGCCTAAACATTCAAGGCAGGAAAGGCGCCCCCACCCCGTCCCTCCCTCAGATCTCGGGGAAACGGGGTGGAAGAGGCCATCGGCAGCGACGCTAACTCCGTTGCTGTCAACAAGTGGCCATGACGGTTAATTGTGCTTCAATAATTCATCATTAGCTCTTCTACCACAATCTGGACAGTGTAGAAAGGGAATTAGTCTCGAGTGATTAAGAAATTATGACACATAAATGAGGGTTTCATCGTAGGCGAACTACCCGACCTGTGTGGTGATGGATGGGTGATGCCTCGGTAACCCCCATCGACCCCAGCCTCCAGCAGGCCCCCCCCGCCCCCAGGGGGCAACCAAGGCTCTACTTGGCTGCTACCCACATGTCCCTTCTCACTGTCCCTTCCCTTGCCCACACCTATCACACCAGCCAGAAAAGGTGACCACAATTCTCATGTATGCACCCCACTCTCCACATCCAGGCCTTTCTTTATGCCTCTTCCTCTGCCTGAGCTGACAGCCCTCACCTCTGCCTGCTCAGCCCCCCACACTCCAGGCCACATGTCCCCTCATTCCCCTGCCGCTTTCCACGTTTTCCACTGTTATGTTCTCCAGGCCCAGCGGGGCTGACTGAGGCCAGAGGCCAGGCGTGCCATCCAGGGCTGGGCACAGAGCCCTGCTTAGAGACTGGGGAAACTAAAGCGAGAGCGTGAGGTGGCAAGGGGGGCTTCCTAGGCCGTTGTGTACAGGAGCGAGAGGAGGAGCAATGAAAACCAGCCCCCATGGGGGGGCAGACCGCAGTGGAAGGCCCCAGGCCAGTGCTTCCTGCACCCTCGCGGCACACTCTCTCGGGGGTCCAGCAGCGTAGCCACTAGCCACACGTGGCTCGTGGCTCGGGAGCACTTGACATGTGGGTAGTGCCATGGAGGAACGCAACTTTAAATTGTATCTAACTGTAATTAATTTTAATAGCTGCAAGCGGCTAGTGGCCACCGTGTAGGGCATCTCTAGACAAATGAGTGAATATGCCTCTTACTAGGTATGCACAAATCCACACACGGGGGCATGAATGTATGCGTGCGTGTGTGCACACGCCCGTGGGAGGGCACATGAGGTGACACCGTGTGGCAGGGCTGTGCTGTGGTGCGAGGCCAGAATGCGGTTTCAGTGTGTGTGCAGGCCGGAGGGGAGGGCGACAAAGGGGCCATTGTACCACATCCCCGACTCAAGCCCTCCTCTCTGCTGACATCACGGCGGCCCTAAATAGAGCTTCCCAGACCCGCTCCCCCAGACCCCGGCTGCCCCCCGCGTCGTGGCACAGCACCGGCTGCTCCTGCCGAGGCTCCACGGGACTCACCTTTGTCTTCTCTGTGAGGAGATGGACCACATTCCTAGGGCGGATTTCTCAGTCAACTTCAGATGGAAAATTCTAGAAAGGAAGGAGGCTTCGTTTGGATTTTTTTTTTATTGTTGCTGCTCTCTCAGAATCCTGGGTCCCTTTTGTGGGGGGAGCCCATCTCCTGGCAGGATTTTGTCCTGACTGAAACATGGCGGATGTCCCCTCCTCTTTGGGGTCAGCTCTTTACCCCCAGCTGCCTCGGTGCCTCCAAGACTTTCCTGGATGGACATGGGTGAGGGTGAGGAGGGGAGAGGTTGTTGGGGGGGCCGCCTAGCTGGAGTGTGGGAGCCTCAGGTGAGGGGGACAAGCGGAGTCGTGTGTAGGGCAGGAGAGGAAGTGTGGGGCTGCTCTCAAAACCAGGAGCCACAGGGGAAGGCTGCTCGGGGGCTGTGAGTGTGGGAGGCTGTGTCAGTGGGTGAGGTGGGTAAGAATGTGTCTGCCCACCCATAAACAAACGTGGCTATGTTCAAAGGGGCCCCACACGCGGGCGGGTATGTGGGGGAAGGGTCGGGGTGGGGGCGTCTGTGTATGTGAGGACTGCTTCCCCACACACACGGGGGCAGAAGAGATGCTGTGTGAACTGAGAAGGTAAGGGTCTAGCAGTAGGGTCGTGTGTGTGCATAGGCGCGACAGAGGGCATAGGAGGGCCTGCAGGTAAATGGGGGCAGCTGATCAGGGAGGATGTGGGGGAAAAACCAGGAGAGGCTGGGTGTGGGGAGAGACCACCGTCCTAAAGTGTCAGGGCCCGTGGAGCCCTAGCGCTGGTGAGCGCGTGTCTCTGTCCCCTTCCTGCTGTGCGCTCCAGAGGGTTCCAGGTACAGCTGAGAGATGTCCACGGACCAGGGGGCAAGACCTGGGGAGAAGGATGGCCCTGGTCTAGCAGGGTAATCAGACCCTTCTGCACACGGAGCCTTCAAGGCCTTTGCAGAGCACATGCACAGCAAGCCCAGGAGGGAGGTGAGTGTGGCGCCTGCAGGTGCCAGCGGGCGAGTAGGGTTTTCTCGGCCTCGGCAGGAGGCCATGGGAGGAAGTGGAGGATGGGCCGGATGACACATTTCAGAACAGAGGCCACATATTCACACTCTAGGTGACTTCACTGCTGTGGGGCAGACCCCTGCCCCCCGCAACTCCTCCAGCCATCGGAAAATTCATGCATGCACAGAGGTCTGGTACAAGCCGGTGTTCTGGAGAGGGAGCGAGGAAAGGGGCCGAGTTCTGGGTTTGGGTCAGTCTGGAGTGGAGATAAAGGAAGAGCCGTGAAACCAGCACTGCCCAGTAAAAATAGTATGCGAGCCACAGATGTAATTTTTCATTTCAGCCACATTAAGGCAATAAAAAGAGACAGATGAAGTTAATTTTAATAACGTGTTTTATTTGACCCAATATACCTCAGAATATCACTTCACTGGCCAGCAGACCAGCACCAGGAAGCACGGGAACTTCAGCCTCCACCCCAGACTTAGAAGGAGAGCGTGAGCCTTCACAGGGCATAGAACGTAAACGGAGCTCATTTAAGCTGGACCTCAGGGGGCAGGGGGACCCCACGGGCCTCTGGTTTGGCCTTGCTCACGCGAGGGTTCATGTGTAATAATGTCTCCTTTCTTGGGAGCTGCCAGACGCTGGGCACTCGCCTGGGGCTCCCAAATCCTCCCAACAGCCCCCAGGCAGTTATGATTAATGTCTTATGAGTAAAGGAACTGTCAGAGCTGCGATTCGAGTCCTGCTCACTCAGCCCAAATCCCAACAAACCCACCCTATAAATGGTGTGTGTGTGTGTGTGTGTGTGTGTGTGTGTGAAGAATTGGGGAGACACAGGCCCTGTGGGGACTGAAGCCAGCTGTAGGTAGGGTCCTGTGTTCCCCTCGGGCAGACATCCTCCTCCCGGACTGAGAGCTCCTGAGGGAAGGTGGAGAGTCAGGCCACGGTGGGGCCCTGTTTAGGGTGAAGGTGGAGGCCCCTGGCTCTCGGGGCAGTGCTGGCCGTGGGACTGGAGGAGCCGAGGGTGGCGCAGGGCATGAGGCTGCATCTCAGGGTGGAGGGGACTCGGGGGCCACAGGGGCTGGTTTCCCGTGGCTGTGGAGGGTTGGGCGTGACTGCTGTGGGAGCTCGCCCCCCAGCGAGGAGAGACGTGCTGAGTCCGGCCGTGCCCTTCCCACGTGCTGCCAGGGCGCTTGGGTGTGCGCGTGTGTGTGCCCAGGCTTGGTGTCCTCCGCAGTCACGCCATCCTCCCAGCTACTTGTCTGGGCCACTTCCTCCCAGGCCAGCAGCCAGGCTCCCGTGTGCTCCTCAGAGCCAAGATCTGAAGGCAAAGCCGTGCCCCAGAGGGAAGCAAGGGGCTGGCTGGGAACGCTCCCAGCCCTGGCTGCCCCGGGCAGGAGCGCAGAGACCCGGAGAGGGCAGCCCCCTCCTCAAGGGGACAGGGATGGAGGAGGGGCACCCCGGAGAGCAGGCTGGCGGCTCAGAGCCTCCAGCCAAGGCAGACTCTGCGCAAGTCCAGGTTTCGGCCAGATGAGGAGCCTCGAGGCAAAGGAGGAAATGAAGAGACAGAGACACTGTCTTGTCAGAGGACTCGTGTGGGTGGGGGGTGGCCACCCCTACAGGCACTCGGTCAAAAACTACTGAGCACCTCCCCTGTGCCAGCACTGAGCCTCTGCCCGCCTCTGGAGATGCTTATGGGATAACTAACTAACTAACTAACGGGGATGGGAAGCCCAGCAGGCAGGGCAACCCCAACATAATGGCAGACGCACTAGCAATGGCCTTGCCCACCCCCTTCGCTCAGAGAGGAAGAGCAACTTCCTTAAGCTTCCTGAGCACACCCAGACCCGAGCATCAGAGCCACCTTCCTGAGCACCTACTGTGCTCAGGCGCTGCCCCCATCTGCAGAGGGCCCCCGGAAACCTGCCCTCCTGGAGCTTCTATCTAGGGTGGGAAGCCAGCCTGGAACAGGGCATGGGGGTGGGTGCAGGGTGCCCTGGAAGCAGGGGGCCGGAGGGGGCTCTCTGAGGAACTGCCACTTGGACAAAGACCAAAACTACGGCAGTTGGGGGGTGGGGTGGATGGGGGCGGGGGTTGGGGGATCCTGGCAGCGGGAAGGGCAGGGGCAAAGGCCCTAAGGCAGGAGCGGGTTATGAGACGGTATGGCTGCAGTGGCCATGTGAAGAGTAGGAAGGAGGTCAGAGGGCTGGGCATGGCCAGCACGCCCAGTCAAGAGCATGGATCTTACCCTCTGTGACCAGAAGGCATTGGAGGGTCAAGAGCAGGGGGGTGTGATGCCCGATCTTTCTTCTGAAAGGATGGGCCCCGGCTCCTGCTGGAGCTGAGACTGGAGAGGCAGAAGGGACAGGGTGCCACCGGGAGGCTGTTGCAGGGGCCTAGGAGCCAGATCCTCGTGCTGCACCGGGAAGGTCAGAGTGGAGGCCGTGAGAAGTGGATGGATTCAGGCCATACTTGAAGGTGGGGGTTCCGGGGAATGAGAGAAAGGGGAGGGGTCCAAGCGGACACTCGCCAAGCCCTTGCCTGTACATTTCTGAACACGTGGAAGCAGTATTCAGAAACTTAGCCATCCTCAGAGGCCCTTGGCCTAGGAGGCGCCACCATGAGACTGGGGGCTGCCCTCCCCATCAGCCCCAAGCCTGGGCCCCTGTCTCCAGGTAAGGGGAAAAATTCCATGTGCAGCCCCCCATCTCCACCGCCCACCGCCCCCTGGGGGGAGGGAGAGGGATGGTTGAGAGTCAGCCCCAGGACCGTGGGTGGATCCCAGGCCTGGTGGGTCAAACTCAAAAAGCGATTTTGAGGTCACCACGAAGGATGGCTTGTCCTTGTTTGGATTTTCTTGGAGTTGCCACCCAGATCTAGAGGCCTGAAGCCTAGGCCATAAATCCCAGCTCCTCTGCCATCCCTCCTTTATCTGGGTCCCCTCCCGGGCCTGATCTCTGGCTTGGCCTCCCAAGGCAATGGTCAGATGTGAGACTGGGTGTGGCTCAGGACGGCAGTGGGCAGGGGCCCAGCTGGTCTGGTGTGGTTGTAGCCACCTGGGAGCAACAAGCGCGGGCCTCTTCCTAGCCTGCTGAGCTCTCCAGAGCCAAGCTGGTGACATTCATCCCAAACAAGGGTGCCAGGTCGTGCTGTGTCCCCTGACCTCCGCCTGGCCCCTGGGGAAGCCCACCAGTAAGGGGTCATGGAGTCAAGGCATTCAGGGTTCCCTACCCCAACCCCTCTCTCCATATACAGACTGGACTCCCGCACAGCATGAGTTACAAAGGGGCTCTTCCTCTAGGGGATCCGGACAGATAAGAGCCTGGACCTCTTGCTTCCAGAACCCTTCAGCCCTCCAGAAGGCAGCATGGAGGTAGACATACCAGGTTCTAATCCAAACTCTGCCACTCGCTTGCTCTGTGACCTTGGGTAAGTTGCTTACTCTCCTTGGGCCTCAGTTTCCTCCTTTGTAAAGTGGGGATGAGGAGCCAGTAATACCTCACTGTCAGGTTCTGTCCGAGGATTAAGACGAGGGCTGCAGATAGAAGGTCCTTCCCTCTTTCTTCCAGAGAAGTTGAGAAAACAGCAAAATGCCAAGAGTCCAAAGGGCAGGCTGGCAGCCCCTGGCTGCCTCCAAGGGCTCCCGGAGGCAGAAAGGGAAACTGAGGCAGCGAGTGCTGGTGGGAGGCTGCTGAGAAGAAGGAGCTGACAGCCACAGGTGAGCAGAGTGGCATCTATTTATTCTGGGGGTCCTGACCCCAGACATCCTCACCTCCCCCACTGCCATCTCTCTGCTTGTTCTCAGCCTGGGGGCCGTCAGGCCAGGGCCCAGGATCCTGAGGAAGGATGTGGCCATGGGCTAGCTGCTCTGCGCGTGGCGGGAGGAGGAGGCCGGGTCTGGGACTGGAACAGCAGAGGGAGGGCGTGAGGGGCTGTGATGCCCAGGTCCTGGTCCTCCTGCCTCCCCAGCCCAGCCCTCTGACCCTGAGTGTTGGGCCCTGGGGGGCATAGCCCCGGCCCTGCCAAGCAACCCCCACGGCTGCCTCAGAGGAGCAGGTGGGGCTGTGTGCCCCTTCCCTTGACCTCCCCCTCCCCAACATCTGCCCCAGCCTCAAGCCAGAAGCCACCTTGTTCCCAGAAATGAGGCTGGCACCGCCCGGCAGGCCCACCTGGCTGTTGCCCTCAGTGCTGGTCCAGGATGAGGGGCACCTGGGCACTGTCCACTTGCGGAGGCAGCCGCTCGCCCGTGCGCACGTTGAACATGGGCAGCGTGGACAGTGGCCGGGGCACCTCCCGGCTGGATGCCATCTGCCGCAGCTCCTCTGTGTTCCCGCGGATGGTGCAATGGTGGACCATCTGGATGCTGGGGGCACAGAGCCGGCAGAGTCGTCAGTTCTGGGAGTCAACCCCCACCCCCCGCCCAGGCCCAGGGAGGCCTCGCCTCTGAGGCACCCTGCAGTCCTCCCCACTTGCTATGTAGGGAGACACTCACACACATGACGCGTGGGGGGAGGACAAACAGGAAGGTCTTTGGTGCCGGCTCAGTGTCCAGTGACG
The DNA here is from genome assembly GCF_003265705.2 of Callorhinus ursinus. NCBI lineage: Eukaryota > Metazoa > Chordata > Mammalia > Carnivora > Otariidae > Callorhinus > Callorhinus ursinus. Next base: position 5,246,191 of record NW_027397114.1, read on the forward strand.
GAGGCATAGGCTGTGGGTATAGACAGCCTGGATTCAAAGCTGTGTGTCCCTGGCAAGGTACTGAACCACTCTGTGCCTCAGTGTCCTCAACTGTAAAATGGGCATAATACTAGAACCTACCTCCTAGCACGGTGGTGGGAATTAAATGAGAAAAATGTTTAGAAAAGTGCTTGGCGCATGCTAAGAACTCCCGCGATACTCGGCATGAATAGATACCCACAGTGGATCCATATTTCTAGAGGCCAGCATTTGCTGGGCTTTATATTCCGATGACCCTCTAGGTCCCTTCTAGCACTCAGTTCCCTCCCCTCATACTCTCTCCTACCATTGACCATCCAGTCCTCCCTGTCTCATCCCGGTCTTAGTCTGGTAAATGTCCCCTCCTCCATCTCTTCCCACCTCCTACTTTGGCTCCTGCTGTTTCCAGCCAGACCTCCAGGGTCCCATCTTCCCGCTCCTCCCAGCTAGCCTCCCTGGCCTTTGTACCTGGACCTCTCCCACCCTGCCCCAGGACTAGCTCTGGACACTGAGTCTTCGCTCTCTGGCTTTATTCCAGACCACAGCTCCCTGAGGCCAGCCCCTGGCTCCGCCCTCAGTGGGCCTGAAATCCCCAGGGCAGTCAGGAAGTCCTTTCTGAGTTCTAGTCTTTCTAGAAGAAGATTTTCTTCTTTGTTCTCAGAAAGCCGAGCGGCATTCTCATTTGAGATCCTCACGAGCTTGCTTTCTGCTGTCGGGGGCAAGCTTCAGTTCATTCTGGGAAGTCGGGTAGCACAGTGTAACCAAGCATGAGGACTTGCTTTGGGTTTGAATGTGAGTTCTGCTACTTACTGCCTATGTGACCTTACGCAAGTCACTTCACTTCTCTGTGCCACTATTTCCTCAATCACAATGCAGTTTTTGTACAAATTAAATGAGTTAATATACAGGAAATACTTCGATGTCTCCTGGTCAGCCTCACAGCAAGTGGTAGCTAATATTACAGGGAGCCTGATGTGGCTATCATCATCATCAGTGTTATTTTATTATAGTAGGTTCACTGATGTACCTGGCCTCCAGTAACGGGATGCCCCTTTACATGAACCTACCCACATTTGTGAGTCCAGCCTGGAGATATTTTCCCAGACTACCTGGTTGCCAGGTGAGACAGATAGCAGGGACTCTTCATTACAAACAATAAGAATTAGTTTCCTTGGGGGGGGCGCCTGGGTGGCTCAGTTGGTTAAGCGACTGCCTTCAGCTCAGGTCATGGTCCTGGAGTCCCGGGATCGAGTCCCACATCGGGCTCCCTGCTCCACGGGGAGTCTGCTTCTCCCTCTGACCCTCCCCTCTCTCATGCTCTCTCTCTCTCTCTCTCATTCTCACTCTCTCTCTCTCTCAAATAAGTAAATAAAAATCTTAAAAAAAAAGAATTAGTTTCCTTGGGACAGCTGGGTGGCTCATTCGGTTGAGCATCTGACTCTTGATTTCTGCTCAGGTCATCATCTCAGGGTCCTGAGATTGAGCCCCGAGTGGGGCTCCACGCTCAGCCAGTCTGCTTCTCTCCCTCTTCCTCTGCCCCCACTCCCGACCAACTCTCAAAACAAATAAAGTCTTAAAAAAGAAAAGAGGGCGCCTGGGTGACTCAGTTGGTTAAGTGTGTGACTTCAGCTCAGGTCATGATCCCAGGGTCCTGGGATCGAGTCCCACATCATGCTCCCAGCTCAGTGGGGAGTCTGCTTCTCCCTCTCCGGCTGCCCCTCCCCCTGCTTGTGCTCTCTCTCTCGCTCTCTTTCTCTCTCAAATAAATAAATAAAGTCTTTAAAAAAAAGATTTCATTTCCTTAAAGGGGTGGGGGCCCGAGGCAGGGTATACCCTACTTGACTCTGGGTTACTGATCAAATGGGGGAGGGGCAATGATCCCCACCCCTGTCCAAGTCTCAGTTAGTGGACACCAACACCAGCTAGAGCCTGAGAGATTAGATGACAGGTCAGACTTTCTAGCTTCCTGCTGAATGGGCCACACTCCTTGGTGGCAGGGAGAGCAGGACCAGGTCCTGTCTGGTGGACGGGAGGAGGTGGAGTCAGCCTCTAAGGCCAGGGGAGGATCAAGATGAGCTCTTGAGTCTGGAATTTGGCAAGCAGAGTTGTCCAAAACACAATTTTCCATTCCCAGGCAAGCGGAGGCTGAGGGAGAAAGGAAGCAAGAAGCATGTGGATGTTTAGGGCCAGAGGCAGCCAGGCAGGTAATGCCCTGGCAGGGGAAGGCCCCCTCCCCGCCCCCAGCCCCGCATCTGGGTCTCATTGCTCTGGCGACACACACAGGTGGAAAATATTCTGAGGATGTTTTTCCAGAGCAGGAGCAGAAGGAGCAGAAGCCAGCCCCGCTGCTGCCTTCCCCTACAGCCCTTCCACATCAGCACCTGGGCAGACGAATGAATAGGCAGGCATTCCTACACACACACACACACACACACACACACACACACACACACACACAAACAAACACTCTCTCTCTCTCTCTCTCTCTCTCTCTCTATCTATCTATCTCTCTCTCTCTCTCCACCACCAACACACAGCCCTGGAGCCCTGTCTCTGACACACAGACTACAGAAGAGGGTCAGGCTGGAGGACCTTCTGACCAGCAAACTCTGATACAGGCAGCAGAACCACAATTTGTGGATAATTTGAAAAATGGTAGACATTGAACAAGAAAAAAAAATGGAATCTGTAGAAATAAGTCCATTCAAAATCCAAACCAACAAGGGCTAATATGTCACACGGTAAGCCTGGTGATTGATTCAACATTGATGGAGGAAGCACATTTTCCTGAGAGCTCCCAAGCTCCAAAACTGAGCCAGCAGAACGGGCCGTGCTCAAAATCACTGGTCAGAAGAAAATTTCCACAATGGCAGAAGGTATAATTGATCAAATTTGGCACAGGCCAAAAAAATTGAGGAATGAAATGTTCCTTGAAAAACTGACATGGAAAATCATTCATCCCAATGGGAAAAAAATTCTATCAAATAAAAATGAAAATAGGGAAAAAAAAAAAAAAAGGAAAGCAGAGCCTTTCCATTGCTTTGTGATCAAAGTTGACCCAGGAATCAAATCGACCTGGGCAGAGCAAGGAATTACAGTTTTGTTCACTGTGGAAAATACTTTCCCCATAACAATTCAGAAATGTGGGTATTATTCTGATGCTAAAAATATTTGTATTCCTCAGCCCAATGGGTTGAGATAGTGGGGTCAAAATGGTGGGTTTAAAACTGGGGTCTCAGGGGGCACCTGGGTGGCTCAGTTGGTTAAGTGTCCGACCCTCGACTTCAGCTCAGGTCATGAGCTTGGGGTCCTGAGATGGAGCCCCATGTCACACTCCACACTCAGTGCAGAGTTAGCTTGTCCCTCTCTCTCCCCTCTCCCCCCGCCACCGCTTGCTCTCATTCTCTCTCTCTCTCTCTCTCAAATAAATAAATAAGTAAAATCTTTTTAAAAAAACTGGGGTCTTAGAACACCCTGAAATCAGCTGGTTCAGGTGCATAGGTTTCTAAACACAAGTGCACACGCATGAACACACCACGTGAGTCCACCCATCCACCCACACAGCCTCAGCCTTTCTTCCTGGGGTACCTGGCTTGTCAAATGCCCACACTATCTGGCAACTCCCGTCTGCATCTCCCGGGAGGGAACAATGGGACCACTGTGACCCTCACAGGATTCTGGTGGCCTCACAATGTCCCCCTGAGGTCATCAGAGAGGTAACCTTGCCACCCCCTGCCCCTGAGGCACAAGTCGGCTGAGGCCAGCCGTGGGTGATCATCCTTGGTCCTACTTTTGGCCACCCAGGGGGAGGCTGGGGCTGGAGCTCTCTGAGGAAGCCTCTGAGGGAACCAGGACCAGAGACTCGCCTCACCCACCGAAGAGCAACCCAGTGGAGACTTCCAGCCGCCACCCTGGAGGTCCCTGCACCTAGTTCCCTTCAACCGCCCCAGGGAGAGATGCAGAAAGACACTTTGGCGCCTCCCCCACCTGCACCCTTGGCCTCGAACACTGCCCAGGGTGAAGGCAGGCAGGCCAGCACCTCTGGGGCCCCTAGCAAGAATGAGACTGGGCGCCACGCCAGCCCCAAAACCCGCCGGAAGCCCAGCATATCCAAGGTGATCCTGGGGGTTGTGACGGACAAGGGCATGCACAACTGCGTGAGTCTAGCCACCCTGAAGAAGGCGGTCACCGCCATGGGCTACGACATGACCTGGAACGCCTGGCGCTTCAAGCGAGTGCTCAAGGGGCTGGTGGACAAGGGCGTTCTCAAGCAGGTGACCGGCAAGGGGGCCTTGGGCTCCTTCCGCATGGGCAAGAAGTTTGCCTCCAAGTTCAAGCTCAGGGACCAGAGACAGCGCCAGTCGGGGCAGCGCCGGCCTGGGAAGCGGCGGCCTGGGCAGCGCCGGCCTGGGGAGCGCCGGCCTGGGCAGCGCCGGCCTGGGCAGCGCCGGTCTGGGCAGCGCCGGCCTGGGCAACGCCGGCCTGGGAAGCGCCGACTGCTAGTGGGCTCCCAAAGGGGGCACAAGCAGCTACGCAAGGAGGTTCGCAGGGTGGCCAAATGCCGCCGCAATTAACAAGGCAGGCCAGGCAAGCAGGCAAGGGTGCCAGGCCCGCCACAGGCTCAGTGCAGTGGGAATAAAAGGAGCCTAACTTATTTCACACCTGCCTCCTGGAATCTTTGGAGCTCAGGGGAGTGGGAGTGGAAGGAAGCTGGGGACAGAGGAGGAGTAAGGCTGTTGGGGGCGGGAAGCTGAGTTCCCAAAGTAAGAGTGAGATGGATTTGGGGAAAGGGCTGAAGGAATTGAAAGCATCCACAGACATTAGCTAGTTCAATGACCCCGTCATCTGAAACCAGGGCCAGAGAGCGTCATGCAGATTGTGTAGCAGAAGCCAGGCTGGAGCCATACCTAATGTCAGACTCAGGGAGGTGTATGTGTGTGCGTGTGTGTGCACGCGTGTGTGCGCGCGTGTGTGCACGCGTGTGTGCACACAGCCTCTTAAGTGGCTTCTCGAACCCTTTCCCCCAGGGTGGCCACAGGCCCCCACACCTGGCCGGGTCCGCTCCTGTGCCCCATCCCAGGTTAGAGTCCTCCACGGAGACGCAGAAAACGAGAAGGCCGGGCCAGGAGAGGTCAGACCCAGCAACCAGCCAGCCCAGACCTGGAGCTCAGAGGCCAGGCGTGGCCCCCATCAGCTCAGAGTAATCTGGCTTGTCTGTGCTGCTCATGGAGGTTAGGGAGGGGGGGTCTAGCTTGGCAGTCTAGGGGTGCTCCCACCCAGCCCCCCAGCTTTCCCCTACTCACTCTGAGGTGGCCAGGTCTCTCTTCAGCCTGTGGAAAATCGAGGGAGGGGGTTAGCTATTATCCACACCCCTCCCTCCTGGTGCCAGGCGAGGCAAGAAGTCCCCACCCCCTCCCTGGCTGAGGACCCCGCTCCCTGAGGAGTCTGTGTCCCCAGGCAGCACAGCGCCCCAAGGAGCCCCGTGGGGGTGAGCAACAGTGCCCTCCCTGCCCTCTGTCCCCCACACTCACCGTCCCTCCCGCCGGCAGCACATGACGTAGGCCAGCCCCAGAGTGAGCAGGAGAGCCACCAGCAGGGGCACCAGGAGGGTGACCAGCGCGTCGGTGAGGAAGTCTCGGGCTGCGGCCTCAGTAGGTGGGCAGAAGAACGGGTCATGCTCCAGGATCCCATCACCTGGGGTGGGCACCTCATCTGCGGGCTCTGGCACTGACTTATCCACCTGCTCAGAGAGCCCAGGGCTCACTGAGGAGCCGTTGGCTGGACACAGAGACTCCCTCGGGGGACGGGGCAGGGGTGCCCCATACAACCACAGGGTTTTCTCCTGCCTGTCTCCCCCAGCTTGGGTGACGTCTCAGGACAAGCACTGGACTAGGAACCCAGACAGAAGGACGAGGAGAGGCAGGTCCATACAATGGTTAAAGGCACACCTCTAGGGCCTGACTGCCTGGGTTTGAATCCTGATCCAGACAAGTGCTGTGCTGGATGACTTCCCTCCAGGTGCCTCCTTTCCCTCACCTGGAAAGTCAGAACGCTAATAGTGGTCCCTGTTTCTGGGGTGGTGGTGAGGGTAAAGCATGTTGATTGGCTAGAGCCTAGCAACACGCACGGCAAGTGCTCGAGGATGTTGTTGATGATCAGTCCCTGGCTGCACTGTTGGTCAATTCACAGGAACAGAGAACTCCAGGGGTTCCCAACCTGGGGAGTCAGGGTCTCTAGGGACCCCAGATAATTGTGCTCAACATCCCAAAGAGGAGTAGTGAGCATCTTTGGTTTATAACTTGGAGTTGAGAGGTATCTGTTCCTTATTGCAGGCAGATTTGCTAGGTGACACCTTAGAAGGAAGCAGAGCTGTCCCAAAGAGTCCCCTGGCGGGGAAAGGGTTTTTAGAACTGCCCTATTGGAGTGATTGTTCTAGCTGTTGGGTTGGGCACATCAAGGACTTCTGGACCCCAGGATCCCTTTTCTGGACTATGGACTCTGTCGCCCTCTTGTGGGAGGAGATGGAACTTCAGAGCGAGCGCGCACACGCGCGCTCGCCACCCTGGCCATAATCAAAGAAACAGGATGGGGTGGGAATAGGGCTAGGGAGGAGACTGTGATGGGGGTCATGCCCCATCCCCACCCCCGGATCCAGGGTCCCTCCTCACCAGGGACACATTGCACCAGTCAACGCGGAAATGAGGTGCCAAGGTGTCATAGCAGGACAGAAGTGGAGGCTGACCCTGGGCACAGCGAGCATGGCTGTCGGGAGATGCCACCATCTTCAGGCAGGTGGAGAAGGGTGAGGCAGAGCCCACCTTGATGTAAACCCTGGGCCCAGATAGAAGCCACCGTTAACATATTGGGGGGGGCACTGGGCACTGGGCACTGGAGATTTGGGGTTGCAGGACCATCTTGAGACCTGGAGACCACACAGAGCACCCCAGTCTTCCTGGTGGCCTTATACTCCCAGGAATGTCTTTTGATAGCTGGATCTTTTATGTCCTCATGGGGCATCAGGGAGTATAGAGTTCAGGGTAACTAGGGTTTGGGCCCAGGAAGGGCAAGAAGATGAAGGGGTGGCTGGAGGGAAGTGGACGGTGATGTGAGAGATACACATGGTATGAAGGTGCACAAAGGTGCTCCATGCCCGCCCACCCCCCAAGAAGGCCAGCTGCCGCCACCTCCTCCAGGAAGCCCTCTGGGGTTGCACACTTACCCTTCCTTGCGACCCTCAATGGGAAGGGGGACGCGGCCCCCACGGTCCAAGGCGGAGGTAATGTTGAGTAGCTGGAGCTCTCCCGGCTCCCAGAGCGCTCCCAAGGCTGTGAGGAAGTGACTGGCAGGCGTTGAGGGCAGCACCTCCTCCACATCATGGCTGCACACCAGGAATTCAGCTTGGTATGGCAGCAGGGGGCCTGGAAATGCCAGGTTGGCACTTGAGGCTCCACACCGAGTCCTGCACGGATCTTTCCCAAGCCTCCACCGCCTCAAGCTCCTCCCCATGCCCCCTCGGACTCCTTCCTTCCTCCCTAACTTCCCATCCCTCACAGGCCCCAAATGCCCTTCCCACAGCCTCAACAACTTCCCAAGGCCCCAGAGACTGTCGGCAGAATGGCCAAGAATACAGCTCTAGAGCCCGTCCAGGACGCCCTGCTCCCACTACTCCCAAGTGTCCCCTTCACATCCCCTCCCTCCTTCCAAGAGAAACCCCCAAGACCGGAGTTGGGGGAGGGTGGAGGTGGGGAAGGGTTGGGCGGGGCTGACGGTACCTTCTGGGTCCCCAATCAACAGCACCAGCCTCTGCCAGGTGGTGTCAAAGCTGTCCCGATTGTAGGCTGTGACCTGGGGTGGGGGGGATGCAGAAGAGAGCGGAGGGGTAGGGCGAGGGGAGAAACATGGAGGGGACTGAGACACCCTCCAATCAGAAGCATCTAAATTATGTAAATGAGCATGCACGAACGCCCACACGGGACACAGCCACGGGGGTCCCTGCTGGTACCTCGATGACCTGGCGCCCACGATCTTCGGGGGTGGGGGTGCCATAGAGGAAGCCAGGCTGGTGGGGGCTGCGCTGGGTGTAGCGGAGCCACTGAGGCAGGTCTGGGTGTCCCCGGAGGTGGGCGTGGTAGGTGACAGGGGTCGTGGGGGGCACATCTGGTGGAAGGGAGGACAGGGGATTGGAGAAATGACAGGAGGCTCCACCGGCCCCTGGCCAGGCACCGCCAGCCCGCCGATGGCCTTTAGGCCCCTCTCACCGACATGCTCGGGGTGACGCAGGGCTGCTTCCCGGTCCAGGGTGTGCACAAAGACGCGGCCCACAAGAGGCTGTAGGGTGGTCTGCTGGGCCTCAGCGTCCCCCAGCCCTGCCAAGAGACCTGTGGGGACCCCACAACCCCCAAAACACATGCATCAGCCTTAGTCCTGGGCCGGGGAGAAGCTCCTGGTGCCCCTAAGAGAGAGGAGAAGTTGTGGGGGGCTCCCAGGAAAGGACAGGTGGAGGGGTCCTCGCTGTGCCATGCGAACTTAGATCAGTGACAAGTCCCAGACCTTTGCTGGGTTTGGATTCATGGGAACCCCCTCCCCCAGTCCTCATTTTCGGCTCCCTTTGAGGGGTCACCCGGGGCAGGGACTGCTGTCTGGCTGAGAAGGGCGTGGGGTGTGCGGGGGTGGATGCGTGTTATGGGCACTTGTAAAACAGAACCCTTAAGAATGCGGTGTTAGGGGCGCCTGGGAGGCTCAGTCGGTTCAGCACCTGACTCTTGACTTCAGTTCAGGTCATGGTCTCAGGGTCTTGAGATCGAGCCCCGGTCGGGTTCTGCCACTCTGGGCATGGAGCTTGCTTAGGATTCTCTCTCTTTCTCTCCCTCTGCACCTCCCCACCCCCAAGGGCACACTCAGTCGCTCTCCCTGCTTTCTCTCTCTCAAAATAAATAAATAAATAAATAAAAACAAATTTTAAAAAAGAATGCTGAGTGTCTGGGAAGCTTGGAGGGGAGGGGGAGAGTGAGGGAGGAGGTGAGTAGCCATTCTGGGACTCCCTCCCAACTCCCTTAATACACAGGGGGAAAGGGGCCCACAGTAGAAGCCAATAAAAGCTGAGCAAATGGGATCCTGAGCCCCAGGGAAAGGACCTGCCCCAGCGGGCCCCCACACCCTCCCAAGGCCAAATTTAGCCTGGGCCTAGAAAGAAGGCAGACCAGCCAGCCCATTAAAGGGCCAACGACACTCCGGGCCTGTGCTGTCAGGCCCACCTCGGCCTAGGACACCCCACCCTTCAGAGCTCCCCGTCCCCCACATCCCAGAGCCCCACTCCCAGCCCCATTTCCCTGGACCTCCCCCTGGTTACAGCATGAACACCCCAAAGTCCTTCTGGGCCCTGGGCCCAGACCCCTCCCCTGAGGGACCTCTGTCTGTCCACCTCTGCACCCGTAAATCCCGTCCCTTCGTCCTGGGCCTCTCCCAGAAGAAGGCCCCAACTTGCCCACAAGAAGAATCCAGATTAGAGCTGCGGCCATGGCTGCCCCAGCCTGCCCGGCCCCTGTGAGTGACAGAGACAGGAGCAGGGGGGAGGAGAGAGGGAGGGAGGGATGACGGGGGAGGTGTCCCAGAGCAGCTGACCCCAGCTTCTGCCAGTGGGTCCCTCCCCATCCCCACCCAGAGCAGGCACTGAATCCGGTGTGAACACTCTCCTCACATGACCAGGTCCCTCCAGCGATCCCCTCCCAGTGCCAGAGAATGTTCTCTAAACCACCAACCTGACCACCTCAGTCCCCCCTGAAAACACTAAGGGCTCGCCTTGCCCTGAGTCCCCAGCTGTTGATGGTTTTCTGGACCTGGCCATCGTGTCCAGAATCCTCTCCTCTCACCCCTGCCAACCACACACACACACACACACACACACACACACACACACACACACACACACTACCCCAGGCTTCTCTGCCCAGCCTCACTCTGCTGCCCACCCCCCACCCAAATGACATGCTCACTAAGTCCTTTGCATAAGCTGTTCCCTCTGCTTGGGGTTCCCTTCCCGCTCTCATCCCACCAGCCACTTGGCACTCACCTGGCAAGACTCAACACAGGCCTCCTCTCCTCCCCGTGGGCTTTCTGTGCTGCCTTCCTCTGCTAGGCCGAGCTGGGTGCCCGCTTGGCCCCTGTGCACAGCACTGCAGGGCGGGGCGTCTAGAATCTTACTATCTTCCTGTCCCCCGGACCTGGCACAGGGCCCAGCAACCTGCAGGTGTAGGGGGGCCTGGGCGACAGCCTCCTTAATGGCACACAGAACAGCCGGGTGCCCATTCACCCAGCCCTGATCCCCAGAGCAGGCACCCCCAGTATGTACCCCAGGTCTGGGAAGAGAGCGGGCCCCGGACAGGACCAACCAGGGAGAGCCAGGGGAGTGGAGGGGCTGCAAGCCGGCCCGACACGAATCCCACCTTGACCCCTCGCTGGACACGCGGCCTTGAAAAACTCAACGGCCCTGCCTCGGCTCTGTTCCCACAACTACAACCTGGCAGGATAGTGCTCACCTCTCGATGTGCTTGTGACGAACCACAGCCTCATGAACTCAGCGCGAGCTTGCAGGCTACCCCCTGTGTGCCGGTCCCAGAGGAAGCGGAGAGGGACAGACACCTGCCCCACAGAGCTTGCACGTGGGCGGGTACTGCCAGCAACCCCCCCCTCTCCCCGCCACCGTGTGCCGGGCTTTCCGTTCACGGACGCAGGGGGACTCCTTCCGTCCCTGCAGTTCCCAGGAGTGCTTTCATCCCCATTTTCAGATGAGAAGAGTGAGGCACCAGTGCTTTGTGATCCCCCCTCCCCCCCAAGGCCATACTACCTACCACCCAGCTGAGGCCCGTGCCTTGCTGCCGGGGCACCCGCCCCCTCCTTCTTGCCTCAGTCAAGGATCTGGGTCCAGGTGTGAAGGGGGTGGGATGCCCTTCTCTTTGGGGGCTTCTCACTCAGAGCAGGCAGAGGGGACTCTCCTTAGATGTCCTGAGGAGGAGGCAGGGACCCGCAGGTGCCAGGGTTCCAAATTCCTGGTGTGTGCGTGAGCATCCCTCCTGGGCATCGCCACCTCCCTGCCGTACCCAGCACCCCAAACATGGACGCCTGGGACCCGCTCTGGTCGGGCCTGAGGGGCACAATGTCGGCCTGCCAACTGGAATGACCAGTGGCAGTTTACTTAGTCCTCACCTTTTTTTCTCTCTCCCTGCCTGACCGTCCCTCCCTGGAGAGCCACCAGATTCCAGAGTCAGCATCCACTCAGGCTCTCAGACAGGGCAGGGTTTGTCCCAGAATCACCTCGGCGCCTCTCCGCCTTCTCAGAGATGGAGATGGAGGGCTTGAGGGAGGAAAGTTCTGGAGGCAGAGGGAGAGTCAGAGGGCGCTGAGGGAGCAGGCAGAGCTGCCCGATTCTGGCCCGCTGCCCAGGCCTCAGCCCCTCGGAGGCTCCATGTGACTCCCCTGCTCTTCTTTGGAGCTCCCCCTCACACCCTCAGCTGTCTTAAGGTAGCAGTGCCCAAACCCAGTGCCACCAGGCCCCCAGAGGCGAGTCTCCTAATGGATCCTTCTCCCTCTCCCCTCAACCAGGGACTGTGCCAGAAGCCAGCCAGAAGTCCCCTGGAAGTCCCCTGTGGCCGACCAGAGGATCTCTCCACCTCAGAGCTGTCTGGATTGCAAGCTGCTGCTAGGATGCTCAGCATCTCTGTTCGTTGGGGCCTGGGCATAGAGAGTGGGTTCACAGGTCCTTAAACTTCTTAGTTGGCAAATTTAATTTTATTTTAAGTGGACCCCACAGCCCAATGAGGGGCTTGAACTCGACCCTGAGATCAAGACCTGAGCTGAGATCGAGAGTCAGACGTTTAACTGACTGAGCCACCCAGGTGCCCCTTAGTTTGCAAATTTTAAACAAAACCAAAGTCTACAGAATAAAAGAATGAAATCTCCATATATCCATCCCCCAGGTTCAACAGTCAGCAACTTCTGGCCAATCTCCTGTCACCTGTACACGCCCCCCCCAACTTTCCCTCCTGTTTCATTTCCTCTGTCAATATTTTAGCATATATCTTTGAAAGATGATGACTCTTCTATTTTTATTATTTTTAATAGAATGACTCTTTTTTAAACAATGACAATTGTTACACCTAGTCCATTAATATACCTTAAAGTTAATAATAATTCCTTAATATCAGACCTAGAGTGTTCAGATTTCCAATTTCTCATAAACGTCTTTTTTTTTAAGTGTATTTGTTTGAATCAGGATCCAAATAAGGCACACACACTGCAACTGATTGATGCGTCTCCTTTAAATCCATAGGTTCCGCATCCAAACTTCTCTCTCTCTCTCTCTCTCTCTCTGTCTTTTTCCTTGAGAGAACCAGGCCATTTGCTGTGCAGTTTTCCAGTCTGGGTTTTGCTGATTGCATCTATAGGGTGTTCTTTAACACATCTCTCTGACCTCTGTACTTCCTGTAAATTGTATTTCCTGTACATTGTTATTTCCTGTAAATTGTAGTTGGATTGAAAGTCCTGATCAGTTGTACGTTCTATTTTCTTTGGCAAGACCACTTCACAGATGGTGGTATTGCTTCTTCCATCCAGAAGCACAGCAACCGCGATGATCTGTACCTCATCCATCAGTCCCCCCCCTCCACACACAAATGGTGACACTTACATCCAATCATTCCTTCCTTTATTAGCCAGAGTAATTCTCGACACAGAAACTGCCCCTCACTTACTGTTTGGTTACTGAGTGTTGTAGCTCATATAGGAAAGATAGGATAAATACTTGCTTCTCTTCCTGTATTTGCCAATTTCTAAATAATGAGTTGATTCTCTAACAACCCTCAAACTTCAGCCTGTTAGCTTTTCAAAAAACGGTAGAATAATTATGAATTTATGGCTTTAAGCATATTTGATTGCTTTGGTCCATTGTGACTAGTGTCCCTCCTGGTCCTCAAGCTGTCCCTTCTTGAGCTCCCGAGGCAGCTCTCACCAGTCAGAGCATCCGTCTCTGGGGACAGGTGTGTCAGGTCTCTGCCTCTCCACACCTGTCTCCCCAGCTTTCTGCCGGATTTCCGCCTGTCAGTGTCCCGATTTAATTCCTCTGGTCCTTTGTCCCTGGCTCTCCCCACTCAGTGAATATCTGCTGAATGAATGAATGGTTGATCGAATGAATGCATCATCTCCCCAACTCTCTCCTTCCACTTCTGTCTTATGAACCTCCTGATTTCTGAGGGCCATATTTTCTTCATCTGCATCTACAACGGGGGATTATATGTTGTCATGAGGGACAAAGGAAAGGGATTCTCATCACGGTGATCTGATTGTCGCATCTGCCTCCCAGACTCCACCCCCATCCTCCCCCCCTTCGCTGCCCCCAGCGCCTCAACAAAGGATGCGATCTGTCAGTCAGCCACGAGAGGGCGCGTTCGCGGCTGCAGCCTGGACCTGCGCCTGCGCAATATTGGGGCGGGGCGGGGGGGACGAGGCGTGGGGGGGGGTTGGGTGGAGGGGCGGGAGCGCTCCGCCCCGGGTTGGGCTTGCGCGTCAGAAGTGTTTGCTGAGCACTGTAGCTAGAGGGGGCGACGCAGGAGGAGGCCCACGGCCCCGAGTCTTACTTCGTCCTACCCTTCCGGGTCCAGAGGATGTCCTACCAAGCGGGGAGGAGAACCCTCCTGGAGGCGGGGGGCTGGACACAATGCCCTCCTTCCCACCATCCCCATCATTTGTATCAACCCTCCGACTTCCAAGGACATGTTCCTATTTTCCCACCCCCCACGACGTTTGGGGGCACGAATCTGAGGACCTACGTGTACCCAGATTCCTCCTCCCTTTTTTTTTTTATCTTTGGCCTTCAGCGCTCAAAGAGGTTCCTTGAGCCTTGTGACCGCCCAGAGCAATCAATCATGAGTCTGAGAATACCAGAGACCATCCCTGGCCAAACTTTCTAGCTTACAGGAGAAACAGAGAAGGGGAGGGACTGTGAGAGGGCTCCCGGCACAGTAGTTTGCCCAGCTAGATCTCTGGACATGGAGAAGAGACACTCCGTCTATGTAAAGTGGGGGTAATAAGGATCCATGAGGTAATGAAAACAAAAGGGCTTTGTAAACTGTAAAGCCCCGGAGAGAGTAAGGGGTCTTTTATTTATTTAGAACTGAAGGTGCAAGACCAGGGCTAAGCCACTGCCACAGCCTGAGAGCTGGGAGAAGTCCGATTTAGAAGCCACAGCTCAGTGATAGGAGGATTAGGAAAATAAAAGAAACAAAATCTCTGACAATTTTTTGCAGATGGTATGATTATTTACATAGACAATCCAAGACATTCTACAGGCATGCTATTAGGGCTGTTAAGGGAGATCGGCCAGGTTGCTGGACAAAACTTAGTATCCAAATACAAATAAAATACAAAATCCAGCAGTGTTTCTATACACTAACAATAAGTTATTAGAAACTGTAATATCTTTTTAAAAATACATCATTAACAAAAACATTAAAATTGTACAGAACCCAAAAAAAAACTCACAGATACTTATGAAGCAAAATGATAGATTATAAAAGTATAAAAACTATAGGCTCTAAAAGGAATAAGTGGAGAGATGTATTCAGTTTAGGGATGAGAAGCCTCAATGTCAGGAAGAAAATTCTTTCCATATTAATCTTCTGATTCAATGCGAGTCCAATGAATAACCCAATAGGATTTTTCAGAGAGTCAGGCAAGCCGATTCTAAAATTCATAAAGAGCCAAGGACCAAAAAGAGGCTAGACATTTCTGAAAAAAAAAAATAAGCCCCTAACAGATACCAAGACCTATTTAGAAGCGATAGTAATTAAAACAATGTGGTATTGGTGCTGGGCTAGACAAAGAGATCAATAGAATAGAGTGCCCAGAAACAGATCCAAGCATATGTGGGAATGTGATTTATGATGTCTGTGGCACTGCGACTCAGTGAGAGGGGACAGACTAATAAAAAGTGTTGTGACAATTGGCTTTTCAAATGAAAAATCTTCGCACCATCCATAAATATTAATTCCAGATGGATTAAAGACCTAAAAGTGAAAGAAACAAAACTTTAAAATGCTCAGAAGAAAATGTAGGAGATCTCAGGATTGAAAAGATTTCTCAGACAAGAAGAGATGCAACTCACAAAAGATTGATTTTACTACATTACAAAAAAAAGAAGAAGAAGAAGAAAGAAAAAGCTTTCTGCTGTAACATTAGAAACAAAGTTACAAGACAAGCAACAGCCTGGGTGACAATATGGCAGCATGTAAAACAGATAAGAGGACCCGAAAATAATGTAACGTGTGTCAACTGTACTAAAAAAATTATTCGAATTAAAAATAAATACACAAACTAAAAGGTTTTATATACAAGATATATAAAGAATGCCCTACAAATCAATAAGGAAAGCACAGACCTTTTGCGTGCCACCCCAAATAGCATTCCTTCCCTTCTTCCCTGCTAATGGAACCCTGGTCTGATTCAGGAATCTGGAGTATAGGCTTTTGGGGACGCTGGGCCTTCCCCAGTTGCATCAGGTAAATGGTGATCGGTCTAAATACAGCACGATAATTCAGTTCCTCTGGTCAGTGGTTGGTATAGGTGTGGACGTGTATGGAGTTCTGGCCACCAAGACCGGAAGGGAGATCTCCTGTGGGACCTCTGGGAAAGAGACACTGAGAAGAAAATGACCACTTTCTTCTACATCTGGACATTTGTCTGCAAAAGACACCTGAGGGGAGGCCACCATTGTGGACCTGAAGGGGCTGGTCTAAGAGGCAAGCCAACACGGTGAGGAGGATTTTGTGGAAAGATGGTTCTTGATGGTCCCAGCTGAGATGCTGAATTTAACCAACCTTAAGACTTCTTGTTATGTGAAATCATAAAATTCCTTTTTTGCTTAAACCACATGTAGTTGGGCTTTCTATAACTCGTATCAAAAGGTGCACCAGAAAAAAAATAATGCAACAGCTAGCAAAGGATATGGACATAAGCAATTCGCCCAGAGGAACCCCGGATGGCCCCTGAGCATGATAGGATGCTCGACCTCATAGGCAGGGAATGCAGATTCAAATGAGGTATCACTTCACACCCATCAGACTGGCAAAAATAAAGTCTCACAAGAGCAGATGTTGGAAAGGATGTGGTCAGACAGGACACCTTATACAATGCTGGTGGCGAGAGCATAAAGTGGCGCTGTCGCCGGAGAGAGTAGTCAGGCAGAACTAGAGGAGTAGAAAGTGTGCCTGCCCACAGCCCTGGCTCTCTCTACTCCGAGCCCTGGCTCTCTCTACTCCAAGGTATCTGCTCTCCAGGTGGGTTCACACCAGTACAAGGATGTTCACCGCACCCCTGTTTATAATAGCAGAACACAGCAACACCTCAAATGCCCTTCAGTAGAGGAACTGATAAATAAATTGTGGCTTATTCCAATGATGAAATACCAAACAGAAGTTAAAGTGAAGGAATCAAAGCCACATGTATCAGTGTGGCTCCATTTGTGAAAAAGACACCGAATGGAAAAAATGATGCAAGATGATCCACACAGGAGGATGGTTCTTTTGTACGTATTAATAATACAGAAAGCATTACTGTCTGCTATTTTTTTAAAGATTTTATTTAGTTATTTGACAGAGAGAGAGACAGTGAGAGAGGGAACACAAGCAGGGGGAGTGGGAGAGGGAGAAGCAGGCTCCCCGCTGAGCAGGGAGCCCGATGTGGGGCTCCATCCCAGGACCCTGGGATCATGACCTGAGCTGAAGGCAGATGCTTAATGACTGAGCCACCCAGGCGCCCCTACTGTCTGCTATTTTATGAATACTTCAACGTGTAGCGAAAATATCAAATTATGGGCTAGACTATTTATAAAGTAGGAGAATTCTGATGCTACAACACGAATGAACCTTGAGGATATTACGCTAAGCGAAGTAAGCCAGGCACAAAAGAACAAATGCTATATGATTCCCCTTGCATGCAGTACCAAGAGTTGTCACATTCATATAGACACAGGAAGTAGGATGGTGGTTGCCAGGGGCTTGGGGGGGAGGAGGAGGTGGGGAGTTAGTGTTTGATGGGGATGGAGTTTCAGGTGGAAAAGGTGAGAAAGTTCTGGAGATGAATGATGTGTGTGATGGCTGCACAACAATGTGAATGTACTTCGTGCTACTGAACCGAACACTTAAAATGGTTAAGATAGCAAATTTTATGTATTTTACAATTAAAAATAATTATAATAGGGAAGCTAGGCGGCTCGGTCGGTTAAGTGTCTGACTTCAGCTCAGGTTGTGATCCCAGGGTGCTGGGAAGGAGGCCCTCACTTTGTGGGGCTTCCTGTCTAGCGGGGAGTCTGCTTGTCCCTCTGCCCCTTCCCCCGCTTGTGCGTGCGCACTCTCTCTCTCTCATAAATAATAAATATAATCTTTAAATAATAATAATAAATTATGGACTATAAAGGGAGCATCCCAAATTTGTGACAGTGGGTATAGTGGGCAATGGGACAGAGAGAAAGAGAAAGAACCAACTTTCATGTCCTTTCCTATGAAAGAACTGGAAGCAAAAATGACACAAAGCTAGCATTTATAAATTCTTTTTTTTTAAGATTTTATTTATTTATTTGAGAGAGAGAGAGAGGGAGTACGAGCAGGGGGAGGGGCAGAGGGAGAAGCAGACTCCCTGAAGAGCAGGGAGCCCGATGCGGGGCTGGATCCCAGGACTCCGGGATCATGACCTGAGCCGAAGGCAGATGCTTGACCCACTGAGCCACCCAGGCGCCCCAGCATTTATAAATTCTGTTTGTTATGTGATTCGCTGAACTATTCTTATTTTTGAAGAAACTTTTCAAACTAAAATGACATATAACATATATATATATCATATATATTCTTGCATGTTTTTTTTTTTAAAGCAAGAAGAGTTTTCTCAAAGAGAGCTGCTCTGAAGCGGCAGGATTTGTCCCCTCAAGGTCACCTCAAGTGCAAGGGGTTGAGTGTAGGAGCCCGGAGAGCTGGCCTCTGGGGGTTGTTCCTGTGCAGGTACATGCTAGGCTGAGCCTGGCAGAGCCAGTCGGGAAAGGAGCTGGCCTGGGCAAGATGCTCTTTTCCCTGCCCCAGAGCAGGTGAGACAAAAGGCTGGGGGAGGAAGGTAACTCAGAACCAGTCTCCTCCTCAGGCACCCACTGCACAAGATCCAGAGAGCAGATGAAAAATAGAAACCACCATCAAAACACAGGAATGTATATTATTAGCAGTTGGAACCGGCAGTAGAAAGAGTCCTTCGAATCTGCTGATGACAAACTACATTGCCCAATCTTTCCGGGTAATTTTTTCTCTGACCTCCCTGCATATCTCAGGAGCTCCCACAGCTATGGCTGTCCGCATTGCAAAATACATATTTACAGGCCCTTTAAGCCTGGCTAAATATAGGCTTTCTTTTAAGGCAACTGATGACTTGGAGAAATCTTTCCTGTGTCCCACCCCTTCCCCACATGCCAACACACACACATACAAATACACACACACACACACACACACACACACACACACCCTGACTCCTCCTTCTGTGGGTGGATCTCCAGGGACCCCTGTCCCTGCACAGGGAGTGGGAGAGTTGAGGCATCAAGAGGCAGGAATGAAAAGCCATTGGCAAGTAGAGAAGAGAGGTTAACTTCACTCCGGGGATGACCCCCAAAGGTTTGGAGGAACTGCAGGCAGGGGATGCTTCTGTCTCCGATTTCCATATAATTGACCTTACAAGGAACCAAGAGGCTGGAAGTCTCATGAAGACCCACACAGAGATGCAAACACTGACGCCCATTTTGGCCACACCTGCTCACACATGGGCACACACTTCCATGCGTGTTCAGATACACATGCAATCAGTAGCAGCCGACTCACCAAGCTCCTGCTTTGTGCCAGGAGCTGTTCTAAATGTATAAGGCCCTCACAGAACTCATTTAATCATCAGCACTATGAGGCTGCTCTGTTGTCTCCATTTTACAGATAAAGAAATTTGTTGCAGTCCCTTAACTGGGGAGTGGCAGTTGGGAACAAAGTCTGGCTTCAGAGCCCTATTGTGCTCTGCCCCACATAGAGCAAACGAGACTCAGGGTCTCCGCACTCAGAAGACACACTCAGACATTCAAATTGAGCTTTTTGAGGAAATTAGGCTTGGGGAGGGGAAATGACCAGCCCCAGGTCACCCGGCAACTGGGTGAAACTATGATTCAGTTCAGACCTTGTGAACCATAGCCTGGTCTTTCCTCTAAAACTGGGTAAGTCACTTCCCTCTGCACGTCTCAGCCCTCCTCATTCCCCCTGGGAACGGGTCAGCTATGGGCCATGGAAGGCCCCTCCAGCACCGACATCCTGGACTTAAGTTTTCCTCTATGCAATCGTGTAACAACACATAAGCCTTTCCAGCATTTTTCTTATCTGCCCAAGTCCCTGGCCGAAGACAACAGATGAAGGGGAGTGATTGGGGCAGGGACCACTGGCTCCCCACAAAGTGGTCGAAGGGCAGGGTCCAGGCCAGCTCTGCTGAGATGACTGTGGCCACAGAAACACAATGTTCAGAGGCCAAGTTTCAAGGCCCCAGGGCTGGGAAGAGAAGCCAGCCTGGCGCCCAGCCCAGGCCTGAGCCCAGGGCACTGAGGGCTTGGGACTTATCACAGATCTCCCTGCCTTCATCACCCATTACACCTGGTGTTTAAAACTGGCAAGCCTCGAGGAACAGTGTCAGAGGGCCCTCATCAGATCTGGGAGATAGGTGGGAAAACAGGGAGGGGCTCTATCAGGAGAAGGGGCGAGGGCCTCCAGCCTTTTTAGCAAGGACTGGGAAAGGCATCTCCTTCCCCACACCCCCTACCTTCTGTGTTCCAGCCACTTTCCTCAGTTTATCCTCTCGGGGCAGAGACACCAAGTGACTTTTCCAAGGTCACACAGCTAGCAAGTGGTAGAGCCACGATTTGGGAACTCTGACAGCCTATCTCCTGGGTCAACTTTGGGAACCTCACCTTCTCTTCCAGGGCCAGGTGCGGAAGGACCACCATTTATTTATTTTTTTTAACTTTTTTTTAAGATTGTATTTATTTACTTGTCAGAGAGAGAGAGAGAGCACAAGCAGGGGAAGAGGCAGGCAGAGCAGGCAGAGGGAGAAGCAGGCTCCCCGCTGAGCAAGGAGCCCGATGTGGGACTCGATCCCAGGGTGCTGGGATCATGACCTGAGCCGAAGACAGATGCTTAACCGACTGAGCCACCCAGGCGTCCCAAGGACCACCATTTAAAGACCACCAGGCAACTTGGCCATCAGAGCCTTCTCCACAAAGGACAACAGAAAGGCTGGTTAAGTCCCTGTGGGTTACTGAACAGAAGGAGAGGTGAGGATCACAGCCAGAGGAATGAAAATTAGGTTTAAACCTTTCTAGTTGGATGATGACCCTCCCAACCTGCTCTCCTCACCCTCCTGGCAGGTGGGATTTCTGCTCTAGGCTGGCAGGGAGGGGTTGGAGGAGATAATACCCCATTCCCCACCCTAGTCTTGCAGGCCAGCCAGCTTGGTGCCTGACCCCAGGGAAGGAGTGATGGTAAAGCACTTATGGCTCCATAAAAGCTTCTTCGGGAATTCTGGCTGGGGGTGTCGCTGAGCTAACCAGGAGCCCATGAAATAATAATCCCACTCATTAGCCTCAGCCATTCAAGCTCAGGCGACTCCACCCTCCTGCATCCCAAAGCACTTAAAAGGGTTTCTCCTTTGGAAGTCTCAGGACAAGGGAGATCCAAGTATCCCAGCAATTCCTGTTCACCCCAAGCTGCTGCTGGAGGTGTCTGGGGTCCCAGGGTCACTGGGCCTGACTGCTGGTTCTCAGCTCCTCCCCCCCACCCTTAGGAGTTGGCTTTCCCACCTGGCCAGAAGCGTGGGCCCAGACCCTTGGGCTGCGACCAGTTAAGATGACTCACTAAAGGGTGTGGGAGATTCTGGGCAGAACACCCAGGGGCCTGCGCCCTCCTCCAGTCCACACAAGAACTTCTGGGGACAATGCCCAAACTCCCATTCCTCAACTTAGTGAGGTTTCTGTCTCCCCCAAATTCCACAGTGGGGTTGGGGGGCCTGCGGGGGAGGCAGGTTTCAAGCTCCAGACTTTGAACTTGGAAACCCAAGTCCCAAAGCTTGTTCCTGAAAGAGCTTCTAAAAAGGGTTAGGAGGGAGGGGGGGGTTGAGGATGGCTTCTTCAGTCTGTCCCATCCCAAAGTATAAAATCAGGGAGGGGGAAGCGACCTGCGCAGCTGGGCAAAGAGGCAGGTGGCCCGGGAAAGCCTGAGGTCTGGGTTCATTTCCGGTCTCTGCTCAGAGCCCAAATCTTCCCTCTCCCTTAGCCTCAAGATCCAATCCGGTGGTTCCAGGCCCCTCCCCGTCCCAATATTCAGGATTCCCAGGCAGCTTCCCACACCCCATCCCCCACACTCTTTTGCACGTGCTAACCGGCTTATATCCCGCAAAACCCACAGACACCCCTACAGTGGAGTAGTGGGAGGATTCCCTACAACAGCAATTCTAGGCAAGCTGGGGAGAGAGTGGGAGATTGGGACGAAGAGGAAGAGGATGGAAGAGAAGAGGGCGGGGGAGGAGGCAGAGACCGCAGGAAGGCCCGAGATGCAGGAAGCAGCTGGGAGTGGGGGGAGGCTTTGTGCCTGAGTTGTTCTCTGGGTCCTAGGGTCCACACTGTTCATCATTTCCTGGGCTCTGTGGAGTGAAGCGGCGCATCTGGACCTGTCACGGTCTAGGGGGTGGACCTTAACTCCCAGCCCTGGCAGCTGGGGACGGGTAGGGGGCGGCCCCAGGCTCCCTGCTGTGTATTATATGGGGGTTGGGGAGAGCATCACAACAGCTTTCTGGGTTGCCAGGACAGGGGATGTGTAGGTCACTACTATCTTTCCCCCTGCCTCCCTAACACACACTTGCAGAACAGTGGCCAGGAGCCTTTAGATCAGAGACCCAAGCTAGAGCTCTCACTGGTGAAACTTTGGCCCCAGGCCTCCAGAATTCCTCCTCCCAAACTCCTTCCTGTTTAAGAGGCAAGAGTGCCCAGGTAGGGGCTTGAGGACAGGGATTCCACCCCCTCCCTGGGTGCAGGGCAGGCTGGCGACAGGACACCCCCCCTTCAAACTGCCAAGGGGCAAAGGCCAGCTTTGGGCTGCCGCCTGGGGGATGAGGACCATTTCCTTTCTCTGTTCTCCTTCCTCCTCCACCACAAGGCCAGCAACCCTGGGCTAAGCTTTCACACCTTAGAAGATTGCAAAAGGTTCTCCATGAGAAATTGTTAAATGCAGATTCCTGGGCCGGTCTCTGAGATTCTGCTTCCCAGAGTTTGGAGGAGGGCCCAGAAATCTGAATTTAAAAAATTTTAAAGTGCCCAGCGATTTTGAGGCTGATGGTCTTGAACCACACTAGGGAACTCCAAGGGCCTGGAAGGCAACGATCCTTTGCCCCGCCCACTAATCTCCCTTCCCATTTGGGGAGGAGAGGGGCCCACACTGAGACCACTGGGGGTGGATTGCCTCCCCCAATATTTGGTGGGGCTGTGCTTTTGTGGGTTGTGATAAGCCGCAGTCAGAGGTTGGGATGGAAGGGCTGAAGAGGACAGGCCAGGACCGGAGGGGTCAGCGTCAGGCAGTCGAGAGGGACGGGCAGGGGAGGGGATACATTCGGGAGGAGGGGAAGGGGAGGGCTCACAGACTCCGGCCCCGGAAATCCGATCCCTTTAGGACCCAGAGGTGCCAGTCCCCCAGCGGCGGCGGCGAGAAGGGCAGCCGCTCGGTCTCGGGCAGCCGCCGCTCGGGCAGAGCCAGAGAAAGACCGAGGCTCGGGGCGCGGGGGGGAGGGAGGGAGGGAGGGTGGCGCGGCGGTGGAGCGGCCCGGGCCGGCGGAGCAGCCATGGGCGCCGGGGTGCCGGGCCCCCCGAAAGCCGAGGCCCCCGGCCGGGGTGGGGGACGCCCGGGCTGCCAGCCCTGCTGACACCGCCTCGGACGATGTGAGCCGGCGCCTCCGCCGCTGCTTCGCGGGCAGGGCGCGCGGTCCCACCGGCCCCGGCCGCCGCCGCTTTTCTAATTTGGGTGGGGGCGACCGTAGTAGGCCGCTCGGGCTCTGAAAGAGGGGCTGGCTGTCTGTGGCAGCTGGATTGGGGGAGGCGACCCACACAGGGCGCTCGGAGATTCCCCCCCCCTTTTTAAGCGGGGTTAACTGTTTTTGGCAGCTTGGTTTGGGGGGAGCCTAAAAAAGGCCTTCCGGGGTTTCTTTTCTCGGGGGGAGGGGGCGGTGGTCCCGACTTGGCCAGCCGCCTGTTGGAGGGGGGGAGCGGGAAGCGAGGGGATGCGCCCCCGTCTCCCCCCACCATGATGAAGACGGAGCCGCGGGGGCCCGGGGGTCCCCTCCGGAGCGCCTCCCCGCACCGCAGCGCCTACGAGGCGGGCATCCAGGCGCTGAAGCCGCCCGACGCGCCCGGGCCCGACGAGACGCCCAAGGCGGCCCACCACAAGAAATATGGCTCCAACGTCCACCGCATCAAAAGTATGTTCCTGCAGATGGGCACGACGGCGGGGCCGCCGGGCGAGGCGGGCGGCGGCGCGGGCCCCACGGAGGCCCCGCGGGCGCCCGAGCGCGGCGTGCGCCTGTCGCTGCCGCGGGCCAGCAGCCTGAACGAGAACGTGGACCACAGCGCCCTGCTCAAGCTGGGCACCAGCGTGTCGGAGCGCGTGAGCCGCTTCGACTCCAAGCCCGCGCCCTCGGCGCAGCCCGCGCCGCCGCCGCACCCGCCGTCCCGGCTGCAGGAGACGCGGAAGCTGTTCGAACGGAGCGTCCCGGCGGCCGCGGGCGGCGACAAGGAGGCCGCGGCGCGGCGGCTGCTGAGGCAGGAGCGCGCCGGCCTGCAGGACCGGAAGCTGGACGTCGTGGTGCGCTTCAACGGCAGCACCGAGGCGCTGGACAAGCTGGACGCCGACGCCGTGTCGCCGACGGTCAGCCAGCTCAGCGCCGTCTTCGAGAAGGCCGACTCGAGGACCGGCCTCCACCGTGGGCCGGGGCTCCCCAGGGCCGCGGCCGCCGGGGCTCCCCAGATCAACTCGAAGCTGGTCAGTAAGAGGTCCCGGGTGTTCCAGCCGCCGCCGCCGCCGCCGCCCGCCCCGTCGGGGGATGTGCCGGCTGAGAAGGAACGCGGCCCCGGAGGGCAGCAGCCTCCGCAGCACCGAGTGGCCCCTGCCCGGCCGCCCCCCAAGCCCCGGGAGGTGCGCAAGATCAAGCCGGTGGAGGTGGAGGAGAGCGGGGAGTCTGAGGCCGAGGCGGCGCCCGGGGAGGTGATTCACGCGGAGGTGACGGTCCACGCGGCCCTGGAGAATGGCAGCACCTTGGCAACCACTGCCAGCCCCGCGCCGCAGGAGCAGAAGGCCCAGGCGGCCCCCGAGGAGGCCACGGCGACCGTGGCGGCGCCTGAAAGAGGGGTGGGCAACGGCCGGGCCCCGGACGTGGCCCCGGAGGAGGCGGATGAGTCCAAGAAGGAGGACTTTTCGGAGGCAGACTTGGTGGACGTGAGCGCCTACAGTGGGCTGGGGGAGGACTCTGGGGGAAGTGCCCTGGAGGAGGACGACGAAGACGACGAGGAGGATGGGGAGCCCCCCTATGAGCCCGAGTCGGGGTGCGTGGAGATCCCGGGGCTCTCGGAGGAAGAGGACCCGGCCCCGAGCCGGAAGATCCATTTCAGCACGGCGCCCATCCAAGTAAGTGAGCCCCCCTCCCCGCCCCCGCGCCGCCCCTGCCACGTGCACGCCGTCGCCCCCGCCTTGCCAGCCGGGTTTGGCAGGCTGAGTCAGCCCCTGCCACCCAGCCCCCTTCCCAGAAGTTACCACCCTGAGGGGGGCGTGGGGGAGTTCCAGCTGTTTGTCAGAGGGGGACGAGTTTCAGGCCCGAGACGAGGGCGGCCTGCCCCGACCTGCCCTCAGGTTCCTCTGCTTGCTGCCTCGCCCTGGCTCCGCCGCACCCGCATCCCGGACACCTGCTTCCCCTTCCTCTCTCCCAGGCTCTCTTCCTCCAGAGGCTGCCTGAGGCTGGGGCTTGGGTGGTGGGAAGATGTGTGTCTGTGTGTGTGTCCTCAGGAGACCCTCCCCCCATTGGTCCTTACTCCACTCGGGGGGCGGGGGGAGTGGGGGAGCTTAGAAACACCCCCTGCGTTCCCCCTATAGAGGAGGGAGGAGCCAAGAACTTCCTAAAACGAAGGTGTAGGGAACCGCAACCCTCCTCCATCCTGTCTGTAGCCCCCACCCCAAGTTTGCAGAAGTGAAAGAAGGAAGCAGGTCTTTGAGGGTGAGCTGAGCTGGGACCATGTGACTGGGAGTGGGGGAGAGGCCTGGCGCTGGGGCCCTGTTCCCTGGGGTCTGTGCTGGGCCAGCTGGGGAGGTGGAGGTGTTGGCTTCCGCAGGCAGCAGGCGTCTGGCCTGGCCCCTGAGGGGGCTGGGCCTTGGGCAGGGCACCGAACAGAGGGGTGGGGCCGGGAAAGCCCCCAGGATGCCCGGCAGCTGCCACATGCCTTTGCTCTTGGCTGCTCGGTAGGGCAGACTCCCGTGGCCTTGGCAAGCTCCAAGCGCTCTTGCCACATTCTCTGGGTGCCCTGAAGGACGGATGGGAGCTGCCCCCTTTGAGGGTCTCTTCCCCCATCCCCACCACCACTCTTGGCAATTGGTGGGTGGCTTGTGCCAGTGCCCTGAGATCCTCAGAACAGTGCCAGTGCGGGTGGTGGGGACATTCCCGGGAAGAATTAAGAGCCTTAGGTCACCCCTGCTTCCTGCCACCCTCCAATCTTGGCTGGCGCATCCAGCCTAGATGGCCCTTTCTCAGTGCCCCAGGCTCAGCTGTGCCCAGCACCGGGTCCGCTGCAGGAGGGTGTCCAGTCCCCAGACTCTCCTAGGCCTGGACCCTGCCTTTACCTCTCCACAGCCAAGCCCTCGTCTGTCTGCTTAAAGTTTCCATAACTGCTCCTGGACACTGAGGCTGCCCATGATGCCTCCCAGCCCTCCTGGAGTATCAGCGGCTGCCTCTCTCCCCTGCCCCCACCCCAGCCAAGGCCTGAAAGGTGCTACTCCGCCAGGCCAGCCCTCCCCCTTCCGGGGCTGCGACCTTATAAGTCCTTTCTCCCCCCTCCCTGTCCTGAGGGCTACGGGATCCTGGAGGGAATGGAGGATGAGGGTGTTTCTTGGGACCTGAGGAGTCAGGACCCCCCCCCCCCCCCCGCCCCATCACCAGTTCTCTGGGCGGCCTGATCCAGAGATGGAGTTTGTTGGTCTTTCAGTCCTGGGCCTCTGACTGTCTATATTTGACACCTTACCCTGATTTTTGGGTAAAAAATAGCGCATGATTTGGAGCAGTGCTCCCCGGCTCCCTGGTGACTCTTGCTCACAGGAGTGCGGGAGCCGGTGGTCTGTGGTGCCGCCTTGGCGTGTCTGACTTTTGACCTTGCTGGGGATTTCCTCCTCCCCACCCTGGACAGTGGATCCCTGTTTTTCCCCCTCCCTGCCCCCATCCTGCATTGACACTGATTCCCGGGTCTGGTGCCCTGCGGATGACCCAGTTGTTGCCTTTGTGGAAGCTTCTGCTGAGGACAGAAAGACCAATTCCATGTTGTCACTTGGGGCAGGGGACAGGGCCCAAGCCACTGATTGGCTGGGCACATCATGGTGGGCAATGTGAGGGGCGGTCTGGGGCCTCTGAGCGAGGCCTGGGTTTCCTGCAGGGGGCAGGATTTGATCAGCTGAGAAGAGAGGGGAGGGCAAAGCCCAGGGCAGGCTGGGAGGGTGTTTTGGAGGTCACAGTGTGTTCGCTGCCTCGCGCACACGCATCGGGGAGGGCATGACAAAGACTGAGGGATGAAGGGACCCTGTCCCTTGGAGCAGAGGGTGAGGGTCAGGGGACTCAGATGCAAAAGTGGGCCAAAGCCTATTTGCCAAGCCCAGGGCATGAGTGCAAGGGGGGGGGGGGGGGGGGTCACAGGTGACCCACCCACCAGGGCCCAGCTGGGTACAGTCTCATCCTGCCCTGCCACTGGCTGACCCAGGTGGCCATGGCAGCAGACCTGGCATCTTATGCTGTGTGCAAACTGGATGGCCCATCCCTCCAGGGGCTCGGGGGCCAATGGCCAGATGTCAGGAGGGCAGTCCGACCACTGCCCGACTG
Organism: Callorhinus ursinus; assembly: GCF_003265705.2. NCBI lineage: Eukaryota > Metazoa > Chordata > Mammalia > Carnivora > Otariidae > Callorhinus > Callorhinus ursinus. The sequence goes on from NW_027397114.1 coordinate 5,273,428, forward strand.
ACGGCGAGCTCTAAGGGCCTGAGCTTGGTTTCTCTGATGTAGGGAAGTTGAGGGCAGTGAATGAAGTGACCACATAGGCCCCTCCCAGCTGCACTTCTAATCTGTGAAACCCCACCGTGGGAGCGAGGCTCTGGTCGGGGGGAGTGGAGGATGACACTGAGTGAGCTCAGACAAAGGCTGGGACACAAGTCTGCTGCCTGCCAGGGTGCCCATGGGCCTGCTCCTGGAGGAGAGCGGGCCCTGGCAGGGGCCTCGGGGGACACGGAGCTCCATTCCAGCTGCTCAGGCCTCGGGTCCAACCGTCTGATAGAGCTGCTCCCACCCTTTCTCGCCCCCGCTTGGCTCCAAGTGGTGCCAACCTGTCGCTGCAGGCAATGAAGCATGAACGCATCATGGTACCCCAAATGGTGCTCATTAACCTCCCACTGGGGGTACCCCTGCCTGGACCCAGAATTAGGCACTCCCACAGAGCCCCTGCCCTAGCCTCTCTGTTCTCTGGAGGAGGTTTGGAATTCCCCTTCTCACGGCGAGACACAGGAAGAGGACAGCAGAGGGGTACAGGAGACAGCAAGGTAGGGCTGGCCTTAGGGCCCCCATGCAGACTGGGTTCGCTGGGGACAAAGTCAGAGAGGCTGCCACCTCCCTGAGCTCCTTGCTTTCACCAGGGTCCCGGGCCTCTGGCCTGGGCCTTCTAGTGCACAGGGGATAAGGGGCACACCTCAGAGCCGCTTCTCGAGAGGGAAACTGAGGCCTGGTCATGCAGGCAAGGCCACGTGGGCCTGGCATTCTCCCCCATCCACCTCCTGCCACCTGAGGGGCACCTCAAGTGGAGGGCTGCCCTTTCTGCATGGGAGGGTGGAGGTGATCTTTTCTCTTCCCTCCCCCACCCTGGCTTCCACTTCAGGTTCAGGTCAGCTGGGTCCCGGGTGCCCCTGTCTTCTGTTCCTCTCTCTCTCTCCCCTCTTCCCTCCCCTGTCCCTGCGTCTCACACCCGCTCCCCCCTCTCTCCCCATCTGGCATCCTCCAGGATCTTCTCCACTCTTCCTCCCCTCCTCCTCTGCCCCTCTGCTCCTGCTCAGCCTGTTCTTTCCACTCTCCTGCCGTCTGTCTGGCTCTCTGGCTCCCCATGCTTCTTTCTGCACCAGGCTGTTGTTGGTCCGTCTGTCTCTGAGCCCGAGGTCCGGCTTCCTGAGTCGGCCACTTTCTCAGGGATTGCCCTTTCTTTCTACGGCGGCCCCGCGTGCGGCAGGTGGGGCTGCGGGGGGCGAGGGGGGCAGGATGGTGTGCGTGGGGCAGCTGCGCCCCTTCCTCCGGGGCCCCGCGGGCTCGAGCCCTGGAAGGGCCTGCCGCCTGAGCCGGGGTCACGCTGGGGCTGGGGGAGGCCCACAGCAGGAGGGGAACGCCGATGGGCGCCGGCCACCAGCCCTGCCCCTGTCCCTGCCCCTGACCGAGCGGCGCCCCCGCAGGTGTTCAGTACCTACTCCAACGAGGACTACGACCGGCGCAACGAGGACGTGGACCCCATGGCCGCCTCGGCTGAGTACGAGCTGGAGAAGCGTGTGGAGAGGCTGGAGCTGTTCCCCGTGGAGCTGGAGAAGGGTGAGAGGCCGGGGGGGGGGGGGGGGGGGGGGGGGGGCCAGGCCGCAGGGGCGGGGCGGTGGTGGTCGCCTCTCTGGCGCCAGCTCTGCCCTGGGCCCCTGTCCGTTGCCCCCAGCCAAGCGGACTGCGGTAGCCCCCCCCCGCCCCCGCCGCACCCCATACATCCTTCGGGTGCCAGGTCCCCAGAGCCACGCGCTGAAGGGGCTGTCCCAGCTCACTTGCATGCTGCGGTAGGTGCGGGGCGGGGGCCGGGGGGGCCGCTGGGAAGTTATGCTGGCCTTGAGCTCTGAAGATGGGAACTCAGGGGAGCATACGGGAAAGAGGGGAGAGGCTTGGCTGCATTTTCATCACGAGGGCGAAAAGGGTATGCAGGGCCTAAGAGCCCCTGTGGAGGACACTGTTCTCTAAGATGGACAGGAAACCATGACAAGGCGTGGGAAAGGTATTCTAGAAGGACCACGTGAGGCTGTGCAGGGGGGAGAGGGGTCGTAAGTGGATGGAGAGAGACCATAGTGTGGGCAAGATGATGGCCATGTGGGACGTGCGTGTACTTGAGAGATCCCTGGGGGGCAGGATGTGCAGGGTCTGGTGGTTATTTGGTTCTGGCTGAGACGGTGAGGGGGAGGGAGGAGTCCAGGCGACTCCCAGGCCCCATGAGGGAGTAGCAGACGGGAAGAGCCTGTTTGTGGGGAAGATAAGAGTTTGGATGTCAGAGACCCATGAGCCAGGAGGAGATAGCTGTGCGGAGAAAAGCAGGAGGTCTTGGGTCATGGAGACTCTTAAGTATGGGTCTGTGTAGAAAAGAAGACCAGCCCCCCCCCCCATGCCTTTCCATCCCTCTGGATCCCTCATCTGTGTGTACAGTAGACTCTGGCCCCCCCAAGACGCCTGGGCGCCCCTCAGCATGCCCTGCTGCTCCTTGGTTCTTGTGAGGGGCAAAGGGCAGGGGGTGACCCAGGAGCCTCCTGGTCGGCTTGGCAAAGAGGGGGTAGACAGAACAGTGTCCCTTCCCCAGTTGTGGACCCCCCCTAAGCATGGGGACTGCTGCCTGAGGTCGGGCCGTGCCCTGGGGTGAGATTGGGGGTCGGGGGTGTCTCTCACTTTGTCCCTTGCAAGCCCTAGGCTGGGACACCTTACCTCACCCCCACCTCCCAACACCAGCCTGTCCCGACTTTCTGCTCCACAGACTCCGAGGGCCTCGGCATCAGCATCATCGGCATGGGGGCCGGGGCGGACATGGGCCTGGAGAAGCTGGGCATCTTCGTGAAGACGGTGACCGAGGGTGGTGCGGCCCACCGGGACGGCAGGTACCCCCTCCCTCACCAGCTGTTAGCTGCATGCCAGGCCACTGAGCCAGGATGGGCCCCTGTTTGTGTGGGGTTCAGGTGTTCGTGGAGCCTTACCATGCCAGGTGCTGGTCCGGGGGGACAGCAGTGAACAAACCCACTGGGAACCCTGTCCTCATGGCGCTTACATTCTTTGGGGAGTGGGGAGGGGGCCGCATGGAGGCATTGTATGTCCTGGTTTTGAGCGTGTGTGGGCTGTGGGAGGGAGAGCATGGCCATGGAGTCTGTGTTCCGGGTGGATACATCTGAGCTTTTTTTTTTTTTTTTTTCCACTTAGCAAATATTGCTGGCTCTGTGGCGGGGCTAGAGCCAGGCCCTGGGGAGTCAGTGACGGCTTCCCTTGCCCTCGGGAAGCACGTGGTGTGGTGAGGCAGACAGACATCCAAGTAGACACGCAGAAAATGTGGGAAAAGCACAGGGTGGCATGAAGGCATAAAAAGCAGGACTTGCTCTCTCTGGATAGCAGGGAAGGCTTCCTGGAGGAAGTGATGTTGGGGCTAAGGCCTGAGGATGAGCAGGACTTAGTTAGGCTGAGGGAGTAGAATGTACAAAAGGTTCCAGGAAGGGGACTGAAAGCCCGCAGGTATGGCCGGAGCCTAGAGAACAAGGGGGGGATGCAGGCATGTGGTGTACCTGTGGAGGAGGCTGCTCCTTGTGTGAGCGCATGTGTGAGCATGTGTACTTGTGTTTGGCCTCTGAGGCTGGAGGGGTCAGAAGGTTCAGGAGGCCCTCCTGGAGCCCTGGGCACCCAGCGACCCCTCCGTGGGCCACTCCACTGTGTATGTATCACAGGGGGGAAGTGGGAAGGGCTCTGGGGCATCCCCAGCATTGTTGTAAGTTGGCAGTTGATATGAGAGGAGGCTTGTGGTGGCACCTCGAAACCCAGACCGACCCCCTCCATCTGACAGAGATGAGTGGGTGTCCCTGTAGGCGCTGGCTGGCTTTCGGGTCATGTTGCTAGAGCTTTTGCCTGCTGTGGCCCAGGTGGCGTGGGGGGTGGACAAAAGGCCGGTGACAACCCGTGCTCTTTCACTACCACCCCCCCGCCCCAGCTTGGACTTCCAGAGCCGTTCCTGTGGTCCCCTGTTGGCTGTTGGCAGCGTGGGGGGTGTGTGCACGTGGGAGAGAGTGCCCACGTGCACCAGGGGGTGAACTGCTCACAATAGGCCATTTCCTCCACTTCCACAGAGGAGCCCTGACAGAAGGCCTGGAGCGCGCAGGGGGGTGGCAGTGGAGGGAGGAGGTGGCCAGGGGGCCTGCCATCCCCCTCGGTGGGCCAATCTGGCCCACCCCCATCTCTGTCCTTCTGGGGCGGAGAACCAGGGCTTCTGTTGCCACACCTAGAACGTGGTGGGGGCTGCACCCGTCTCGGGGTGCGGCGAGCCCAAGAGTATATGCCATGGGGGTCTCAGGCATTTGGGAGAAAATCTTCAGACCCGTAAGAGGACTGTGTGTCACCTGTGCTTTGGGTGTGCGTGGTGGCCACGAACTCTGTGGGTGTCACACTACTCTGTCGGGTGTGATGGAGGAGGGAACGAGGGTGTGATTATCACACGAAGTGTGCTTGGTCCGGCCTATCTGTGTCGGATTTGCTTGCCCAGGTCTCACTGCCTAGTGGTGGGTCCAGCTGATCCCTGACCCTCTGGCCCCACGCATTTTATGCAAGTAGACAAAGTACCAGGACCCAGTGGGGATTGAGCCTCAGGTTCTGATGGAGGGAGACCACTGCTCCCTCCGCTCTAGTTCCCCTGTGACGGTCCCCTAACCAGTGTGGCCTCTCCCAGGATCCAAGTGAATGATCTCCTGGTGGAGGTGGACGGCACGAGTCTGGTTGGAGTCACCCAGAGCTTTGCGGCCTCCGTGCTCCGGAACACCAAGGGTCGTGTGCGGTAAGGGCCGGCAGGGCCCGGCTGGGTGGGGAGTGGGAGCAGACGGGGGGCCTGGCCCTCATCCCGCATCTCTGCCTGCCTGCCTGCCCACGCCCAGGTAAGGCTCTGGGTGGCCCACCTTATAGAGGAGCCTCCACGGCCTCCCTGCCGGAGGGAATTCTTGTACCCATAGGCCTGCCCCATGCACTGCTGGCCACCGGTGCTCGGGCTCCAAGGCCCATGGTCTGCTGCGCCTCCCAACCTGCCCTCCTTCCCCTGCCCCTCCGTGACTCAGTCACTGAAGAACCGAGACGTGCAGGGAGAACGCCACCCACATTGGGGTCCCCCCACCAGGCACTTCATCCTTCCCTCCTCACCAGCTGTGTAATCCCGGGAGGACTCCCTTCCCCGGGCCTGGCAATCGAGGGAATTGGGTTAGAGGCTCCTTCTGTCCCTCACTGGCATAACATTCAGGGACCACTCCCTGCCCTCTCTAAAAGGGGCACTGCCCCCAGGAAAGGGCGGTGGAGAGAAACAGGATGTGGGTGGCCACGGAGAGGAGGGGCTGGTGCCTGGAAGTTCCACTGTTTCCTCTCCATCCTAATCTCCACTCACCATCATCCCGCCCCTTCCTGAAGCCTGGGGGCTTGGAGCTCACTGGAGACACCCCTCCACAGCCCCACGGCAGGGCAGTGGGCAAGCAGGCTGCCGGGACGGGTCAGCTTCACCATTCCCCGGCCTCGTCTTCGCCCCTGTGGGTGGAGGAAGAGCCCCCTGCCTTGGCAGCCCCTGAGCTCCTGTCCCCTGCAGCGCAGCAGGGGGCTTGGCTGACATCACCCCTCCCCCACAACCGGCCGCGAGGGTTAGTGGGCCTTTCTGGCTGTCCAGGGGAGGAAACCCAAGAAGGGCCCCCAGCTCCCCCCATTCATTATTAACACTCCACAGCCTCTGGACTCAGCCCTCTCATTTCACCTCCCTTGGGAGGGTCTGCGTGTGGAGAGGGGAGCACCAGCCGGGAGGATAATGGTATCACCCAGGTGAAGACAGAGGCAGGGGGGTGACGCTCGTGCCCCTGCAGGTTTATGATTGGCCGGGAGCGGCCAGGCGAGCAGAGCGAGGTGGCCCAGCTAATTCAGCAGACCCTAGAACAGGAGCGATGGCAGCGAGAGATGATGGAGCAGAGATACGCCCAGTACGGGGAGGACGACGAGGAGGTAGGCACTCCCGGCCTGGCCGGCAGCAGCATCGCCCCCTGGTGGCTGGATGGAGCATCACGCCCATCCTCTGCTGCCGCGGCTTTCCCAGGCCTCACTAAGGAGGCCAGGGCACCTTTCCCTATCCTGGGGGAGTCCCCAGACTGAGGGAGGAGATGCAGATCCTTCCTTCAAAGAACTCTTAGTTTGATGGAGGAGTCACACTCTGTCTTCAGAGAGCCTTCCTGCTCCTACAAGGAAAATGCGGTTCCCTCCGAGTCCCTGCTCTGGGGGGAAGGCATAGCCTCTACCCTCAGGGGACCTAATCTGAGGAAGGAAGTGGCTCCAGACCTCAGGGGACCCACAGTGTGAGGGGAAAAGCACAGGCGGTTTCTTCAGGGATCCCAGTCTCATGGGGGACCTACCAGGCTGTTGAGGGAAGACACAGACCATGCCACCGGGGTGGCCCCAGCCCCCTGAAGCGTGACCCACAGCCATGGGTAGCTCCCGGTCTGACACGGACAGGCTGTTGCCAGTCTAAGCCCTGCTCTTCGGGACTCAGGGAGGCGGAGGTGGGCAGGGTGCACAGCCTCCCCGCTCCCTTCGCAGACAGGAGAATATGCCACCGACGAGGATGAGGAGCTGAGCCCCACGTTCCCGGGTGGCGAGATGGCCATCGAGGTGTTCGAGCTGGCAGAAAACGAGGATGCCTTGTCCCCTGTGGACATGGAGCCCGAGAAGCTGGTGCACAAGTTCAAGGAGGTGGGAAGAGGGGGTCCCTGGGGTGGCGGAGGGCAGAGGCAGGCCATGACCAACTCCAGCCAGAGCTGAGCACCTGCCTCTCTGCCCCCACAGCTCCAGATCAAGCACGCTGTGACCGAGGCAGAGATCCAGCAGCTGAAAAGGAAGGTAAGAATGTGGCACGGGGAGGGGGGAATGAGGGCTGGGGGGATGACTCCCCCCCCCCCACACCTGCAGACACTGACACTTGTCACCTGCAGGCAGAATCAGAACAAGCTACTCTGAGGCAGGGGAGCATAGTGTTAAAAGCTTGAGCTCAGGACCCCCGTGTGCCACCGTCCACTTGCTGCCCTGTGCCTCAGTCCCCTCCCCTGTAGAATGGGATGACGGTAGTGCCCACACTGTACGTTCTGTTGTGAGGATTAAATGAGATAAGGCATATAAAATCCTTAGCACAGCACCTGGCTCATAAAAGGTGCTGAACCAAAAGCCGAGCTATTAGCTACCAGACTGAGTGACACCAGGTCACTCTGGATGTCTTCACATCGCTCCTGTCCCCCACCTGTCCTCTACGAACAGGCTCAGCAATCCTTGTAAGCTACCCAGGGATACACGCACTGACACATGCCAACCTGGACCCCAGGCCTCCTCATCGGGATGTCTGGAGACACCCACTCTGTGTGCACACGGAGACAGTGGGCCGGGCTTCACGTGACATGGTACCCAGGGGCAGCAGCCTGGATATGTAGACTCCCTCCACGTTCATCTGCTGCGAGACACACAGGCACAGCCATCTCCCCGGAAGAGTGTCACAGGACATGTGCATTCTCACGCCCCCCGATGGTGACACTCATGACATACACAAACATGCACACGTACTCTGCAGCGACACCCCCTCGAAGCCCATCGGGTGCCAGTATGCTCGCAGGCATGCCGATACGCAGGCTTCATGTGACAGGTCTGCACTGGGCCCCTGCTGGGCCTGGACATTTGGTGTCCCAACTGCCACGGGGCTTCCAGTGTGGTCGGGAGACGGCTCATGGGGGCCGCATGGCCACAGGACCCCCACCACCCATGGAGAGAGGGGAGGTCCCAGCTGAGCCTTGGGGGGCAGGCAGGGTTTAGTGCCTGAGACTGAAGAAGGGCGCCCCCCGGGGGAGAGAGGGCTGAGCCTGGAGGAGGCCGGTCGACTGTGGCAGCCATTCCCTTGGGCACGAGATGGGAGGCTGAGCGGGCCTGCGGTGGCGGGGGTGGGGGGAGCTGCGGCTGGCAGGGTCCTGACTCCCCACGAAGGACTCTGGCCTTGGTCCCGCGGCCACAGGGGGACTAGAAGGGGGAAAAGGTCACTGCCCACGAGGTGGAAGGACATGCGGGTGGGCAGGACTCGGGGGCTGGCAAAGCATTGGTGCTGGCGGTGTTCTGGGGGGAATGGTTTCCCCGGTGGCCCGGAGTGCAGGTAGAGGGTAGGAGAGGAAGGGCAGGTTGGAGCTCATTTCTGAGGTTGAGATGATAGGCCATGCCCCCCCCCCCCAGGTGGATGCAGAGCAGGAAGGGGCGGGGGGAGGGGGGGCACAAGTCAAAGGTCTGTTCAGGCTTTCAATTTGTGGACGCCTGTAGAGTGCCTTCTGAGTGCCCCACGCGGTTCCAATCCCTGCAGTGTGCAGAAGCGGATTTGAACCCTGCCCTTGTACAGCTTAGTGTGCACGCTGATGTCTGTACCGTTATCAACGGACACGGGGCTCTGCGGGAGAGTGCGGGCTTGCTGAGCTCCTAGAGCCGGGGGGGGGGGGTGTGTGCGGGGGCGGGGGCGGCGGGGGGGGGGGTCTCAGGGGACTTCTCTGGGGAAGTGAGACACACTGAGCAGAGAGCGGAGGGGTGAGCTGGTGGGAAATACTGTGTCAACAGCGGGGAGGAGGTGGGGACGGAGGTGGGGACGTTCTGAGCAGAGGGAACAGGGCAAGTCTGAGGGTCTGCAGGAAGGCCCATGTGGCTGGGGCACAGACAGCAAGTGGCATTTGCAGCCAACGAGGTTAGAGGGGCAGGCAGGGGCTTACGGCTGAGCGCCGGTGCAGCAGTGAGATCACGGGAAGGAGGAATGGAGCTGTGTGCGTGGGGTCAGGTCTGGGGCATGGAGCCTGTGAGGAGCTGGGACACAAGGCGGGGGAGGAGCCAGCGTTGTTGAAGCCACAGAGACAGGGACTGGGCAGCAGGGCCAGAGCTGCAGAGGGGACAGAGGGCGATGGTGACCCTCCCCTGGCCCGCTCTTTCACATCTACCATCTTACTGGAGCCCCGTGAGCTTGGCAAAGCAGGGATCAGTGTTGTTTCACAGAGGGGAGGACTGAGGCTGAAGCTGGAAGTTGCCTTGCCCCAGGCCACAGAGCGGGTCGGTGACTCACCCGGGCCTCTTGCCTGCTAGGAGCATGGTACAGTGTGGGGACCCTGGCTGGGGGCTCTGCGGCTGAGCCCCCACCTCTTCCCTCTCCAGCTTTTAGTTCTCAGGCTCGGCCAACAAGAGTTAGCAGTTGCGGGGGGAGGGGGGCAGTGGGCTCCAAATCTGCAGGAGTCATCCAGAGGCTGGCCCTGGTGCCAGGATTGGGGCGCTCCTCGGCTCCCTGAGGCCCCCACCAGTCCATGGCTGCTCCTTCCTCCCTCAGCTGCAGAGCCTAGAGCAGGAGAAGGGGCGGTGGCGGGTGGAGAAGGCCCAGCTGGAGCAGAGCGTGGAGGAGAACAAGGAGCGCATGGAGAAACTGGAGGGCTACTGGGGCGAGGCCCAGAGCCTGTGCCAGGCTGTGGACGAGCACCTGCGGGAGACCCAGGCCCAGTACCAGGCCCTGGAGCGCAAGTACAGCAAGGCCAAACGCCTCATCAAGGACTACCAGCAGAAGTACGTGGTCAGGGGGCTGGGAGCGGGGCTTCCTGGCCCGGGGAGGACTGAGGGGCCACTAGTGGCAGCTCTTCCCCCACCCCCAGCTGAGTAGGGAGGCAAGGAGCACAGAAGGTGGAGGACCCTCTGGTGGGGGTACCTGGGCCCAGAATGACTGGGCACTGGAGCCAGCACAGTCAGGCCCCAGAGGTTTTGGGAAGAGCTGGGGCCTCCCGACTTAAGGGAGAGGGACAGAGCTGCCCAGGTGGGCCTAAGGACAGGCCTGAGGATCCTGAGACTCCTTGGATGGAAGTCAGACTACACACCCTCACCCGTGGTCTGTCCCCTGCTGATCCCTAGGGAGATTGAGTTCCTGAAAAAGGAGACCGCACAGCGCCGGGTTCTGGAAGAGTCGGAGCTGGCTAGGAAGGAGGAGATGGATAAGCTCCTGGACAAGGTAGGCCCGGGGTGCCCTGGGGGCCGGGGCCTATAGAGGGGGCAGCAGGTAAGCTCCCCTTCAGTACCTCCTCTGTGGATCCTGGAGGGAGAGAAGGAGTCATGCTGCTGGCTCTGGGTCATGTCCCCATTAGGGGGTCAGAAGGGGCAGGGCCCACACCTGGTATCCAGGCCTGACCCCCTTTCCCTTTTGTTTGCCAGATCTCAGAACTGGAAGGAAACCTGCAAACACTGAGGAATTCCAATTCTACTTAACAGGAATCATTCCTTGACCGGACAATAATTAATCCCCTCCCATTGTCCTCCCTCCCCTGTCCTCAATAATTCACCCCGCCCCCTACCAGCCTGGGGACAGGTGCCCCGACTTCCCCACCCTCCGCCCCGCCTCCCCCAGCTTCAGGGACCAGAGGGCCTGGGCAGACAGAGGTGGCTGGAAGGACGGCCTCCTTCTTGCCCTGTGGGGCTGAGGCACAGAGGCCAAGGGATGCCGATGGTTGGCCTGGGTGGTGGATGGACACAAGGACCTGCAGACCATACTGCCAGACTTTACAACCTCCAGCCTTTGTCTCTGGACTGGAATGGGGCTGGGGGCTCTCCCAGCATCTCACCACCTGGAGGCTGCTCCCTGCCCACGGGGCTCCTAGGCGGCCCCTGGGCCTTTTGACTTGAGATTCTACCTTCTTGGCCCTTTCCCTGTCCCCCATCATTGTGCTGTCTCTGTTGCATTCTGACCCTCCTGCTGGGAGGGGCTGCCTCCACACCTCCTCCCATCCTGGTCCCCCCACCCAGGAGGGACAGAGTCTACCCCTGAGCCTGGAGGCTGGGCCTGGCCCTGCACTGATTTCTCATGCATCCCTCGGGAAAAGGGGAGAGTCCAGGACACCTGGTCCCCAGCTCCCCCTTTCCTGGGGCAGCAGCCCTCAATTTTTCCTTGTGCCTCCCCACCCCCAGGTGCCAAATAGCCATAACCTCCTTCTAGAACTGTTCTGTGGCCTCTCTGGGCTCCAGGTTTCCTGGCCAAGCCTGGGAATGCCAGGGAGGAGAGGTCAGCTTAGGGGGCCTGGGTACAGAGCCCCTGGTCTTAGGCAAGGGGAACATTTCCCACTGGAGAGCCAGGCCCTGCCCTGCCCAGGGCCACACCTGGAAGCCTTGTACTAACATGGCAAATTCAGCCTCACTCCGCCCACACCCACAATTTTCCAAGGTTTTGACTGGAGGGCAAAATTTTACTACTCATCTTTTTGGAGACCAGGGCTGCCCAGCTGGCAGCCTGCTTTCTAAGTGAAATCCGCTCCGTTTCCCCACTTTAACCCCAAATTGGGGCTTGGACCAAGGGAGGTGAGGCCCGCCCCCCCCCCCCCCCGCGTCCCCTCCTCTTTCAGGATCCATCTCTCATTTTGCCTCTTCCTCCTGCCCCTGCCCCAGACTGGATTTTTGTTCATTTTTTAAAAACAGACAGCCCCCATCACATCGTTTGGGCTTCCCGTCCCCTGTAAATAGACCACGCCATCGATCAGTATTTCTCGCCCCCGCCCCCCCGCCCCCAGACGTGCCCCTACCCCCTGAAAAAGCTGGCTGTCTCAGTGCCCGGGCCCACGCGCTTCGCCTCCTTCGCCGCCGCAGATGGAGGGGGCGGGGGCCAGGTGGGCGGGGCCGCGGAGCGCTTCCGGTTTCTCCGGCCGGCACCGCCCCTGCCCTGCCCCCCCCGCAGGACTGCGTCTCTGTATATAATATATATATGTATGTATTGTTCCCGGTTTTGTACGGACCATGCCCTCTGTCAGGTCGTCCCCATAAAAGCAGCCCCCAGAGCCTCGCTGCCTGGTTTCTTGATTCGTAGGGGAGGGACAGGGTTGTCGGCCGCTGCCCTGAGGTCCCCTCCTACGGGTGCTGACTTCACTGTGAGGATCCTTCTCGGGGATCCTATATTCCCGCTTCCAGCAAACTCCTTCTTTGCCACCATTTCCCCCATCAGCACCCATGCTTTTTTATCCATTCCTCTTGGGCAGGGCTGGGGTTTCTAGAGAGTTCCTTAGCCCCATCGCATTTCCTTTTTAGGAGGCCTCTGACAGAGTTCAGAGGATAGCTAACCAGATAAGGCGAACCGCAGGTCCCTCCCCTGAGAAGTCTAACGTCATGGGGATACTCAGCCTCTACTCTCACAAGGCGCCCTACCTGAGGTACCTGAAGAATCAAAGGTCTTCTGGGGGTGGGAGGTGACACGTCAGAGCAGGTTTGTGCCTGGGGTCCTAGAAAATTTGAATAGCCCTAGCCCCCTGCTCTGTGCCAGCATGGGTGTGTGCTAACTCACCAGCTCTGATGGAATGGGTCTGGCAGTCCAGATGCCAGGGTTCTAAAGACAAGATTTGGTGAAGTCCCAGAGAGCGGAGAGAGCAAGGGGCAGTAGGACCAAGGCTCTGGCAGTCCCCTACACCAGCCTTGCCTTGCTCTGGGTGCTGGTGTGTGTATGTGTGAGAGAACAGAAGCATAAGGCACTCGTGCAGGAGAGTGGCCTGGCCCCCAAGGGGATTCTCACATTCCCCTTTGCCCGAAGGAATGAAGTACCAACGTCAGGCTCTTCGTGGTCACTCTGATGGGTCCCTGACAACACCTGAGATGACTGGACTCTACCAGAACTCCAGGTGGCAGTCAGCACCTGAGACAGCCACTCCCTTGAGGATGGTTTTGTCACACAAGTCTCATGTCAAGCCAAATTCAGGCTTCCAACCCCTTCCTCTCAAAAATCCAAGTTCTACACTGCAGGGCCATAGAGCACCCATCCAGCCTGCCGCCCACTTGGGGGGGCGTCTGGAAACCTGGGGATAGTGACCGTGCCTCCCAAGGCATCTTCCCTGGGTGGATCCACCTTGGGATGCTTCTGGGAAGAAAGATCCAGGTGGCTGAATCCCAAGATCAGAGACCACCAAGCCACAAGGCCACAGGTCATGGCTCCAGAGACAGAGGTCACTGGGGCCCTGCTTGGGAAACCTAGCCAAGAAATTCCAAGTGAAGTGGCCCGACCAACCTGGGTGGCTTGACTGGAGCTGTTTCCAGGGTGAGGTCCTGTCCCCCCCCCCCACCCATCTGTTTTGTGTATTATGTGAGGGGCCTGCACGTTGTATATTCCAAAAGGTTGGCTAGGTGGTTCCCAGTGTCTAAGCCTGAGTATGTTGTATGGCGGGGGCGGGGGGGGGGGTGTTATGTGTGGCTTTCCTTTGAATTTCTCAGGCCTAAGATGTGATATGACCATGAGCTATGTCCACGTTTGGGGCTATGTCAAGTGGCCAGGGGTAGGCCCATGTGAGGCTTGTCACCTCAGCCCTGCCCCGTCACCTGCTCCGTTCTTAGGAGCTTGAGCAGGTTTGCCACAATCCCAACACTTGCCATAGGAGAGGGAAATCAAATGAAGGGCATTTTCTGAACTCCCAGAGATTAGGCATCACTAAGAACAGGGGGTCCTCCCAGGTCCTATAGCCTAGAAGGCACCCTCCCACAGAACCTGTCCCTGCCCCCCAGCACTGATGTTACATACCCATGATTTCCCTATTCCCTACAGGGCCTATATAACCAACCCTCCCCATCAGATCTCACCAGATGCAGGAAAACCATGTCCTCTTTCAAGACCCCAGACTTAGCCCTGTAGGATGTCACCCAGAGTCCCCACCACCTCCCCGGATCTCCACAATCTGGCCAGCACATGGCTGCCAGCAGATTCTGAAGACACACAGAGATCCCCAGACTCCCACAGATTTCTTAGGATACCTTCAGCCCTCAAAGCTTATTAATTCAGTATTCACCCACAGCCCCAAGACCATCCTGGCTCAACATGCTCCCTCCCACAGCCTCTGTGACAACAGAGACTCTAGCCAGCCCTTGGGGAACTCTTTCCCCACAGGCTGCCCACCTCCCCGCTGAGCTCTGGACCCCTCCATCCAACCTGACCGTTTGCTCTTGAACAAACCACTTTCATTCTTTGAAGTCTCTTGTTTTCCCCTCTTAAAATGGGGGTAATAGAAACAACTAGGTTTATTGTGAGAGGGACATTGACAATCGGGAAAGGGCTTACTTGGTACAATGCCTGGACCCTGTGCCATCACTGTACGGTAGCTCTTGGTTGATTAGTACACTGTCTCCCCGGGCTGGCCTGCCACAACCTCCAGCTCACCACTCCCAGGGTGATCTCATCCCCGCCCCCCTCCCTCCAGGACTCCAGCCTCAAGCCAAGGCCTCCTTCTCCCTCAGTGGCCAGCAGTCCCCAAATCTGGTCAATTTCTTCCATTCTGTATCCTGAATAGTGCTCAGCTTGATCTGTGATCTTCATGCCCACTGCCCTCATCACTCATTAGCCTCACCCCTGCCTCAGGCTGCCCTCGCCAATCCACTCTCCACAGAGGAGCCAAAGAGTTCTCCCTAAAAAGCAACTCTGAGCCCCTCACTCCTCTGTTACTTTCCCCTCGGGCTCCCAGGGCAAACTGCAAGCCCTCCCTCCACCCCTGCACCTTCGCAGCCCCACTCCTCTTCCTCTCTCGCCCTCCACCCTCCCCCCCAAGCCCCACTAACACTTCTACCCAGCCCTGGCCTGCGGGGGTAGCCAACACAGCACCTCCACCTGGAAGGCTCCCGGGTCACCTCCACCCTCACCCACCCCCAGGCCGCTCCGGCGTCCTCCGGTGCGCTGTCTCGGCGCCGCCGAAGCGTCCTCTGTGAACCGGGGCTCCGGGCACCCGGGCTGGTGAGGGCCTCCCTACTGCCCTGTTCCCCACCCCCTCCCCCGCCCCGACAACGCCGCGAGCCCCCGACGCCTCGGCCCGGGCGGTTCCGTTCCCCGCGGTGCCCTCAGGCCTTGGCGCACACGATTGCTCGATGGAAGTCCAAAGACGGGATGAATCGGGAGCCCAGACAGACCTCGCAGATGAGGCGGAAGCCCGGTGGGTCCAGAGGCGGGGCAGCTCCCACCCCCCGGACTTCCGCGGCCAGAGTAGTAGCCGCAACTCGGAATCCCCTCGCCCGGCCGCCGCGCGGGGCCGCCTCCTCCCTCCCCTCCTGCCGCCTCCGCCCCCTCTCTCTCCCTCCCTCCCTCCCGCTCTTTGTCTCCCGGCGCCGGCCTCCCCGCCACGCGCCCCCCGCACCGCCCCTTCCCGGGAGACCCCCGCAGACCCCAGCGGACGCGACGCGACGCGTGTCGGCCTGCCCGGCGGGGAGCCTGCGTCCGGCGGGGCCCGGCGGGCGGCGGGGCGGGCGGGGAGGTGGTTCCCTCCCTCTCTCCCTCTCTCCCTCCCTCCTCCCTCGCTCACACGCACACACACAAACACGCGCACACACACGCGCGCACACACGCGTACACGCGCGCGCGCACGGAGCATCCTCCCGTCAGGGCTCTGGTCCAGCCCCGCCCGCGCCTCCCGCTCCCCGCAAACCCTCTCCTTCTCTCCCGCTCCTCCCCCACATCCCCTCCGGCTCCCGGACCCTCGGCGCCCGCGCCCTCCCCTCTCCCGGGATGGAGCAGCTCGAGCCCGCCCGCAGCCCCCCGCGGCCGGGGTGACGGCCCCCCGCCCCTCCCCGCCTGGCCCGCACCCCGAGCACCATGGGCCTGAGGGGCTCCCGCGGCGCCGGACGCTGAAGATGATTGATGCTGGAGGTGAGGACCCCGACGCGGGCGGGGAAGCAGAGCCGGGGTCACCGGGGCTCGCGGCGGGACCCTGAGTGGGGTCGAATAGGGCCTTTCTTCCCCATCCCTGGGGGGGCGCGCGGAGCTGGGGTGCTGGGCTGCCGGGGGAGGGGGCGGAGATAGGATTTGTGTCCCTAATCCTCTCCCTCCTGGAGAAATTAATTTTGAAAACCTGGTGTGGGGGGAGGGGGAGAGGGCTTAACTCCTTCCTGCCCGGCGCGGAGTTGGACGGCTGGACCGGAGAGAAACTAGCCGCCCGGCCCGGGCTGGGAGTGCGGTGGGTGCCCCGGCCTCCGCGGCGCTGGGAGCGCGGTCCCACTCGCCCGTCGCCGCATCCCGGGCCTAGGGGAGGGGGCCCCGCTTTTTCCAGCTCCCTACTGCCCCCCTGCCCCCAGCCTCCCCTCCGGCCTTTCCTTCCCGGTCTTTCCCAGTTGCACTTCTTTCTTGGTCTCTTTCTCCTCTTCCCTGGCCCCTTTCCTCTTGCCTGCCCCGCCGGGCCCGCCCCTCTCCCTACAGCCGCCCCTTGGCTCTCTCCTCGCAGCCCTCCCTGGGGCCTCACTCCCGGCCGGCCCGGCCCGAGGGAGCCCGGCCTCCAGCACCGCTTCCCCCGCCCCACTCATCTCTTTCCTGCTCTTTCTTCCCTCTCTCTGTAAGTCTGTGGACAGTCTCCACCAACCTGTCTGTCCCTGTTCCTTCTTCCCACTCCCCTCTGGGGCTTGTGCACCCTTTCTCTTTCTCCTTGCCTGGCTCTCAGGAAGCCTCCCTTCCTCCCAGAGAAGAGTCAAAGGTCATAGGTGCTACTCCTCTGGGAATTGGAAGCTTTGGGAGGAAGGAGTGGCCTGGTAGCACCGGTGCCCAGACTGTGTCCAGAGGGACAGGTTCTTTTCCACCT
Source organism: Callorhinus ursinus (assembly GCF_003265705.2). Taxonomy (NCBI): domain Eukaryota; kingdom Metazoa; phylum Chordata; class Mammalia; order Carnivora; family Otariidae; genus Callorhinus; species Callorhinus ursinus. The sequence continues at coordinate 5,290,056 of NW_027397114.1, forward strand.
TGGGGCAGTTCCTGGTTAAATGTGTGCCCATGAGTGTGGGGGGGGGGGGGGGGGGTGGTTTCCAAAGCTCAGTTTTGGTGAGAGGGGCCCGGTGACCTCTTGGATGGCCTGCTTCCCAGAGTTGCCCATGGAACAGTGTAGGATGGCCCCCCCCATACACACCCCAGGGAGTTAGTGGTTGAGGGAGGGAAAAAAGCCATTTATGCTGAATCAGGATGCATTAGGCACAGGTGTGAGCTGGAAGGCCCAGCCTACCTCAGAGGATACCTGAAAGTGGATTCTATCCACAAGGGGGTCTTCACCCTGGACTGGGACTTTGAATAAAGAACACATGGGATCTCCATTCTCAGCTAATCTAAGAGAGGAGGCACCACTACTGACCTCAGGGAGCCTCCATTCTGTTGGGAGAGGCCCTTCTTATCTTCAGGGAGCCCCTAATCTGATGGGGGAATACGCTCCCTTCTCCTCAGGGAGCTCCCATCTGATGCAGGGGAGATAGGACCCATTTAGGGAATCAGTGAAGTATGAAAAATCCCTATTTCCCAGTGGTTGGGGAAGGGTGAATTTAGAAATTGTGTGGACAAATGGGAGGAAGACGGTTGTCTAGGCCAAAATTCTGGAGGAGGGGGCAGCCAGGTCCTGGTCAGATGAGGCTTTGTGATTGAATGAGGGAATTTCACTCATTCTCTGGGGCAGCCTCCCTTCCAAGATGGTCCTTCAGGCAGGAAGAGAGGTTCTAGAATTTCTTTGCTCCTAGCACCCAGAGTTCAAGAATGGCAAGAGAGTTCTTGGAGGGCCCACGTCCCCTGGCCCCTTCTCATACCTCATTTCCTGCTTCTGGCCCCAAGCATCCATGGAGCTTGGGGTGGAGATGGTTTAGAAGCTTCTCCCAGTCCTAGACAGTATGGCCAGCCCCCCTTCCTGTACTTTTCTCCCTTCTCCCCGCAGGATCCTCTCCTCATGCGTACCCTCCAAAACTGCAGATCATCCCCCAGGATAGCACTGGAGGGCAGGAGACAGGTGGAGGCTGAATTCCGCCTCTTATCTCCTGCACCTCAGTTTTCCCATCTGTAAAGTGGGGATGCTAAGGATCTCAAGCCCATACAGCTCAACCGTGAGATGATGTGTATGTAATATCAGGAGAGGAATGTTGGAAAAGACTCCAGCAAGCATGAGGCCCAGCCTTCCCATGCCTGTCAAATGCATGTCCAGCCCAGCGCCCTGCCCTGCTCATGGGCACCTGAGTGTTAGCAGTCATTGGAGATCATGTCCCAGCCGTGCTGTGTGCCTCTGCTGCTGAGCTTTCCCCCGTCTCCTTGGCCAGTATTCCCCTTCCCCTCTAACCCCCAGGCTTTGGCTTAGGGCCACTGCCATCCTGCATCTGCTAGGAAGCCTGCCCAAACTGGTTCAGCTGCGTACGTCCCGCTTCCCCACCTGCCTCCCTTCTTCCCAGCAAAAAGCAAAACCAAACCAAACCCCTACCCATCACACTTCCTGCCGGAACATACTTGCATCACAGATTTGGCTGTCCACTGTTGTGCCGTGGGTACTCCTCATACCCTGCATCTGTGAGTCTGTCTGGAACTGTGAGAACTGCGAGTTTGTCAAGAACAGGGGCCTTGCTGATGGTGCCAGCTTCCTGAACAGCTCATGTTCGGGAAGGCAGGTGGTGAGCACACCAGTGATGGGGGGTGGAGGGCAGGCAGGCCCGGGTGATGGATGGGAAGACGGGTGGGTGGATAGTATGAACTGATGGATGCAGAGATGGGAGGATGGATGGATGGATGGATGGTTGGTTGGATGGATGGGCAAGTGGATGGATGGCTAAATAGGTGGGTAGGTGGATGGATAGATGGTTGGATGGATGGATGGATGGATGTTTGGATGGATGGATGGATGCAAGGACCTGGATTCTGCTCCTGATTTTGCCATTGGCTGGTTATGTGACCTTAAGCCAGTCATTCTCCCCTCTGTTTCTTTATTTGGAAAATGAGAGGATTGGATTTAATAATCTCCCACGATTTCTCCCAGGGTTGCTGTTGGACAATTTATGATCATCAAACATTTTGAGGGAATGCTGATGATGGAGAGGCCCCAGACATTGAAGTCAGGGGGCGGGGAGTTCAGTGAGCCATGTGAATGCACACAGCAAATCAGCTTGGACCAAAATCCCAGGACTCAGCCTGTGTCTACACCCGGGATTTGCTTCTGCCCCTACTCTTTTACTTCTGCCTCCTGCCCCAACTCCTACCGTCTGGAGTATGGTGCAGACAATTTCTTTTCCAAGGGGCTGGAGGAAGAGTTCTAAGGGAAGGTGAGGGACCAGAAGGCCAGGAGCAGGCAGCCAGGGGTAGCTCCCTTGTTTCCCTCCACCAACCTGAACCTCTTACCCATAATCTCTCTCTCTCTCTCTCTCTCTCTCTCTCCCCCCCCCCCCCCCCATTCTCCTCAGCTCTCTTGAGTCATGGCTTCTTCAAAGCTACGAGAACCTGCGGATGAGGTTTTTGGTAAGTTCTGTTTGCTCTAACTCTAGCCAAAGCCACAGGCACTGGGGGGGGGATTCCCCTGGGACTCCAGTATGTGTCTTTGTGTGTGTGTGGATTGTGGCCTGGCAGCCTGAGTCTCTGTCATGACACTCTATGCCGATGACAACCACAACAATCACGGTCTCCATTTAGAAAGTGCTGTCTCACTAGGCTGACACCCCCATCTCACAATGTCACTTATGCCCCACAATAAGGCCAAGAGATGTGCCCATTGTACAGACAAGGAACCGAGAGCACAGAGTGCCGGAGTGACTTGCTTTAAAGATCAGGTGGCAGGTCAGTGGCAGAGCTGGGACTAGAAGTCCGGACTGGGCGGCTGTACACCTGAATCCCCGCCCAGGTGACAGCCATGGCCTCCACATCACATGGTAACGGCCCTCAGCCTGCAGGGTATGCGTGGAAATCAAATGCACAGAACACAGAGCCTCAGTGCCCGCAGGCCCACCCCAGCTCCGTACACACCGGGGGGCATGCACACGCCTGCCTGCGCCATCATGTACCCCCTGCGGTCTTGCTGTTGGGTGGTGTGGGGAAAAGCCCACCCTGGCAGGGCAGAGCTCCCAGCATGCAGTGGGGTGGAAAGGCTGGTTCCCAGCTGGATTTGGTGGAGGAGTCAGGGAGCAAGGGACAGGGAGGGTCATGAGGAACATGGAGGGAGAGGTGGAGACAGAAGCTGTTGCCCGAAGCCTGTAGCATGTGCGCAGACTCTCATGTTGATGTGCGCAGCCTCAAGGGGCTCCTGGCTTCTCCTTGTCTCTCCCTTCCCTCCCCTCCCCTCCCCTCCTCCCTCTCCCCAGCTCACCCCCTTCTCCCCTGTGCAGCCGTATGCCCTGGCAAAGCCAGGAAGTGCTGCCTCCCGGCTCCTGGGAATGCTGTTTTCCCAGCCTCCCTGCGGCCCATGGAATGGAGGGTTTGCCTCCAGGACTCCTCCAGCCTCCAGCCGCCTTTGGGCCTCAGACTCTAGGGTCCCACCATCTGCACCCGGGCCTGGCCTGACAGAAGTGAGCTCCCCCTGTCCTAGGCTTCTGGGCCGCCATTCCCACCCCCCAACCCCAACTCTTCCTGTGTTCCTTCTCCCGGACCTGCTGAGGTAGCTGGAGGTAGCTGGCCGCCTTGCCTGCTTCCTGATGTGAAAGGCAATGAAATATTCATGACTCCCCACTGCCCAGGGCTGGGGAGAGAAAGACAGAGAGACAGACCTGCACAGAGATGGAGGGAGGCCAGGGAGCCAAGTAGAGCAGGGGCCAGAGGGGAGGCCAGTCCCACCTTGCCTCGAAAATACCTCAGCTCCCTAGGACTTCCTTTGCTGCCTACACCCTCCAAGGTAAGCCGCCCCGAAGTCCTGATGTGGCCCAGAGTCAGGAGAAGGGCCCTTCTCCCTGGCTTTGGGGGGCTGGGCACCCGGTGAGGGCTGGAGGTAGAGGGGGTGTTCCACAGCTCCCTGCCCCGCCGCCCAGGACAGCGAGACCACCAGTCCGGGAGCCAGGAGGCCTGGATGCTGTCCTTAACTCCCTCTCCACTCCTGGCCAAACCTTTCCTCTCTGAGTCCCAGTTTCCCCACCTGTAAAATGAGGGGTTGGACTCACGACTCACCCCCATCTCTGCCTCAGAGGAGGTGTAGCAGGCTTGATGGTTACACACTGAGCCTCGGGAGCCAGACTGCCTGTAACGCTGGCCACTCTCTTCAGTGGCCAGATGCCCTGGGGCAGATTAAGGCTGCCCTGGGGATTCCTGGAGTGTCTTCCTCCTAGGGTTGTGGGGAGTTTAAATGAGCTAGTAATTGTGAAGCACTTAGAATGGGTGCCTAGCACAGTGAGAACTCAATAAGGATTAGCAATTATTATTCTGTGGTTCGGTCCTCAATCCTTGCTGCTTGCAGATAATGCTTGGAGATGCTGTGTCGTGTCGTTGGGGAGCCGGGGATGGAGGAGGGCTCCCTCCCTCAGCTCAGCCGCAGGGCCTGGAAACACCAGAAACAAAGCAGGGGCAGTGAAGGAGCTAGAGGAGTGGTGTCAAGCCTGGGGTCCCAAATAGCAGTCCTTTGACAGGCCCTCTCCCCTCGCCAAGGCCCCATCGCTGCCCCAGGACACCTGCACAGGCCCTGTGGGGGTCCACCCTCCCCTGCCCCCTGGGGCCAGGCCAGTCCCCTCCCCTTGCAGGCTCCACTGGCCCACACCATCCCTTCCCCTTAGAAAGCTCCTTCTTGTTCTTCCTACAACCTTGGCTCTCTCCTCAGCCTGGCTGCCTCATCTAAAATAGAGCCCCCAGCCCCTGCCTGTCTCTTTCTCCCCCTCCACAAATACCACGGAGCCCCTTCCGTGTGCCAGGCTCTGTGTGAGGACCCAGGGAGACAGTCACTGCCCTCGTGGGGACTGAGTGCCAGGGCGGGGGCAAGCAGGGGGCCGACCCTGGGGCACACATGACCCATGATGAGGAACATGTCCTGGGGAGGAGTGCTCCTCAGAGGGGCGCGGGGTATGGATGTGATGGAGTGTGGGCAGCAGCGCTTCTCTGTGCCTTGAGGCCATCTCTGCCTGGCTGTGCCCTGGCCCTGAAGCGTGACTTGGCTTCATCAACATCAACTGAGCCCCTGCTCTCTGCCAGGCCCAGCACCGGGCTCTCTCGGTCCCCAGGGGACAGCGAAGGGCTCGCCCCTCTGCAGTGCGCAGACTGGCAAACGGGATGGTCGCTTCTGACCAGATGTTGTGCCAGGCCTGCAGAGGTGCAGCTGTCCCGTGGGGCTGGGGAAGGAGGGATTTGAGGGGACAGACGAGGGGGTGGGGGGGCAGTGGAGCCGAGAGAGCCGCGCGCGGTCAGAGGCAGGAAAGGAAGGTGGAGGCCGGGATCCGGGAGTGGTCAGGAGCTTAGTGCCGCATGCCGCCCTGCGCCCCGGCAGCTCATGCCTGCTCATAGCCACGGGCATTCTGGCGAAGCGCTTTATCTGGGTTACCTTATTTGACGCTCACACAACCCTGGAAGGAAGATATTCCTCTTATGACCCCATTTTACTGATGAGGAAGCCAGCCTATAAATGTAAGGAACTTCTCCAGAGTCACCCAGTTGGCAAATGGCAGAACTGGACTCAGCCCTGGCCAGCTGGCTCTTACCCGTGGTCCTTGCAAGAGCATGCTGTGCTGAGGAGGAAATGTGGGGAACACAGAAAGGGGGAGCTGGGACCCCCCAACCCCGAGCCTGACTGGAGGGCTGAGGAGCATGCACTTTATGTTATTGGCTTTGGGACCCGCTCCCCACCCCCCCACCTCAGCCCTGCCATTATAGGACGCAGTCAGAAATGTGCTTTAGAAAGTTTCTTCTGGCTTGTGGGAATTGGGGAGGGAGGCAGACCCCGGAGGCAGGGAGCACAGGATGGCTGGAGGCTGAGCCATGCTTAGCGGGCAGGGCTTGGGGGAGGGCCTGGTGAAGACCTGAGTAAGGCAGTTCAGTCCGAGGGAGAGGAGAGGCCATGGAGAGGCCACGTTCCAGGGCTGTGAGGAAGGCAAATCAACAGAACTGTGTGTGAGGGGTTTTTTGGCCATTAAAATCATATTTACTAAGCACCTACTATGTGCCAGACACCACCCTGGGTTAGAGCAGTGAACAAAATAGAGGAATGTCTGCCCTCACGGAGCTGACATTCTAACGAGTGGAGAGACAATAAATTAAGTAAGTAAAATATACAGCATGCCAGAGAATGACACACGACGTAGGGAAAAACCAGGTTGGGGTTCTGGGGGGAACTGTACATTGAGTGGTCAGTAAGGTCCTCAGGGATAGAAAGCATTTAAGCAGAGGTCTGAAGGAGGCAAAGGAGAGAACCCTGCAGAGATCTGTGGCAAGAACCTTGCAGGAAATGGGAAGAGGAAGCGCAAAGGCCCTGAGGTACAGGGAGGCTTATGTGAGGAAGAGCCAGGAGGCGGCCGGGGAGGAGGGAGCAAGAGGGAGAGAAGTAGAAGCTCAGAGAGGTAAGGGGAGCACAGACTGAGTCTGGAAGGCCCCTGGGAGAACTTGGCACTTACTCTGTGTGAGATGGAAGTCCCCAGAGGGTTCTGAGTAGAGCAGTGACAAGGGCTGACATGTTTTATCAGGATCACTCTGGCTGCTGCGGTGTTGAAAATAGACTGTAAGTGGGAAAGGGAGGAAAAGGGAAGACCAGCCGGGAGGCTTTTGTAATAATTGAGGCAGGAGGTGATGGCGATCTAGACCAGGGAGGCTGCGTGTCCCCCTCTCCTCTCCCCTCCCCTCCCCTCCATTCCGCTCCTCTTCTCTCTTCCTCCCCTACTCTGTCTCCTCTCCCGCCAGTACGCGCGCACACGCACGCACACACACGCACACGCACACACACACACACACACAGAAACAGCAACGTTCCTGCCGGGAGTGAGGAGTACAGGGATGGGCCTGATGCATCCCACCGTGCGTTCTGCTACTGTCGCTCCATGGTCATCGGGTCGTGGGCAGCCAGCCATCTCTCCCCACTCCTGTTCCCCGGGATTATTTTGAACCTAATCCAAAACATCGTACCACCTCACCATCAATATCTCAGTATGTCTGCATACATTTCGAAGGTAGAGCTCACAGGAACTGTGGCTAGATGAGTGGGGGGGGTGGGAGGGAAAGAGAGTCCAGGGCGACTCCAGCGCTTGGCCTGAGCTGCGGGAGCAGCCAGTCACAGCTGGACACGGACGCCGACGCTGCCCGTGACACATCCAAGGGGAGGGGGCCAGGAGGCGGCGGGACTCTTGAACCACCAGCTGGGCCTGGGGCTGGGGGCGAACGGTAGCTCGGGGCTGTCTGCATTGGGTGGACAATGGGGCCTTTCATGGAGCCGAGGAACAAAGGGGAAGCCGGTCTGAAGCAAGGTGGTGGGTTCATCCCGATAGATATTTTGGGGACCCAGGTGCCTTTGAGACGGCAAGTTCCCTGGTGGGTGCTGAGGTGCCCGGGCTTGGAATTCAGGGAGGGCTTAGGGCTGAACCAATAGGTGATAGGGAAGCCAGGCCAGCAACTGGGGTGGGTGGCTTAGGGGGTATCTGCCGACAAGAATAAGAGGAAGAGGCAAGGCAGGGCCAGCATGAGGGATGAGATGGCAGAACCCCGAGATCATGGGGCGGGGGGGCGTGGGGAACAGAGGTCTTAACCCATTCTGAGGTCTGGGAAGAGACTCTTCTGTATGGAGACCCCAAGCTTGGGGACTTCATTCCCCGGAGCAAGTAAGAAGAGAACCTAGGAGCAGCAGGGTTTGTGCACGATCCATTGGGTTTGCCTACTCTTCTTCCATGTCTTCATCCCACTTCAACCCAGCCCCACACCACTGACCCCAGGATGGGAGAGGCAGGCCGTGTGGGGACTGGGGTTTTCTTGATGCCGCTGCTATGTTCCCGTCAGCAGGGCTGGGTCTGAGGGCAGCCCTGGGCATGGCACAGCAAGCCAGGGTCGCAGTGCGGCCAGTCTCTGGAGCCACACTAGTCAGGCTCAGAGCCAGCCTGGACCACCGCTAGCTGGTGGCTGCAGGCAAGGGACTGAACCTCTCTGAGCCTTAGTTGGCGCAGCTATAAAATGCGTAAAATGTGCATAATAGCTGTCCCCAGCTCCCTGGGTTGTTTTGAGTAGATGAGGTGCTGTATGAACATTCTGGCATGTAGTAGGCGCGTCTTAAACGGTAGCTCTTATTACCATGATTGGTCTGGTCTCATCCCAGCCCTCCTCTCCACAGACCTACCCTTCAGGTGCCCTGGAAGGGCCCCCCCCCCGCCCCCCTGCACTTCCCTACTTCCCAGCATTGCATATACCATCTCACCAACCGCCTCTCTTGTAAACTCCCACCCAGACCTTAGACCAGCTGTGGTGCTTCCTCCCCTGACCCATCCAAACAGGACAGTCCTGTGCTCCTGCGTGCCCGTCAGAGACCCCACCACACTGCTGTGTTTCCTGCCTCCGAGACTGTGAGGGACCCCGTTCTCCATCTCATCTGTACCCCCAGCGCGGGGCACTCAGAAACGTCTGCCGGATGTCTGGGGTGTGAGTGCGGGAGGCCTGAGGCGCTCACAGGCCTGCTGTCCTCACGTGTCTGGTCTCTGCCCCCTTCACCTGGTTCACAGACCTGGACTTGGCTGTGCCAGAGACCGTCAGACTGGACAGCAGTTTACACAAGGCCCGAGCCCAACTACTGGCCAAGGGCCGGAGACACCGGCCCTCCCGCTCCAGGCTTCGGGACAGCGCCAGCTCTGCAGAGGATGGTGAAGGCTCCGACGGGCCCGGAGGCAAGGTTGGGGCAACCCACCCAATCACTAATACCCTACCCACCCTCTCCGCCCCGGACAATCCCCCCAAACCCTTTTCCAGGGAAACCACACTCCCAGACTTCTGCCATAGTAATGCCAACAAAGATTACCTGCATTCACTCTGGCTTGGGTGAAACCTTTAAGGGAGGCATTATTATTCCCATCTTACACGTGGGGAAACTGAGGCTCCGAGCGGTTCAGTAACAAGGTCACCCAGTTAGGAAGTGAGGGAAGTGGGATTCAACCCCAGCCTACGTGGCTGAAGGCCCCCCAGCGCCCACCTCTCACTGCCCAGCCACCCCCAGGGGCATGAGGACAACCCTTCCTTCCAGGTCCCCCAAGGACCCGAGTCCGGGCTCCTCCCTCGGGGGGCTCCCTCGCAGTTTGCCGGGTGAAAGCAACTCCCAGCCTCTCGGGGAAGCGGGGAGGAGGGTTGGCAGTGAGCGGCCACCCCCTCCCCCAGGTGACCGACGGCTGCGGGAGCCCCCTGCACCGGCTGCGCTCGCCTCTGCACTCGGGCCCGGGGTCCCCGGCCGGGGGCTCTTTCTGCCTGGAGCCTCCGGGGTTACGGCGCAGTCTGGACGAAGACGAGCCCCCGCCCTCGCCGCTCACACGCTACCGGCCCCTGCACAACGCCGCCTCGCACGAGGGCCTGGCCGCCGCGTCCTGCTCGCCGCCGCGCTCCGCGCCCTCCTCGGACAGCTCGCCCAGCTTCGTGCGCCGCCACCCGCGCGCTGAGCCCCACAGCGAAGGTGCGCGGCCGTCGGCGCGGCGCCCCCTGCTGGCGAGTGCCGGGACTGCAGCGGCCCCCGAAGGGGAGGGCTGGACCAAGTGGGGCAAGGCGGCTTGGGCACGAGGGGGCGAGGGGGCGGGGGACACACTGCGGCTCCCGCCGTCACTTCCTGAGCACCTACTATGTACCAGACACTCTTGGGCACTGGGACTCACAAGTAAGGAAACAGAGGCAGTCTTTGCGGTCACGAGGCTTGCAGTTTTGGGGAGAAACAATCTAATAATTCCTCATAGTTTAAGGGAGAAGTGATCAAATAATCCCTTAATTAAATGTATAGTTACAAGTCATAATAAGTGCTATGTGAGAAACGTGCACAGTTGCGTCGGGGGTGCGGGGACACGTAGTGGGGGGTAAAGACCTGGTGGGGAGCCTCCTGTAAGGCTTCTCTGAGGAGGTGACATGTGAGCCAAGATTGGAAGGCTGGTTAGAAGTCAGGATAAAATGAACAGTGAGTAGTAGCGGTCCCTACTTTTTCATGGTTTGCATAAAACTTCCATAAATATTCCATGAAATAGGCAGGTGTTCGTGTGGGTCAGGGGTTATCCCCATATTTGAGATGAAGGAAGCTCAGAGAGGTAGAGTGATTTGTCCAAAGTCACACAGCTAGTGAAGGGCACCCGAGCCAACTTGCCTGCTTCTAAGTCAAAAGAGGCAGCGGAAGGAGGCAGGCAAGCCACCACAATGGGCTATTTCCTTCCCCCTCTTCCCCAAAAGATGACAGCCGGGATGCCAGCCCGCCTGAGCCTGCCAGCCCCACCATCGGCCTGGATAAGAAGACTCGCCGGAAGTTCCTGGACCTGGGGTGAGTGGAGAAGGGGCCAGAAGCAAAGGCTTGGAGCTTGGGGGTGCAGGGTAGCACAGTGGGCAGCACTGCCCCACTCCCCCCTGCCCTCCGCACAGGGTCACCTTACGCCGAGCATCCACTAGCAAGAGCCGGAAGGACAAGGGCAGCAACCGCTTGTCCATGGGCAGCAGGTAAGCCATCCGCGCTGTGCCTCAGCCACAGCTTCTGCCCGGAGTTCCCCTGGGGGCCCGGCCCTCCCCATGGTGCCCACGCCCGTGCTGGGTGCTCTCTCCACAGGGAGTCAGTGGAGGGGTCCGGCAGGTCAGGGGGCTCCCCGTTCCTGCCCTTTTCCTGGTTCACAGACAGCGGCAAGGGCTCGGCGTCCTCTGGCAGCACCACCTCGCCCGCCTGCTCCCCTAAACACGAGGGCTTCAGCCCTAAGAAGTCAGCTTCTCAGGTGAGTCCATGGCCTCCCTGCTCCCGTACTGGCCCCAGACTCAGGTGACATGAGGGGGTGGCACTTCCCCCTGGCTGGGGCTGGGATCCAGGCACTCCTGGAGTCCATTTGTCTGTCCATGGAGCCATTCAACGATTCATTCGTTCATCCGTTCTCTGAGTTCATTCGTTCGCTTGTTCCCTCGTTCATATTCTGAGTAGTTCCTCCATGGAGTCATTCACCACATTCAACACACTGAACACTAGTCCCCCCCTCGCCCCGTTATCCACCCAGCCTGAGGCCTCCTCCATGCACCCTAACTCTTCTGCCTGGCCCCCCACATCCTGAATCAGCCGCTGGGCTACCTGTGTGGCGGGGTGAGGCTTGGAGGGAACTGGGATGAAGGGGGCGCAAACTAGCTAGTGCTCAGGAAGTGGGGAGAAGTCGGGGACAGAAGCAGCCACAAGTGTGTCCTGCTCACGCCGCACTCTACACCATACAAGGCCCCAAGTGCTGCTTGTGCTTTCCCGTCAGAAAGCGCAGGCACGTGTAGCCCGGTTGTCCAGGTGAACGAATGAAGGCCAGAGAGAAGGGACTTGGCGCGTGGGTTTGCTGCCAGGCTCCAGGCCGGCTCTGTGGTCGTTCCTTATGTGCTGCTGGGGCAGAGGAGATCGGAAAGCTGGGAATATTCAGGGGAGAAAGAGTTCCATCTGACTTGGGACCTCCTGATTTCCTCACTCCCTGCACAGACTCCCTCCGTCTCTTCCTTCCCTCGTGCATGGTGAACAGGCAGCCCAGGGCCTCATGGAGCTTATCATCTCTGCCCAGGCACTTAGAAGCCAGGGTGCTAGAGGCTATGATGGGGAGGCACAAGGGGAGGACCCCTGACCTAGCCTCGGGGAATCCTGGTCGGCTGCCTGCAGGAGGGGACACCTAATCTGAGACCTCTGCCATCCCTGCTAACTATTCTGCCTCACTTCTAGCCCCACGACCTCCTAGAAGCCTTAACATCCTGCTGCCTCCCATGAGTCGCCACGTCCTATGTGCCTGCCCAGCTCCTGGTTTACGCACAGGAGGCACTGAGCAACTCCTGGTGCTCAGTTCCCAACTTCAGCTCCATTCAAGTGGGAGCAGTGGGTTGGGGGGACTCCCTTTGGCTTGGGGGTGAGCTCTCTCCTCAGTGGCTCGCACCCCTCCTCTCTAGGAATCCACCCTGAGTGATGACTCCACACCCCCTAGCAGCAGCCCCAAGATCCCAAGTGGGCCCCGGCAGGAGACCAAATGCTCCTACCCCTACCACACACTGTCCCAGTCTTCGGATGAGGTAAGCAAGCCCTGCCCTCTGAGCGTCGGGGGTGCAGGCCACGGGCCGTGTCTTCCCCCTCACCGTCCTTGGTCTCCACCCCAGTTCCTGGATGAACCTCTCCCCACTGTCCACCACTGGACCAGCCAGCAGGTGGGCCAGTGGCTGCACAGCCTCAACCTGGAGCAGTATGCCGCCGAGTTCGCTGCGCGGCAGGTGGATGGGCCCCAGCTCCTGCAGCTGGATGGAAGCAAACTGAAGGTGGGTCAGAGGAGCAGAGCCGTGACCCAGCCGGAGCCCAAGGCAACCTTCCAGGATTGGGATTCCCCACGCCCCCGCCCCCCCCCCCCCGGATCTTTCATTGCCTCTAAGGCCACTGCCCTGACCTCTGACCTCTGGGCAAGGTCCTCAGCCTGATCTTTGCACTCTAGCATGGGTCCCCCGTCGGACTCGAAACTCGAGCCCCATCCTTCAGTTTGACCTTCAAGCCCCAGCCCAAGTCTCCAGGTTAACATTGAACTAGGACCATCATATCACCTGGCTCTTGATTCTGAGTTACTTCCTGTCAGAGGAAACCGGGCCTCTCCTTAATCACCTTGCCTGATTCTCAGTGTTAGAGGCTGCTGGTAGTCAGGGGAGGTTTGGGGGGGGGCGGGGGTGCTCAAATCTCTGTGCTGGGAGGTTTCTGGCCTGTTCCCCACCCTCCAATACATTATTTAGGCAAGAGGTGGTGAGGAGAGGCTCCCAGGGAGTCTGTGGAGTGGGGAGGGGCCTCAGCCACTGTCTAGCAGTGTGACCTTGGGCAAGTCATTCCCTATCTGTGGGCCTCAGGGGGCTGGGCAGGATCGTGCCAAGGCTGAACTCCTGAGTGGAGGAACGGGAGCCGAGGATTGCCGGGGGTGGGGGCAGGGGGGCAAAAGTTCTCGTACACTCCATCAGCATCTTTCCCAAACGCTCGCATTCAGAATTCTTGCCCTGAGCATTCTGATCCCCGGGCCAGTCTGGGAGGTGGAAGCCACATTTCTGGGAGGACTGGCCGAGCTCCAGGCAGGGTACACCTGGGGCACAGAGAACCGGGGGCTGGGGTTGGCCAGGGCCCAAGTGCTTCTGGGGCTCTTTCCCTCACCCTTGAATTCCTCCCCAGAGCCTGGGGCTCAGCAACTCGCATGACCGGACGCTAGTGAAGCGGAAGGTAAAGGAGCTGGCAGCAGCCGCTGAGAAGGAGCGCAAGGCCCAGGAGAAAGCTGCACGGCAGCGTGAGAAGCTCCGGCGCAGGGAGCAGGAGGCCAAGAAGAGCTAGGGGATGGCGGGGGGGCAGGCACTGGCACCCAGGCGCTGGTGGCCGCCGGGCTCGGTGGGCACAGGCCTCAGTGGGCAGGCGGGGCCTGGGCGCCAAGCTTGGGCTGGCCCGGCCCCACACTCTCGGGGGGTACATGCCCTCTCTCACCCTGTCACTGTCTGGACCCAGATCCCCCAGAAAAGGAGACCCCAGGAGAAGGCCCAGGAATAAATCCAGTTTTAAGGACTTGTTTGGCACAGAATTCCTAGGGGAGCTGGCAGGTTATGGGCAGAGGACAGAGAGGCCAGGGCCAAAGCAAGTCTGGGAACCCTGAGGCACCTGGGTCAGTCTGACCCTCTACCCTCAGGCCACGGCGGTGCTGGCCGGCAGTGAGCTAGGACACCTGCCGGCCTGCCTGCGTTCTAGAGGCTCTGAGATGGGGCCCGGGTCCTAGGGCTTAGAGAGGTAGGAAGCATCTCGGCAGGAGCGGGTGGACAGAGTTGCTCCTCTCCAGCTCTCCAAGGGGGCTGTGTGCTGGGAGAGCTGGCTTCCGCTCCCAAGGGAGGCTGGTAGGCGCTGCAGCAACCTGCACTCAGGGTAGACTCCCAGTCTGCACTCAGCGGGAGAGCAGAGAGAGCCACATGGTTATCCCAGGCGATCTTTGCCAGGACTTTCGGAGCAGGGAGGGACGGTGAAAACGTCCTTCGCCTTCCCCTTCCCTGTCCTGTGGTCCCAATGGTGAGATGACATCCATACAGGTCTGCCCCTCCTGGGGCCCACTCAAGGCCTGGTCTTTGACCTGCTGTCTAACACAGGGCCCGCTTCTGTTGCTCCCTCGGAGGACAGCTGAGCCCTCTCTGGGGACAGAGCAAACTTGGGAGCTGGGGGGGGGGTGGTGACAGAGGACACCCCCCACCAATGCCTAGGTGGCACTGAATGGGTGAATCCTCACCCCAGCCAGGTAGAGAGGCAAAATCTGGGAGTTCCCCTGGAATCTACTGGAAGGGTTCATCAGCCTTCCCCCATCTGCTCTGGTCCCTGTCAGGGCCTCAGTGGGTTCCAGAACCGGCAGACCGTGCAGGCTCTGGTTCGGTGGGCCCCAAGGAAGGGTGGGTCAGGCCGCTGGGTGGGGGTGGGAATCTATCCCAGCAGCCCAGGGATGACACCTATCCTTGTAAGGAGGGAGCCTTCAGGTACCGTGCGGGCCCGCAGCTTTTGGAGGATTGGCCAGTGACCAATGGGGCTGGGGGCCCTCTGTTTAGAAGTCCCTCTCCACCTCCACCTGCCTGGAGTGGCGGACAGGACCCAGTGCATGCCAGCTCCCCTCGTTCCTGCTCAGGGGCTGTGGCTTCGAGGCCACCCCTGCTCTGGCCACGGTCCCGTCCCTGGGACTCAGCCCTTTATCCCTCTCTGCTGTCCGTGCGGGGAGAGGAGCTGCCGTGGAAACTGAGACATGGGGGCATCGGCACCATCGGGGCCTGTTGGAGGGGCTGGTGCGGAGGGTGGAAGGCACCCAGGCCTTTGAAACTATCAGGAGCTATAGGGGCACCCACCTGCATGTGAAGGGGGGTGGTACTCAATTTATTTCAATAAACACTTATGATGTGCCAGTGACCTCTGTCTGCCCCCACTGGGAGGCTGGGCCCTGAGTGTGTGGGGGGGTAACGTCTGTCCCCAGCGGCCGCCCTATCAGGTGTTCAGGACGGGATGGCTCTGCCTGGTGGTGTGCTCGTGGAACACACTGAGTCATGCCCCGGGCTGGGTGTCCCGAGCGCATCATATGGTAGTCACGGGGCCTGCACTCTGCGTGGTTTGTGCCTGCCCCCCCCCCCCCCCCCCCCGCTGCCGCCCCCGGGGAAAGCAGCCAGGCCACGGTCTCATTCAGTCTCCTTTTTATTGTGGATGTCACGGCCATCATCCCAGCCACTGGGGGGAGCACACAACTTTAACCCCTGTGTGCTGAGGGGAAGGGTGAGGGCTTTCGGGGCTATAAAACTAGGTATGTACATAGAGCCTTCTAGGGAGAAAGCCACCCCAAGCACGTGCGTGTCCAGGCACGGGGGGAGTGGGGGTCTGGAGCTCAGGCAGGACCGTGTGGGTGTGGGGCGGGCAAGTGGCCGTGTGCATGTGAGGACATGCTGGGGAAAGGTTTGGGAGGCACCTGAGGGGCTCTGAGCAGCTTGGCTGGGCAGCTGATCTCCAAGTCCTCCCAGGTTCCTTCACATTAAGGGTGAGCCCTGGGTGAGAACCTCCCCCTCCTAACCTTGACCTTCCAGCTTAGGGTGGAGGGAGAGGCTGCAGGACCAGGTCCCCAACCAGGGGCCCGAGGGTGCAACCCCCTTCTCTACCCAGGGACACCCAGCCCCTTGCTAACACTGACCCAGGGCCAGGGCCTGGGTGCCTGCACGGGCCGGGCGATAAGGCAAGCAGGGTGTCCACTTGGAAGGCCAGGGCTGTGGAGGGCAGTGAGGGGGACCCTGGACCCCTGGCAGAAAAGTGGCAGCTCTGGTCTCAGAAGGAGGACTGCCATGGAAACATGGCTCTGGGGACTCCCCCCCCCCATCAGGATAGAGACGTCCCCCATCCTTAGGCATCGCCCACAGAGACTGAGCAGCAGGGAGACCACCAAGGGATCTGCGTGGAGACGGAGACTGGCACTTAGCCCACAGACTGGTCACCACAGAGATTTTCATAGAAGCTGGTCGTCAGGGAGGGCCACTCCCCACCTGGGGGGGATGAGGAGGGGCACCGTGGTGGCCAGTCCTGGAGACAGCAGTCTCTCCTCTCCGGTGCAGGGGAGTCCGGCGGCCCTTAGCTGACACGGTACGTGGACGTGTTCTTCGGCTCTGTGCTGGGCACACACCAGTCGCCAGCCTCCTGGATGGTCTGGTAGTGGCGCCAGGCTGACTTGTTGTAGACGGGCAGGCGTTCCACCGAGTCCGTGGACAGGGCCTGGAGAGCACCGGGGTCAGCCGGTCCCACTTCCCCGTGCCTCACCCACTTCTCAGTCAGGCACCCTTTGCCCAGGGTGGGTTGTGGTGGTGTCAGACCGTGGCCCCCGCGTCCCACCCTGTGTCTGAGTCAGCCCAGCTAGCTGCCAGACACTGGCCGAGACAACGAACCCCGGCCCAGAAAGACCCATGAAAGGACCTGTCGCTTCTTTGCCTTGCTCCTGCCCATTCCAGAAGGCTACTCACTCAAAGAGTCAGGGAGGTAGAGGGAAGGTGGGCTGTGACCTTGAAGAAGGTCACCAATTCTGGGCCTCAGTCGGCCCCTGAGCTGAATGACAAGTTCTCTATGGTACCCCCCCTTCCTTCTGTGTATAAGAAGTCCAAGGTCCCCAGAACAGGGGTCTTAGTCATGGGCCAGGGACTTCCTTGAACTGCCTGCCGAGCTGGGAGTGTCTGCAGGCTGTGGAACTGCAGCTTTGCTCTGATTCCCAGTCTGGAATGAGGAAAGGAGTGCAGGGGTGGAGACGAAACCTACCAGCGGGCTGACCGGCCCGCACACCCCGCTAGCTGGGCCCTGCGCCAGGACCCTCACCTTGAGATAGATGACAGCGTCGGTCCCAAAGCCCTCCATGGAGAAGAGCTGCAGGTCTCCCTGGAAGTACTTGGCATAGAGGCGGGAGATGGGGAGCCCGTACCCGAAGCCAGCCTACAAGGGGGTAGGAAGGGAGCGTGACCAGGAGGCTGGTGCTGGGCTTCCTGGAGCCAAGGGACCAATGCACTGAGTTGGGGTCGGGCCAGGGGCTTCCCAGAATCCCCCGGGGGTGAGGGCAGTCAGTCTGGTGGGGCCAGAAAGGCGGAACAGTCCCAGCTGTGGGTGGTAGTCAGCGGGTGTGGACAGGTCACGGGGCTCCTGGGTCTCAAGTTCCCAAACCCAGCCCCCCCTGCTCTGCTGGGCGTGGCAGAGAGGTGCTGATGAGTGAACTTCATGGGGTACCAAAGGGAGAGGGAGAATTGAGGAAAGGTGACAGAGAGACACCGGCAGCTCAGGTGGGAAGGCAGCGGCTGCAGGCTCGCGGGGGTGTGAGGAGCAGAGGGGCCGGGACCCGGAGAGGTGACTGACACCACATACAGCCACACAAGAATGAAGACCATGCGAGGTGAGGCGAAAGATGGGGAGAGGGACAGTTTGATGAGAAGAGGTGAAGAGACAGGCATCCTTTAGGAGGTGGGGGGCACCGGAGGGAGACCATCTCACCAGTGGGGTCCCTCCGGTGCCGGGCTGGGGAGTGGGCGCTGTGGAGTACATGTAGCTAAAGAGTCGCTCGATCTTCCTCAGGGGAACTCCCCCACCTCGGTCACTCATCTGGGGGAGACAGACGTGGCTTCAGGCTCACGCCCCCCGCCCCCTGACACCCCTGAGCTCTTGGTCGTCCGCATCCCCAGGGTCTTCTCTGAGCCCATGTCCTGGCAGGAGGGAAGTCCCCGCCCCACTGCTCTCTGGCCCCCAAATCAAGCGTCACATACTTTGATGGACAGATCTTCCTCACCCAAGGCCACCATGACCTTGATAGGTGGGAGGACAAGGCTGGACTCGTGGCTTTCCACGGTTGCACGCATGGCATTCTGTGCAGGGAAAGGCGGGAGAGATGAGTCAGAGCGGCCTAGCCCTAACCAGCCCCAGCGCCGCGGAGGACCATCACCCCCCACCTCCTTACCTTGAAGAGTTCGAAAAGCATGTGATAGAGGTGGGAGGGGACATAGACCATGTGAATTGGCTGTTTGGAGTTGGATGCTGCTGGGGAAGTCAAGACCAAGGATCAGGAAATTGTCAAGAGGTCACCATTCAGCATTCACTGACTCAGCACCTAGCACCCAGCACTCAACCACCCATTTATCTTCCAGCCATCTGCCGGGCCATTCACCCAGCATTTATTCATCCAGCTATCCGTTCATTCGGTGTCCATTCAGCCATCTATCCATACAGTATCCATCACTATACAATGTCCATCCATCCACCCGTCCACCCCTCCATCCAACCACTATATCAACATCCACTAATTCCTCTATCTACCCATCCAGCATCCATTCAACCATCCGACTGTCCCTCAACTGTGCATCTGTTCAAACATCCATCCTTCTTCCCATCTACCCATTCATTCACAGAGTCCAGATCCGGCCTTCCATGTATCCGCTGTTTATCTAGCCCCTTCAACCATTCAAAAAATATCTATCCAGCCTATATTCAGCCTACTAGCATTCGCCTGGACCCCAGAACCCCTGGAGAGCTTTTTAATCCAGTGCGGAGAGGGGAGGGGTGCTGCACATGATTCTGACCCCAGCACTCGGCCTCTCAAGAATCGCTGTAGCCTGGAGAGCTTCCTGGTGTGAATGACTGCCTGTCTTCTCCTGGTGCCTGGCACACAGCTTTGTCTGCAGTGGGCGCTCGATAAATGTGCAATGGATTCGCGAATGAAGGAATCTCAGGCCCTGTACTGGGCAGTGGGGCATAAAGATGAATAAAATTCGGCCCTACCTGCTTGGAAATTCAAGTCTAGACAAAGGCACAACTGACTTTTACATTAAGTGCTGTACCCAGAGCTACGTGCCAGGCCCTGCGCTTGACCCTAGGGATACTGAAGTAACATGGCCTGTCTCTGTCCTTCCATCTCTGCCTCCGAGAAATTAATTAATTTAGTCATTTATTAAAAATTTTATTTATTTGACACAGAGAGAGCGAGAGCGAGAGAGAGAGAGAGCACAAGCAGGGGAAGAGGGAGAAGCAGACCCCCCGCGGAGCAGGGAGCCCGATGCGGGGCTCGCTCCCAGGACCCTGGGATCATGACCCAAGCCGAAGGCAGGCACCCAAACAACTGAGCCACCCGGGTGCCCCATACCTCCAAGCCATTCAGGCATTACAGAGGTACGCCCCAGGAAGCTGGGTGCCTAACCATTTTTTCTGGGAAGTCCAGGAAGGCTTTTCGGAGGACCTGGACTTGAATTGGGCCTTTCAGATGTGGGCAGCGTGACTTCCAGGCACGAAAGGCCTCAGGTTTCTGGCGCACAGGCAGGGGGTGGCTAAGGAGCAGGTGTGGGAGGGGAAGGGTAGAGAAACTTCCAGATCCCTGATCCCCCTTTCCCCTATGCCCCTGGTTCATCAGCAGGTCCTGACCTCTCTACCTCCAAGATATTTATCAAATCTACCCCCTTCTTTCCACCTCCGCTGCCTTCCCCTCCCCTGGATTCCTGCAGGGACCCCCTGACTGGCCTTCCTGACGTCTCGCCTGCCCCCTCCAACCTCTAAATATCTTTGGAATGAACGTCAGACCCTGGCATCACCGCTGCTTCGAACCCTTCAGCGGGCTTCCCCGCTGCACACAATGTCCCGGCTCCTGTCTGTGGCCCACGGGCCCTGCCTGCCTTGGCCTGTCTCCAACCCCTCTCTGCCCGTCTCCCAGCCCCCTCACTGGTCCTGCTGGTGCCTGCCCACCCACCCCACCCAAAGCAGGACCCCTGCAGCCATCCTCTCGTGTCCGTTCTCCCCCTCCTCTTGTCAGAGACACAGCCTCCCCCGAAGTTCTAACGGGCCGCTGGCTGCCCAGCTATAGAGACTGAATTGCCGGCCTCCCTGGCAGCTAGACCTGGCCAGGTGACTTAGGGGAGCGACTGTCCAACCCCTGGGTCCTGCCTTCTCCATCCTCCTCCCCTTCTCCAGCTGGGCCTGAGACATGAGGCTGGGGAGCCGGCTTTGCTGCTCCACCCCAGGGGCTGGAAAGAGGGAAACCTCTCTTTGAATGAAGCCACTGTTATCTGGATTCTGAAAAGGCAGCCAAGCTGATACCCTAGTAAATACACTGCTCCGCCCCATCACTGTCACATGACCTCATCTCGTTTCCTCCCTGTCCCTTGTCACCATCTGAAATTAGCTTGTTGGGGCGCCTGGGTGGTTCAGTCGTTAAGCGTCTGCCTTCGGCTCGGGTCATGATCCCAGGGTCCTGGGAGCGAGCCCCGCATCAGGCTCCCTGCTCCGCGGGAAGCCTGCTCCTCCCTCTCCCACTCCCCCGGCTTGTGTTCCCTCTCTCGCTGTGTCTCTGTCAAATAAATAAATATTTTTTTAAAAAAGAAATTAGCTTGTTGATTATTTGCTCACTGGCTAACAGCCCCCTTCCCCAGCCTCCCCAGAATGAAGAATGTAACCTCCATGAGAACAGGGACCTTCCTTGGCATGTTCACTGCTTAATAAATACTTAGCAAATAAATCAGTAATAATAGTGCTAATAATAAGTCAATAATAGCTCTGCTTCTGTCCCATCCGTTTCTTTTCCTTTTTCTTTTTTTTCCAGTTCCTTTCCTGACTCCCCATCTCACCTTCCTCTCCAGAGCCCTTAGACAGACAGACATGCACACGCGCATGCACACGCACGCACGCACACACACACACACTTGCTCACTATTGATCTCCTGGATCTCCAAGTCGGGCGAGGCCATGTAATACTTGTCACACAGGAGCTTGGCCATATCGTAGGCATCTGAGAGAAGAGAGGGGCCGTTCAGGGAATGGGTCGGTCCACCCAGCAGGCACTCCTCGTGCTTGGCACTGGCACAGGGCATCGCCAACATTAAACCCAAGCGGACGAGGCCCCCACCCACGGGGGGATGACACATCCTCAGGCCAGGCAGCTGGGAGGGGGTCTCTGGGGCTCCTCTGTGCTGGGGACGGCTTACCCTTCACCACCTCGGAGACATTGCAACTGGGGTCGATGCTGCCGATGTGTTTGGGGTGGGCTGGGTTGGTGCTGCCGTCAAAAATCAGGGCTGTGGGTGAGAAGGTAGGGAGCTGTTGGTGGGGCTCCCCTCGTGCCCCCAGGACTCTCCAACTCCATCCCTACATGTAACACCTCTTCTCCCATTCCCCGGGCCCCTCCATCCCCGGCTCGGGCCATGTTTGGACTGTCCACAGACCTGAAGTATTCCTCTCAGCGGGCCTAGTCCACCACACAGCCCACATGACATTTCTTCTTCCTTTCGCTACAGCATTTAAAAATCATTTTACTGTCCTGCATCTGAACTTATCTGAGCATGAGGAAC
This sequence comes from Callorhinus ursinus, assembly GCF_003265705.2. Classification (NCBI taxonomy): domain Eukaryota; kingdom Metazoa; phylum Chordata; class Mammalia; order Carnivora; family Otariidae; genus Callorhinus; species Callorhinus ursinus. The sequence continues at coordinate 5,311,514 of NW_027397114.1, forward strand.
TCCTTTAATCTTCAATCGGTTATAATTTCTCAACAATCACAGTGAACACTCCGGGACTAAGGAACTCGAAACAACAAACAATTTCTGAATATAACAGAGTTGTGACGAATACCACATTGAACGCTTTTGAAAGAGGCGATGTCATTTTGCCTTCTGTAAGCGTTCACAACAAGGCACTTCCACGCTGCTGCCTTCCTCCTCCACTGTGGAGCCAGGGAGGTGCTCTTGGGTCCTGAGCCCCCCAGCCCCGCTCACTGTGCTGGTTGATGAGCATGCGGATGGAGATGCGGCTGAGGTAGAAGCGGTCCAGAAAGTACTGGATGTTCTGGTTGGAGACCGGGTCGTCGCCATAGGTGTCCTTGTACTCAAGCACGCCCTGTGCCATGGTGGGCACCACGTCGTTGTGGCGGTTCCGGATGGTGACCAGGGCATCAGTGAACCTGCAGGGCACGGCAGCTGTTGGCCCTCACCCAGCCCCAACCCTGGGGCACCCTCAGACTCTCCCCTACTTCGGACCTCTTCCCCACACGTCTTCATTCACAGGACCCTTCCCAACCTGACAGACCCACAGTGCCCTCCCCACGGCTTCCCAAGCCCACCCTGCATCTTCCACCGCCTGCCCGACAGCAGGGGGCACTCCTCAGGGGCAGGAGCTTGGATCCCGCCAATCAGACTCAAGGACACGGAGGCCAAGGGTTAATTCCCCCTCAGACTAGATATCCTTGAGGACAGGGATCATTTCTTCCATCCTCCTGGCCATTTCTGCCTCAGGGCTGTGACCCAGTGCCCGTCACCTGCACCTGCCCTCCTGCCCCCCACTGGGGCCCTCACTCACTGGCTTAGGGTACGATGGTCCTCAGGGTCCTTGTCCAGAAACTCCATGATGTCCAGGAGACTTTGGACATACCTGTGTGCAGTGGAGGGGGAGGACATCACCTCAGCGCCAGGCCAGGCCTGGCCCCCTTCCCAACTGACTCAGCTGCCCCCACACCTGCCCCGCCCCTACCGTGGGCAGCGGCACACAGAGCTGCCCCCACACCGGCCTCACCCCTGCCCGCACAGAGCTGCCCTGCTTGACAGGCTACACCACACTTTTTCTCAATTCCTTTCATCTGTATGCGAGTCTCCCTGACAACACAGTAAGTTATGCAAGAACAGCTCTCATTTGCTGGTCCCCCTCATAGCACCTTTGCTGTGAAATCTAAGAATAGCAGTCTTTGAAGGGCACTGGGGATCATCCCATCCCTGGGGTCTCGTGGATTATTGACCAAGAGAGAAGGCTGGGGCAAGTCGCTTAACCTCCCTGAGCCCCTTCATGGAAACCGGTCCTAACATTTGTCCTGCAGGGTTACTGTTGCAGCCCATGGGGCACGGCTGGCAGAGTGACTGGCCCAGGGCACGTCACAGAGCAGGGGCTCAGTGAGGATTATAGCCTAACGCTCTGGGCCCCTAACCAGGGGCCGTGCACTCTGCCTAGGGAAGTGGATTTTAAATGGTGGGTGGGAAGGACACAGGAGCGGGGCAGGCATGGCCAGCTCTGACCGTGGGTGAGGCTGGAGCCCACGGAGAGCCAGGACAGCTCACTCCACTCCGAAGGCCCGGCAGGAGTGCGTGGCCCCCTGCTGTCCCCCCATCTGCAGGCCTAGTTGAGAGGCCGATTTCCCCAGGACCTAGAAGAGCTGCGGAACCAGGGGAGTGGTGGGAAGCCCCGAACTTGGGGCAGCAGGGGGCCAGCCTGTGCAAGGGAGTCAGGCTCACCTGTGGCAGCAGCCCGTGCCAACCTAGAGCCACTGTCCCCCTGCCCTGTGAGCCAGGACCCCCACTGCTTCCTGCTACCGTGTCCAGCCCACGGGTTGTTCTCCTGGGGAAGGCCACAAAGCCGAGCCTCTCTCTGGTAGAAGCACTTGTAGCCAGCAGGAAGGAGGGGCTGCCAAGAGCCCTGGGACAGAGGGCTCTGTGGCCTAATGGTCTTGCTAGAAAAGGCCCCTCCACGGTAGATGCATCCTATGGACACAGTGCTTTGACCTTGACAGGTAAGAAGGGCAGGCATTAGCCCCATTTCACAGGCTCCTCGACTGAGGCCCGAAGCAGTCATCAGGCCGGGAGGCAGGGTAGTGAAGACTCAATCCTCCGCACTCTTGCTACCCGGCAGCGCTGGCTCTGCTCAGAATGCTCACCTCCGCGTCCCTGCCGGTTCTCTGCCCAGAATACCCTTCCCCCTCCACCTCCCCCCCACACTGCTCTTCCCTCTCTCGCTTCAGACACTAGAGGAGCGGGTGGGGGTGCTGGCTGGGGGGCTGGCTCTGCTGATTCCTCCTCCTGGCTTTTCCACTCAGGGCTGTGTGGCCCAGGTAAGTCATGGAGCCTCTCTGGGCCTGAGTTTCCCCGTCAGGAAAGTGGAGGGTTTCGTACTACCGTACTACCGCTATCACTGCCTTTCAGTGAAGGTCAAAGGTCATACCTAGCACCGTGCCTAGCACGCAGTGAGCACTCTCCAGATGTGCACCCTTGCTCTGAACGGTGGTTTACATATCAGAGCCACAGCTAAGTGCATCCTCTGAGCCCCCACACGGCACCCGACACCCTCCTCCTGGTCATACCGGGCGTAGGCTCTGAGTCCCGTTTTAATCATGCTCTGGACAGCCACCATGCTAGGGATGGCAGGAATGGGGCCTTTCCAGCCCTGGTGCTCCCCGCCTGTCCTCCCCACCCAGCAGAAGAGACCAGCCTGCCCCGTCCCCCGCCCCCCATGCCTGCAGCCCCAGCAGACAATCACAGAGGCATTCTAAAGGCCAGGCCTCAAGCTCCCTGGAGAGTGGTAACAGGCGGGCTGACTCTGCTACGGAGTGATGAGGGCTAGAGCCTTCCTGTTGCCGAGTCTACCCAGGGTTTCCCATCCCCCAGCAGCCTTGAGGAGCATGTGGTTCTTCCCCTTTCTGTAGACGGAAACCAGCTCAGGGAAAGCAGGTGATACGGCCCAGGCCCCACGGTCAAGGGCCGTGCTGGGATTCGAACCCATGTCTGTCTGACTCCCAGTCCACACCACGCGGCCAACTGCTCACCATCCACACTGGTCCCAGCAGTGACATGACGGCTGCCGCCAGCGTCGGACAGGGCTCGGCTCTGTGCTTGCCTGGCCCCCTACTTTCGCCTCCGTGATACCCTGTGATGTGGGTGCTCCCGCTTCCCCACTCTACAGATGAGGCGGTCACCATGCAGAGCTGGGCTTCTCTCTCGCAGGCTATGTGCCCCCAAATCCCTGCCCCCCTCCCCCATGCCCAGGATAAATCTTCAAGGGAGAAAACCTGCAAGTGTGCAAGGCTGGGGTAGGTAGAGAGAGGAAGGGGAAGAAACTGGCTGGAGAGTGGGGCCCAGAACCCCTTCCTAAGATGGGGTGGGGGGGCAGGCAGGGAGGGAGAGGGTGGAAGCTGGGAGGCCCTGCCCGCTGCGCCAGGAGATGAAGGGGCAGGGACAGTGTCCCAGCGCAGGCGTAGGCCCAGCGCCCTAGCTACTGGCCCCACCCCTCCGAGGCTGCCTGCCGCACCCTAGAGAACAGAAGTGGGGCCTGGTCACATGGCCAGTGAAGTAAAGGGCGCCAGGACGGACGGACAATGGGCAGTCCCCGCCAGCACAGGCATTCAAAGGGCCGCCAGCCTCAGGCCTCGGTCTCCTGGACTATGAAGCAGCGTTAGGCCCCCTACCCGCCTCCCTCAAAGGGCCACTCCTGCCAGGGAGTGGGTCCACATGGGCTCTCGGGAGGGAGAGGACAAGATGGGAAGGATCTTCCCAGAGGACCCTGGGCCTGGCCTGAAGCCCGCTGAGGCCTGGTACCCCAGATGTCACCCTCAGGCAAGATCTGGTCCTACAGGGAGAGACACTGAGAAAGGAGTGACCCTGGCTCCTGGGCTGCTCCCACACTGACCACCAGAGAAAGAACTGGGCTCGGACCTAGGAGGCCCGAAGTAGCGGTGCACTGGCACATGTGGCATTGACTCCCCCCCTCCCCCGCAGCAGGCTGTGGGGGCCCAATATAGCTGCCCTAGGGAAGGCCTGGGCCTGCAGACCTCAGCAGCAAATCAGGCACCCAGGACTCCTGCCTTCTGGGGCTTTCTAGCCTGCCCAGAGCCCTGGATTTGGGAGGCAGGGGGTAGAATGTGGAGGAAGGTAGAGGGGCGTGTGCATGGTAGCGCGCGCGCGTGCGTGTGTGTGTGTGTGTGTGTGTGTGTGCGCGCACCAGCCACTAGTGTCCACAGCCACTGCGGATAAGGAGTGTGAACAAGGCAGTGGCCGTTTGAGGAGGGGGAGGTGGCAGACCTGTCCCGCGTCTGGAAGCTGCTCTCCGGAGGGGAGCCAAATGCAGGCCCTGAGCCGGGCAGACTCGGGCCCTGTGGCCGGCTGGGCCCTACAGAGGCCACTGAGCCGCTCCGGTACCCGGCTCGGAAATGGGGTTCACTGCAGTACCACTCTGACATCCTCAGTCTCAAGCCCGGTTATGGAAGGAGAGGCCAAGGGGTTTGGTGAGGATGGGATTCAAGCCTCGGCTCCATGCCTGGTGCGGCGCGGGCCACGGGTGCCACTGCCACGGTGCTGGTTCTTCTCAAGAGCTGTGGTTCCTGCAGGGTGGGGGTGTGGGTCCCTCGCAGGTGGGGGAGGTTCGAGAGAAGGTGCTGGCCCCACTGGCCCCTGCCCCTTTCCCTACAACCCCTGCAAGACCCTTAGTGACAGGAGTGACTCACTGTCATCTGATTCTACTCTGCAACTCTCGCTCAACCCCTACCCCCACCCCCCACTTTCTGGAAGCACACTCCTACCAGCTCCACGCCCTCCTCCGGCTGACTTTCTCACCTAGAACTTCTCTGTGGCTGAGTAACAACTCCATTCGCCTTCACCACGTCATTATCGCCACTACTGCGAACAGCATGCGTACCCGACTTTTCCATTTTCCAAACAGGAGCATTTGCTCCTTATTCGTCAGACTCTGAGGGTAGAGGCCCTCTTGCCAGGCTCCGTGGTACACTGTCCCCCTCCTCTCGTGCAAAGCCTACCCACCTCCACCACCTCCACATCCAAGCTGGTAGTGGGTTCTCCTGGAGGGGGGTCTGCACTAACAGGTGGCCACCTCGTCCCCGTCAGAAAGTCCCTCCTCCCCTCAGATCTCAGTCTCTCTTGCTGCAGCCGATGATGCCCATTCCCTAGAAACAACCTCACCAGGCTCCAGTCAGTGCATCAGGACATTCCAGAAATCCCATGGCCTGTTCTCCTCTAAGCTGAACCAACCACTGGGAAGTGCTCTCTCTTGTCTAACTTCGCTCTGTCCTGCTGTTGCTGGACATTACTTCCAAGCTTTGAGGAAAGAAAGACCAGGCCAAGCCCACACATGCGTAACTGATTTTCAGAAATGGCCTCCACTGGGGCCTGGGGGCCTTACAGGCAGTCCAGCAGTTCCCTGCTCCCCCACACCCTGACACACATCCCCCAGCTCTCCTAGGAACACAGCGTCCAGGGAAGGGCCTGCGAGGGCCTGTCCTGGCGTCAGGGGCCTGCTGGAGAGGTAGCCAGGCCAGCCAGCCGGGCAGAGCTGGAGGAGAAGCAGGCAAACAGATGGCACCTCCTGCCTCCTCCCCACCACTTCCCCACCACCCCGTGGTGGGAAATGCTGGTTGGCTCAGAGGTCTTGGACCTCCAAGGGCCAGGGCCCAGTGAGGGGTGACCTGGCTGGGCTGCAGGAATGCCAGGCCCTGCCCTCTCCCCCCGGCCCCCTTCGCAGCTTGCACCGAAAGCACTGCAGGTGCAGAGTGAGGTCGCAGAGGCCCTGGCTGGGCCCTTGCCTGCCTCCACGCCCTGGCACAAGCAGTCCCAAGGCCTGGAATGCCCTTCCCTCCTTTCTAGGTCTAAGCTCACTCCTGGCCCCCTGGAAGGCCCAGTGACGTGCCACCTCCTCTATGTGTCCATCTCAACTTCCCCACAACTCTGCTTCAACTGACATCCAGTGCGTGCCTACTGGGAGCCTGGCCTTGTGCACAAAATGCTTTCCTTACCGTATCTCATTACATCGGAGTAAGTTCTGCCTGTGCGGGTATCCATGCATAGCAACGGTGCTAGAAGGGCCCCACTAAGACCTTCTGAAACCCTACCAGTGTTTGGTTATGGCGTGGAGGGGAGTGGATGGCTTTCTCTTCTATTTTTCTGTGTCTTCCAGAAAATACTTCCATGATGAGTAGGAAAAGAACCCCAATCCATGTTACTTTTTAAATAACATTTTGGTTCTTTAGTAAGAGTAACTCTTCGGCAGCTCGCTGCTCCCACCACGATCTATGTAGCTCTCAGTTTACCCACTCTCCTGCTCCCCGCGAGCTCCCAGGCTCCTGGAGGGGAGCTGTGGCTGCCGCTTTTCTGCTCCGGGCATGGCACCGGGCTCACAGCAGGTGTGGACCCCTGCTCCTGAACCCAACAGTGAACCACAGCCATGCCACACCACAGCCAGGAGGACTGGCAAAGCCTTCCGGCGCAGGTGCCACCAAAGACCAACCAGGATTAACCATCCGCACGCCTCTCACACAGCAAACTCTTGTTTGTTCTTCATGTGACCGGCCATTGGTTCATGTCATCCAGTTACGTAACCTGGGACAGAGTTCTAGAGGGACCTTTACTGAGGATTTCCCCCTGCTACTGCTGCAACTTTTGGTCTTTGCCCCTCCAAAGTTCCTGGGGGTCGGTAGTGTGCCATCCCTGCGTCTGAGTGTTTTCCAACATCCAAAACAGTCCGACTTGTAGCTTGGATTAAAACATTTGGAAATTCATTTCTTCCTGTTTCTCTTTCCCTACAATGTTGCCCCCAGGTAAATATTACCCAGTAGGTGCTGGGTTTCCAGAACCAGAGCTGGTGGTGAATGCCGGTATTAGCATGGTTTGGGTTTTGGCTGCGTAAACAATTCCCCAGGTGGATCCTGGGTTTCTGGAGAAAGAAGAGTGGTAAGAATAGGGCCGGCCCACAGGCGTGGAGGCTAGGAGCTTTATCTTGGTCCCTGATCTGGCCTAGCGTTCCACCTGACCTTGGGCAACTCTCCAGCCTCTTGGAGCCCCTGTGCTTCCTCTCTGTCCCCACCTCTCTCAAGGCTACTGGGAGCACAGAGGCTCTGGGAGCCCAGGGGCATCTGGCAGCGGAGTGGGAGGTGCAGGGGCCTGGCCAGGGGTCTCACCAGCTCTGGACCAGCTGCACCGAGGGTGTGCTCAGCACTCGGTCTGGAAGCAGGTTGATCTCTTTCATGATGTTGGCCAGGCGCACAGGCAGCTCCTGCCTGAGGAAGGTGAATGAGGTTTTCTCACAGGCATTGCTGGACCCTGGTGGGAGGGAGAGAGACAGAGGTGAGCCCACAGAGCTGCAAACCCCTGGAGCCAGAGGTCATCTCAGGGGTCAGGTCGATTAAATCCTTCATTTCCTGAGGGTTCAGAGAAGTGACCGGGGGCACAGAGCAAAGCACCTCTCCTAATCCCCTGCAGGGCTCCCACCTCCATGCCACCCTGCCTAACCCTCTCCAAGCTTGCGTCCCCTCGCCCCCAGCCTGCTTGCCTTCAACCACAGGGGACAGGGCCACTCCCAGGTCCACTTGGGGCTTTCTCTGGCCTCAGTTACCTTACTTCTTCACTTTCTGTCCTTCCTAGCAGACACTCGCTTTGAGGGGTGGAAGGGGTAGGGTGGGGTGGATTGGGTGGGCAGAGGAGCCTGGGAAAACCACCCCTTCCCGGGTCTGGGCCTGGCTGAGGGGCGCTATGCCTGGACCATGGCAGCTGCGGGGTCCCAGGTCATTTCTGGCCCAGTCTGTCTTCACCCAGGCTGGTCTTGATGACAACTGTAGAGTTGACCCTGCATTAATGCCCACGTGGGAGGCGCACAGGACCCAAGGATGGGAGTCTAAATATCTTGGTCCTTGGTCTGGCTTCAAGATGAAGACGGAGTGGTAGACTGAGGCCATGGCCTAGAGTAAGAAGAGTCAGATGCTAGTCTAAGTTCTGCTTCCAAGTCTGCCACCTAGGGCATGTGACTACCCTTCTGAAGATCTGTTTTCCCCACGGCACTACAAGTGGACCAAATTCGACTGTGAACCCCACCCAGTCCATTTCTATAACTGGGGTCCAGTTTGGACCAGACAGCTACTGGTGGCTGGGAATGCGCCCAGGGGGCTTTCTTACATAGGACAGCTCAAAAAGGGCAGGGGGACAGGCAGACAAGTCCTGGGTAACAGGGGCCCTGTGTCCTAGATGCCACCTCCCCACCCCCTCCCATCAGTGACGCAGCTGTAACTTGAGCCAGACACTGTCTCTTCAACTCCTGAGAAACCTGGGCACCCCCTCCTAATCCCTAGCTGGCACCATGGAAATACCGCGTAGACATGGCCCACACAATGCCTGTTTCAATGGCCCCAGTGGCACGGTCTTGCTTCTGCTCCCAAGGCGCCCCCAGGGCGTTGCTGGTGGGTGATCCTGGCCCAAGAACCTAGGGACGGCCAAGGCTGCAAGCCTCCCGACTGCACCTCATGGTGCTCCAAGCCTCAGCCTGGGAGGGGACAGGGAGCCAGGCCCAAACAGATTTGCTCTTCAAGTGTCCTTGTGTACTGGGCCAGCTGGGGGTCAGCTTCTTCAGTGGGTGGAGGTATACTGATCAGCGACCTCCCTCCTGTTGACATTTTTCTGAAAGAGCCCAGTCCCCACCTGACCCCTGGGTGCCCAGCCCAGCCCAGGTCTCTTTCCAGATGTTTGCACCTCCTAATCCCGCCTTGTTACTCCCACCAGCGTCCCAGCCCCATTTCCTCTCCATCTCCTACTCATTGAGTCACGAGGACAACCACCTTTAACCCTTTCTGTCGGGATATACCCCACTCCCCTCCTGCCCTAACATCACCTCCTGGCTCTCCCTTACTCTCCAAGACCTCTCACAAAGCCCAGCAAGGTATTTAGACCCCTCCTTCTCACTGCCCCCACTTCCCATTGACAGCCCAGTATACAGCTCTTCCCCAGGATACCTTAACCCTTTCAGGGCCAGTCCCTGCCCCTCCCCCCCCGCCTTAACCCTTTCCTGCCTGTGCCCCAGCAACCCTTCCCTGTCACGCAGGGCCTCTCCTCTCCTCCGCGTTAATCCTTCGTGGCCAGAGCTCCCTCCCTCACTGCCCCCCGCGCCCTGCGGGCCCCCACGGCCAGCCCCCCCCCCCCCACACTCCATACCAAAGTCCAGAAACTGCTTTATGGACAGCGGGGACGGGGAGAACTTGCTGAAGTGTTCGATATACTTGGGCGCCCCTGCCAGCGACGCATTCTTCAGCAGCGCGCGGACCCAGCGCATGGCGGCGGCGGCGGCGGCGGCGGCGGCCGCAGCTCGGACTCGGGCTCGGGTCCCCCGGCGGACAGCGCTGGCGCTCAACTCGGCCCAGCCCGGCCCAGCGACGGGGACGGGCCACCTCCTCCCCGCCCCGGCCCGGGCAGTCCTCCAAACCCTGGCCAATCGGCTCGTTGCGACGCCCCGACGTCGCCAATGGCCGCTCACAAACAACGCCGGCAGAGCCAATCGCCTCTCGCCCCGGCACGTGGCTTTCCCCCCCCCCCGGGCCCACCCCCTTAACCCCGTCCTTGCCGGGGGCAGCCAGTTGTTTTCGGGAGGCTGCGCCATGAGCCCGCCTCCCGAGCGTTCGCTCCGCCCTTTCCTCCTCCAGGCCAAGCCCGGCTTAACCCCTGTCTCCCCAGAGGTCCGTCATTCCTTCTCCCTTTTCATTTCTTCCTCTCCCGCGCCCTCCCAAATCTTCTTCGCTCGCCTTCCCTAAAATTGTGCGGGTAGCTCTCCACGAATCCGTTCCCTCTCAAAGGGACCTGTTTCACCCGGCCTGATCCCCACTTGCGCTCCCTGAGGGGGACGATCTGGTGGGTTCCCAGTCCGGATGACAGTGACTCGGACTGGGAAAGTTTGCAAACTTCGGGATCAGGATGCAAGCCCATGTTAATCCCTCATACAGACGTGCACCCCACCCACTTCCACAAAGATCCAAGCGGCTCAGGAAAAGACCGCACCCAGAGTCAAAACCCTAACTAACGACTGGCGGCGGTGGAGGCAGCCCTTAACATCAGCGCTATGCGTGCAGTTCTCAAAACACTTTTATTATTCTCTACTCATTTGACCTGAGAAAGCGACCATCTTCGTACTGGGCTGCCTTAGAGAAAGGTCCTGCCAGGTGATCTGCGCGGGGGGCCGGGGAGCCTGCCCTTCCCCAGCCGCCCTGCGCCTCTTGTGGTGGAATGCGGTACGTCCTGATCCCCCCACCTCTCCCCCTCCCCCCAGTCTTGTCCCTTTGATGTTTTCGCTCTTTCACTGTTCAGTCCCTGGGCCCCACTGACCAAGTGCTCAGTATGTGCCGGGCTTTGTGCTGGGAACAGGAAACACAGAAAGGATAAGGAGGTAGTCTTTTCATTTCTTAGTTTGGGAGGTCGCTGCCGAAGTAAATAAGTAGTTACTGTGTAACAGAATGTGATTACAGTCAACACTGAGCTATGCGCAAGGCTTCCCAATGGAAGGGACTCTTAGCTGGATGAATAATAACATATGTGCCAGGCACTGTTTGCATGCATTATCTCCTTTAATTCTCCAGACGGCTCTCTGGTGCTATTATTATCCCCATTATATAGATGAGGAAACAGGCTCAGGGATCATTCTCAAAAGCAAATCTGAACTTGTTACTTCCCTTGCTCACAGACTTTCAGTGGCTCCCTGCTTCTTACTGGCGTCTTTCCAGCTCTTGCACGATCGGCTTTGGCTTAACTCTCCAGCCTCCTCTTTCCACATTCCCTTACTCAACTCCCAGCCATACTTATCTACTGCCTTGAACCAGCCTCCAGTCTCTAAGCCGTTGCAAATGCTGTCTCTTCTGTCGGAATCATTCTCTCTTCTCACCACCTATCCATTCTTCAAGTCTCCGACCCTACCAGGCCAGGTTTGGGGCTCCCTCTAAGGGCTCCTTAGACCTCCCCAATCTTAGCACCACTTGGCTCCTCTCACACTGAGTGGAAATCATCTGCTGAGTCATCTGTCTCCTCCACTAAACTTTAAGCTCCAGGAAGGCAGGGCTGTCTGTGTCTGTATAATTCACTGCTCTATCTCCAGCACCAGGCACAGCACCTGGCACACAGAAGGGAAAAGAGTGTGAAAAAAGAATTGGGACCACCAGGGAGACATAGCACAGAGTCATCAGGGAGGACCACCAAACACCCTTCCAGCTAGCAATTAAATCATTGATGATGTTGGTGAGTGTAGTCTTCAAGTTGTCCAGAAGAGCATAAAGGATATTTATGTAAAAAGCCCGGCCCTGTACCTGGCACATAGTAAATAATCAATCAATAGCAGCTATTACTATTGTCAAAATTTAAGTAAGGAGGGGCGCCTGGGTGGCTCAGTCAGTTGAGCATCGGACTCGTGGTTTTGGCTCAGATCATGATCTCAGGGTCGTGAGATCGAGCCCCATGCTGGGCTCAGTGGGGAATCTGCTTGAGGATTCTCTCCCTCTCCCCCTGCCCCCTCCCTGCTCTCTCTCTCTGTCTCTCAATTAATTGAATAAGTCTTTAAAAATGTTTAAGTAATGAGGAAAAGGCTGTAAACTCTGAGGCTAGGTGTAGGAGAGATTTCCCGTGATCCTCTCCTTAGTGCTGGACTTCTATATTGTGGCTCTGTGCTTGGATCAAAATTCCTTCTGCAGGGATTGCTGCAGGGTGATAATGGGAGTGGCATGGTGTGGTCAAGCTAAGTTAGAGATGCTGAGGTTAGACTCCTCCCCACCCCACCATGCCCAGATTTCCTACTCCATGTACAAGGCAGGTTGGTGGTGGGAGGGGGACTCTCAGGGACTCAGACTGACAGACATTTTATCTCAAGGCAGGCTTCTACAGCAGCTGAATCAGGAAAGCAGAACTGTGGGGACTCTCATCCAACATTTAATGGTCTCAGCCCAGAATTGAGGCACGTCCCTCCTGCTCACAACTGATTGGCCAGAATTAGTCACATGACCTCATACGCCCAGGAGGGCCCAGGAAGTGCAATCCAGCCTTGTGTCCAGAGGGGGAGAATCACCTTATAGGTCCTTTTAGTGACTCAAAAGCGAAAACCCTCTTTGGGAACGGTCTGGAGGTGCTACAGTTCCAAGGAGCTCCAGAAGCTTGACATTATTGAGGACCTTTTTATATAAAGTGGGCATTGCTGCATCTCTGCCATTGTTTCTTTTTTTTAAATAAAATCTTTCAAGATTTTTTAAAATTTATTTATTTGACAGAGAGCAGGAGAGAACACAAGCAAGGGAAGGAGCAGAGGGAGAGGGACAAGCAGACTCCCCACTCAGCAGAGATCCCCTTGCGAGACTGGATCCCAGGACCCCGCGATCATAACCTGAGCCAAAGGCAGCCGCTTAACCAACTGAGCCACCCAGGCGCCCCTACCATTATGTTTCTTTCATAAAAGTATAGCACCAGTCCTGAAAATGATTACTTATACTGCAGGATGTGTGTGCATATGTGTGTGTATGTGAGAGGGAGAGACTGTTCTCATCCAAGCATAAACAGTCTGTCACTCACACACACACACACACACACACACACACCCCAAGACTGGGGGCTGAGCCTGTGGAGCTGGCCAGAGGGATGTGTAGATCCCTAGATCCTACCTTTTTCTTAAGCAGGAGGTGTCTGCAAAGGACATGACTGAGCTGGCCTGAGCTCTGCTCAACCTGAGCTGGGTTTGCCAACCCACGTGTGGTATTACTCCTGACTGAGTGAATAACCCAGGTTTTGGAAAAGGACCTGGGGATTCTGATTACTGGTTCTGAGAGCGCCAGGTAGGGGCTGGGGTTTTCCTGGAGGAACTGGACCTTCCACTGTTAATAATCCACCCTGGAAAGGGCAGGCTCAGCACAGAAAGTGAGGGGCGGGGAGGTGTGGGCTCTGGTGGGGGTAGCAGAGGGCAGACGCTGCCAGGGAGGCAGGTTGGGGGACACCGAGGCAGACATCGGGAGGGGCTCCTGGGAGAATAGCCTGGGTCTGTGGGCTCTCAGAGCAGCTGAATCAAGGATCTGCCACTGGGCTTCTCTGAGTAGTAATTTTCAGCCTTCAGTGAAGTCTTCCAAAGGTCATAGCTTTGAGGACAACTAACAGAAGGATCTATGCCACAATTTAGGACAAAGAAGTTATGGGGGGAATGCAGCCCTGCTCCATCCTCCCAGGCCTGTGTGGAAGGGTGACCTTGGGAAGCAGAGGACTTGATCCAATGCTGTGGGCTATGGGGGCTCAGGACTGAGGCACCCTTGGAAGAATGGCCACAAGACTAGGACTCCAGGTACCCATGCCCAGACACTGGGGAATACCAGACCTTTCAATCTTTCCAGTCTCGGGTCACTGGTTCACCCCCTGATCTACTCATCGTGGTGTCTAGGGGTGGGCGTGGGGGTGGAATTAAGGCAGAGAAGCGGGCTTTTATCTGAATCCAGACAATGGATGGGGGCTCTTGGCTCTCCACCCTTGCACCCAGCCTCCCTCCACTACTATCCAGGACTACCTGCTTCTACAGCCAAGTAGCTTTCTGCCTCTTCTGGACCCTGCACACCACCACCTTTACCTCCCTCCTCCCTCCCCGGGGCCAGCACACTGTCCACCATTTTGGATTCTATCCAGTATACTCAGGTCTTTTCCCAGACTTTACGTTCTGGATGACCATCCCTTAGATCAGGACATCCCTGAGAGCAGCGACTGGTTTGTCCCGCATACATTTTCACCCTCCCAACCTCTATGATCCCTGCCCCTGGCTTTGTCCACCTAGGGGTCAGCTAGATGACATCACTATCCAACAGACTGAACTGGGGTTGGGATGGGGGTGAGGGTGGGGTGGTGAATGGAAGCCGATGCAGAGCATACAAACTGGGAGCTGTTTATTGGTTGCCGTGAGAAGCCTATATACAAAGAAGGCACAAGGGGGAGGAGGGAGCTCCCCTGCTACAGTACCGTGGAAGTGGGTAGGGACTGGAAAAGGGGACTGCCAAAAGGCAGGGGTCAGGAGAGGTTTCCTGGAACCAGCCTCGACTTCTAGAATGGGCCTCAGGACTTAGCCCGTGGGGTGAGGAGGCAGAGCTAAGTTGGTTCTGAAAGCCAAGGACCGCCAAGAACCCCACTTCTAGGCCCCTTACCCATGGGCAGTGAGGGCAGAGGAGGTTCCAGCCGATGGGGCAGGGACAGGGTTCCCTCCCCGTTCTACATTCAAGTGTCGCTCCCTCCGTGATCTTGGGGGGTGTGGGGTCTCTCCGGGCCTTCAGAGCCCTGGATAGTAGTGGTCAGTGAGAAGTAGGATCTCCTCTCTCCTTCCAACAGCTCCTTGGCCCAGGACTGGTCCCCTCCTCTGCTGAGCATTCCTCCATGCTCCCGGGGCCGTCCCGTCACAGGCAGTCTGCTGCGCTGTCCAGTGGCTTGTCCGTCTTTGTTCCTTCAGACTGCGTTCCTTGTCAGAAGGGAATCTCCCCCGAGGAGAGAGGCTTCACAGAGATCTGTGAAGGAAAGGAATCCTGGGGACCTTCCTTCTAGTCCACTCTGCTCTTGGGTCTGAGCATGCCAGGTCCTGCAAATGCCACCACTGTGGGCAACCTGAGGTGGGTGCCAGGAGCCATGGCTGGGGGTGCCTGGGGCGCTGTTCCCTGTGGTAGTAGTTGTAGTCTCAACAGCAGAGTCAATCCAGTGACTATGGCTCAAGATGGGTCCAGTGTGAAAGGTGGGGGTGGGGGTGTTACCACAGTGGGGGCCTTTTCCTCCTGGCTCTGGTGCAGGCCCTTTGGCTTGGTTTTGGCCCAGGCAGGGGTGGTGCCCGGCACAGTCCACAGGTGGCGGGCCCCCCGCGTGTCCAGGCCCACGGCCCCCGCGCTCCTGCGGGGAGAAGCCCGCAGCCAGATGCACATGCCTGTGCTAGCAGGGCTGTGTCTGCCCGGACTTGCTGGCGCCGGCCAAAGGCAGTGGCCCCTGTGGCCTGTCGGGGGCATAACATATGATAAATAGAAGGGGCACTGGGGGAGCAGGGGTGGGATCAGGGAGGATGTCAGTAGTATCGGTCCCGCGTCTGCCAGCTGGTCACCCAGTGCTTCTTGGTAGGCACGGTGCTCCCTGGGGGTGGGTAGCGCTCCTCCTCCCGGATCCGCACCGCGTGGTACTTGGGCATGATCCGGTAATAGCGGGTCCGCTTAAAGAAGTCACACTGCGGGGGGGGGGAGGGGCGGAGAAGAGGAAGGGCATCAGCATCCAGCCCTCGAGGTTGCCGGAAGATGTGCCTAGCCCCTTCCCCACCCCCCACCCAGAGGCTCTCAAAGCCAGGACCCCTGACCCAAACACATGCCATCTCCCTGCACTGTGACAGAGAGGGCGAGGTTGCCCACCCTCGGCCCCAGAGGAAGGAGGAATTGAGGAAGGCAGAGAGGAGAGGGGGAGGCAGCTGGAGACAGAGGGACAGTCACTGAGGTTGCTGACAGGATGGCTAGGAAGCGTCGTGGTCTGCCCTGATCGCACTATGGGGGTGGGGGGCCAGCGTGTCACCCCAGAGGGGCTCTGAGGAGGAAAGGTACTAGTTCCAGAAGGACTCCTAGTCCCCTCCTTCCCTGGAGGTGGAAATGGAGGCGCAGAATCACTCTGGGTATTTGCTGTGTGGCCCAGAGATGGGGCCTAGCCTTGGCCAGGGCCCTTTTCTGATTCCCAGAAAGCAAAGGGGGCATGGGGAGCATTTTCTGGCTCCCTCTTGGGGCCCCAAATCTTCAGGGGAGGCGGTGAGAAGACATCTTGAGCTCTCCCAGGGTGTGGAGGGAGACCATGGGCTGCTCTTTGGGCTGATGCCAGGGGCAGAGTGAAGTGCGGCGAGGGCCCGTGAGGAAGAAAAGCAGATAGGACAGAGTCAGAGGCCCCGGCCAGCTGCAGGGCTCAGGGAAGAGGGCCCGGAGGCCGCGTTACCCAGGCGGGCCGGGGGCAGGGGGCTGCCCCCCTCAGTAGTCGTCGGTCAGCCTCTCTGTCTCTGACGGCTGGCTCTTCATCTCCGCCTTCTGCCTCTTAGCTTCATACAGGGCGCGAGTGCGGGCTCGCTTGAAGAAGCCGCACTGCGGAGGGGAGGAGGTGGGGATGGGCCATCAGGGGGCGCTGGGGGGGCCTGGCCGGCAGCACTCATGGCCTGGGGCTTAGGGCTGGAGAGCCTGGATGCCTGGGTCCCAGCCCCTGCTTGGTGGTGTGGCCAGAAGCCAGAGCTCCTGGCTTCCCCTTTCCAGCTTGCAGATCCCACCCCACCCCACCCCCGGCCCCATTAACCAGGCAGGAATGTCCTGGTGGGTGAGGTGAGGATGGGGGGTGGGGAGGCAGGGGATGAGACCAGAAGCTGGGGAGAAGGTGGGCACAATGTGGGAGAAGGGTGGGGGGTGGGGTGGAAGCAGGAATGGGATGAAGGGAGAGCTGGTGAGGGTCTGCTGGCAGGAGGTCCCAGAGCGGGGGTCCCAGTGGTGGTCTGGGGGTCCTAACCTTCCACAGCAGGAGGATGATCAGCCCCAGGAGCAGCAGCCCCGCACCCACAGCCACGAGCACCAGCCACAGCTCGATCTCCGCTGGTAGCTCCTCCACCAGGTCAGAGTCAATGTCCACGGAGAACTGGCAGCGGTGAGAAGGGGCTCAGCCCTGTGTCCGCCCCCTTTAGACCCCATGCTCAGCCATCCCGTCCCAGTGGGGCCCAGGACCCTGCTGTTTGACCTACTACCAGCAGGGGGCACTCAGGGACCAGAAAAAAAACCCTGCCTGCCCACTGCCGGCCACAGATCCCTCCGTCCTCTGGTTTTCCCCAGGAGCAGACCTGGCTCCAAAGGACCAGCTTCAGATCTGGGACGCAGCCTGGAGTCTGGGTTTGTAGCCCACACACCCAGGCTTGAGTACCAGCTCCATCCTTGAGGAGCTGTGTGGCCTTGGACAAGTAAATTCACCTCTCTGAATCTCCATTTCATGGTCTCTGATAAAGGAGATCACAATGCCTACCTCATGGTATAGCAAAGTGGTCAAGAGCATGGGTTCTGGGGCCAGACTACCTGGGCTCAAGCGCCAGCTGCGCTGTTCACTAGCTGTGTGACCTTGGGCAAATCACTTAACCTCTCTGTTGTTCATCTGTAAACTGGGGATTATGAGAATGATACCTACTTCATAGGTCACTGGTGAGGATTAAATGTGTTTACTATCAGGAAACTGCTTTGAGCAATACCTGGTACATAACCAGCATTCCTAAATATTTACAAAAAAACAAAGAATGCAGAGCATATAGTACCATTATTTTTCTTCCCCTACAGTGGAGATATATATATATACACACACACACTCATATACATAATTATACATTATAATATATTATAAAATATATATTATAATGTATAATATATTATATAATTTATCTTATGTTATGTTACATATAATATATATTAACATATATATTATGCAATATTGTATATTATATAATATTGTAATATTATGATCCATTACATAGCATATAAGTGTTATATAATATGTAATATGTATTATAACAAAATTATGTTACATATAATGTATTTTATATATACTGAGAGAAAATTTTTCTCTGACTATACATGATTATTTCTTTAAAAATTATTTTGATTATTATTTTTGCTTACATACAGATGATATCGAGAAAACTAAAGGTTCCCAGTAATTTTACTCCCTGGAAATAACTCTTCAACATTTTGGTGACTCTCTTTCCATAGTTTTTAATGCCCATGTTAAACACACATCCTTTCTTCTTCCACATAAACGGGGTCTCTGTGTGCTGCACATGCCCTCCTGCGGCCTGACCTGACCCCTCTTTCAGCTACAATCATCATCTCTTGATGTCAATTAAGAAAGATCAACCTAATCTCTGATGACTGCATAGTCATTCTAGAAAACGTACCACAATTTATTGAACCAATCTCCTACCGAAAGAGAGGTAGAGTGTTTCCAATTTCATGCCATTATAAACCACGCTTTCAAATATCCCCATATATTTATATTCGCATATTTGTCCTATTAGCTCCTTAAGATATATTACCATGGGCTGGATCAAAGGAAGTGTGCATTTTAAACTCTAACAGATATTGACAAATTCATTTCCAAAAAGAATCCATCCATTTATACTTGAACCAATAGCATTTCCTTCTACCTCATCGGCACCAGACAGCCTTAGTGTCTTTAATCTTTTCCAATCTGATAGGGAAAAAAATCTTGTGGCTGTTATTTTTATCTCCTCACTACCAAGGTGACCATTTCTAGTTCACCCTGTGTATACTGCCTGTCTATGTTTATGCTGCCCTTTACCTTGACATACTAAAAAAATGTATCAATCCTTCGTCGTATACGCTAGAAACTTTTTTAAAAGCAATCTATTGTTTGCCCTTCTAGTTTCTTTTTATCATCTCTTTCGCTGTATACAGGTTTAAAATGTCATACAATCTAATTGGTCAAGTGTCTTCCTTTGCAACTTCTGGGTTTAGTAAAATAACTCCCTCTCCCCATAATTAAAGATTATTATTAAATTATTTTCTGAATTTTCTTCTGGTATATTAAGTTTTATTTCCTCTATTGAAATACTTAATCTAACTCCACTGTAGTTTTGGTTATCGTGTGAGGTAAGGGTCTGTCTTTACTTTCCAAATACGTTCTCCCAACACCACTTCATAACCTAACTTTCTCTATTGGTTAAAAATGCCATCTGTATAATAACATAAATTTCTATTCTGTTCCATTGGTCTTTCTGGCCCTTCCTCCACTACCTTAATTTATTTTGGGCGATACACAACAATGCATTTAAGCAACCCTCTCTTCGTCTCCTGTATGATGCCCCCTCCATAGCTCCACTATAGCCTTTTCACGAAAAAATTGACAATTTTGTCATTTTTTTTCCCCTCTCCGATGAAACTGAGAATCAAGTTTGAGAACTTTGTTTTCAAGTTTCCACGGAGATGGAACATCTTCACAGAGAAGTTGCGCAGATCAAATAAACTCCAGCAGAGGTTCTCAGCCCTGGTTGTACCTTAGAGTCACTGGGGGACTTGTAAACCTCCCCTACCTGGGGTCTCACCTCCACGGACTCATTTCATTGCTTAGGGGTATAGTCCAGACACCAGAAGTCCTCCAGAGGAGTCCCATGTGCTGCCAGGATTGAGAACCCTGTAGCTAAGGTGTGAGCGAGTGCTCTGAAAAACTGCCCTGCGCTCCCATGCCCTGGCCAGGCACTGTGGCTCCTCAACATGCTCACTCACCCACACGGTCTTGTTCTCCATGTTGATGGTAGGGATGCTCGTTCGGAGGAACAGGGTAGCCCAGCCGGATACACTGACTCTGTCAAAGTCTCTGTAATCCTGGATGGGGGCAAGGGGTGGGTCCAAAGAAGTAGCTGAAGCCCCTCTGAGCCTCCCTCTTGACCCTGAGCATCCTCCCCAGGGCACCCTCCCACCACACAGCATCTTTAAGCAGCACCCCAAGGGATCCGAGAGCCAGGCATCTGCACACACAAATGCACATCATTCATGCGGCGGGTCCTATGCCGGATGCGGGGGACAGCAGAGACAAGGAAGGTCACAGTCTAGGGTCAGGTCTCTGGGCTAAATCTGGCCCGTCACATGCTTTTGTAAATAAAATGTTTTTGGCACACAGCCACGCCTGTTCGTTTCTACGTTGTTTATGGCAGCTTATGCCCAATGGCAGAACTGAAGACTTGCAGCAGAAACTGCACGCCCCACAAAAGCTGAAAAGATTGATAATCTCGTCCTTTGCAGAAAAACTGGGTCTAGGTGGCTGGCATGTGAGTAAGTGCAACCCAGAGCAGAGCGTGATCGGTGGCATGCGCGGCTTCTGAGAAAGTTCTGTGGGTGTCTGGAGAGGTCGTCTGCAGCTGGGAACCTCAGGAAAGCCCTCACTGGTGGTGAAGCAGCTGGGGAGAGCCTGAAGGCTGAAGAGGAATTTACAGGCAGAGATAACAGAAGGGGAGCTGGCCTTCCAGGGGGAGGGAGCGGCACCGCAAAGACGTGGGCGTGGGAAAGAAACAGGCGCCGGACGGAATAATGGACACCCGGGAGAAGGTCCTTCTGGCTGGAGACGGACATGACATCATGCCCATACGCAGACACACAAACTAACGCTGACAGGCATACAGTGACAGGAGTACAATGGCTTCTGGGTAAAGTCCGATGTTGTCACTGACCCACGCACGCACACACGGGCACACGTGACCCTGGCTGTGACCTCAGCCTCACCTTCTCCCTGTTGCTTTCCCCACCCTGGCGGGGGGGGCAGTAGAGACCTGCAGACCCAGGCACTGACCTCAATGAAGGTGCTATTCCATACTCGGGCCTGCACTGTCACATTGGTGATGCCAGGGGTATCAGGAATGGGGCACTCCAGCCACACACAACGGGCCTGGTCACTGCCACACTTCTGGGGTGGGCGGGGAAAACAGGACGTGAGACAGTCTGGGGCTCCACATTCTTCCTGCTTCACCCCTTCCCTTTGGCTCTTCCCCTGGCTTAGTCCCACCCATGGCTGACCCCAAGGGGCCCTACCTCACCCCTTCTCTCATGCAGACCACCCCACCCCCACACTTACACATCAAGGTCCCGTTCTTTAGGCCAAGCACATATAGATGCCACGGACGTAGATAACATGAAATCTGGTCCCTTTGTATATAAATGGGGCCCAGCACCCGACACCCCCTTTCCACCCCCGGTCCCTCACTGAGCCTTTGTTCAAGCCAGTTCCCGCCACCTGGGACACCACCTCCTCCCTCTCCACTCAGCTAGGCCTCAACTTGCTTCCCACGCCTGTTCCTTTCTCCCTTCCAACAGAGGGCGCCCTGCACCACCCATATCTCCCTGCCTCCCCTCCATCCTGCCTCTCCCATTCCCCAGCTCCAGCGTCTAAGACTTTGAGCGACTGTATCACCCCCGACAGGATGGGGCTCTGGGGAATAAAGCCGGTGTCTCTTCCTTTGGCCCACTGAACTGGCTGCCCCCACAAGGGCAAGAGCAGTGGGATGCCCACTGAGGGAGGAGAGGAGTCTTCCTCCCTCTGACTAGGGGCGCCTCACGGCACAGGGGTCAGTCACATCACCCCATCGCACCAGGGTCTCCTGGTGACTGGCGCCCAACCCCCCTTGCTGCGGTGCCCCCTGGTGCCCACACGCCCTGCGATGGTGGGGACGATCCCTTCCAACCTTGTCCTGGCCACTCACCAGCTTTGTCTCGGACTTGGCTTTCTTGGTAGCAGCCAGAGTGACTGGTGGGGGGGCCGGGCCTCCCCCTGGGTCCAGCTGTCTCCGCCTGCGCTGTGGAGATGGCCCGTCGCCAGGGACCTGAGAGGGAAGAAGATGTTGGCTGGGAGGAAGGAGCTGGAGCAGAGTCGGGGGAGAGGCAGAAAGGCAGAGGGGCGGCAGGCTCCTAAAGGTGCACGAAGCGGGGGAGGGCAAGACACTGGCCTTTCTGCCCTGCAGCATGCAAATGAGATACGATGCAAATGAGATGTAAATGAAAGGCCCCCAGTGGTGTCCTTACAGAGAGAGTGAGATTCAGAGGGTTGATGAGGTCTCCAGGTGGCCGGCAGGGCCAGGACCCATTGCCGTGGATGGTGATGTCTGTAGGGTACAACAGCCACTTGCCATTGATGACTTCGTAGGGCCACTCCAGCCCTAGGGCCAGGGTCCCCAGGGCTGCCAGCCCTTCCCCCATGGGGCCCACCTGTGGGCACAACGGATGTCACGGCCACTGCCTCCTGGCAAACCCCCTTCATCTCACCCATCCCCAACCCACACACCCACAGACCCCAGGCCCATCCCTGCCTTCCCAAGAGTTCCCACCCAGGGTCCCCGTGGCCCCCTTACCTGGAACTCATACTTGAGGGGGCTTCCCACATCCTCCACAGTTTTCATGCCAGACTCGCCCATCACTGTCCCTCCGAAGAAGCTTTGTAGCCGGTAATTCACACTAAGGGTAAGAAAGATGCTAGAGTCTGAGGGGGTGGGAGGGGCTCTGGCAGAAGGCGCGGGCACCAAGGTAGGCAAACTCCAGCTCCTCTGACATCAGGCAGACCTGAGATAGACCCCTGCTTTGCATGTATTCGCTGTGTGCTAATTATTGCTCAAGCAAGTTATGTATCCTCCCAGAGCCTCGGTTTCCCCATCTGTAAAATGGTTGCTATATCATGGGGCTGTTGTGGGAAGCCAATGAGCTGCTATATATAAAATTCCTAGCACGATGAGCCCTCATGAAATGCTAGGGCCACACCAACACCTTGGCCCCAGGGTGGCTGACTCCTCCATGGCCCCCTGCCTTACAAGGGGACAAATAATAGCAACAATAATGATAGTGATTGCTGTTGAGGGAAGGGGTGACCCAGAGGAAGCGCAGGCCTAGACAGGTATGTCCGAGGAGCTCAGGAGCCACGCTGGGGACAGGCAGGCCCACGCACAGACACAGCAGGCTGGGGGACGGGTGGTACCCACATGCTGAGCGAGGCCTGGAGTGTGTAGTCCACCAGCAGAGTCAGGGTCATGGGCCACAGGTTGTCCTGGTGACTTGACCTGGGGAGGGAATGCAGGCGGTAGGCAAGAGGTGTCAGCTGAGGCCCAGGCTGGAGGAGGTCCCAGGGCGCCTCACCCCTGCCGCAGACTGGCTTCTTGAGGTCACTCACGTGGAGAGCTGCAGCTGTGCCTGGAGTTCTCTTGTGTGCAGGGTCACTCCGGTGACCTCGAAGGCGATGAGCAGCTCCATCTGCCATGAGGACCAGGGAGGCAGAGAGAGGCGTTTGGAGCCGGGCAGGGGTGATGCCATACGGGAGAGAGGGGCTGAACGCTATGCGAGGGAGTTGGTTCTCTGCCCCCCCCCCTTCTGGGCAAGGAGTCTCTGCCTGGCCACCCGGGTCCACTCTTTCACCTTGCTAGCCTCATCCTGTTCCCGTTTCCCCTTCTTCTCTGTCCATGACATCTCTGCTACTTTCAACTATGACCTTGAACAAGTTACTATAACTTTCTTTTTTAAAAAGGGATTTATTTACTTATTTTAGAGAAAGAGAGAGCGCGTGCAGGGAGAGGGGCAGAGGGGGAGGGAGAGGCAGAGAATCTCAAGCAGACTCCACGCTGAGTGCAGAGTCCCAAGGGGAGCTTGATCTCATGACCCTGAGATCATGACCTGAGCCAAAATCAAGAGTCAGGCACTTAACCGACTGAGCTACCCAGGTGCCCGAGTTATTGTAACTCTCTAAGCCTATATTTTCTTTCTGTAAAACAGCATCTACCTCCTCAAAAGGTTGTGAGAATTGCAGCATAAAAAAAAGTGTGAAGTGTTGGACTCCGGGCCTGGCATATAGTAGGTGTTCAGCAAAATCCAGTTCCTCACCTCCACCTGCTCTAGTTTTGGGCATCGCTAGTGGCCCCATTTTTCTTAGTCTCTGGGCCTCTCCCCATGCCCTCCTGTATCTCCCTGTCCCCTCTCCTGGCTCTTTGCTTTGAGGAAGCCTGGGAAGCAGGCAGGCAGACGCAAGGTTAAGAAGCTCATCAGAGTAGCAGGCTGGGACCCACAGGCCTGGGAAGGTGTGGCCAGCACTCACCCTCTGGTTCCGTTTGAAGGGGTTCCCCAGCTCACAGACAATGGTCTCATTGGCCTGGCACATCCCAGCCTGAGGAAAGAAGACAAATCAGGTCTGGGTGGTCAGAGCAGGGACCTCCAGCCCCCTCCCTGTGGCACTGGGTCTGATGCCTAGAGGCTTGAGCACCGGGTGCTCCTGGCATTAGAGACGCTGCAGACACCTGAAGAAGCCCAGCCGAGAGGAAGCGGGGTGGACACAGGACAAATGAGAACACATGTAAATGACATGTATATAAGGATGTAAATGCTCACCGAGCCCTGTCTGGGCTCTGAGCCCTGCGGGGGGCCCGCGCCGGGGGGGGGGGGGCACTCACGGGGCGCACTGAGGACAGCAGCAGGGCGGGAGGCACCGCCAGGGTGAGCAGCGCCTCGTGGGCGTCTTCCCCAGCGCGCTCCCTGCTCGGGGTATTGGTCACGTTGATGCTCAGGAGCAGTTTCCGGCCATCTCTGCTGTACTGCAGCCTGAGCGGAGGGAAGGACCCCGGGACTGAGACCAGAACCCCGCCCCAGGCCCGCCCCGGATCAACTAGGCCCTGCCCCTCAGGTCTATTGAGTGAAGAAAGTCCCTTCTCGGAACAGCCAAGCCGGGCCCTCTGGCCTCCCCTGGAGAAGAAAGCCCCTTTCCTTGTCCGCGAAGGCCCCCTAAGCATCCACCTGGCCAATTAACGTCCCTGCTCTCAACTCGCCTCTCCCCTAGGCCCCTCCCCTCAGATCTTCCAGGGTCCCGGGGAATCGACCAGACCCGCAGGGCCCCGCCCCTCACCTCCGGTTAGCCAATGAAGCCCCGCCCCGCCCCGCCCTTGGCCAATCAGCGCGGCCCAGAGCGCACCTGCTCAGGGGCTGCCCCAGCTCCGACACGAAGGCCGCCTGCATCTGCAAGTTGCTGTCGCATTTGTTGTCCTGGCCGCACTCTTTCTGGAAGTGGACCTGGGGGTGGCCGGAGGCGTGAGAGCCCATCCTCCACAGCGCCCTCTCGCCCCACAGGCCTCCCGGCCCCCGCCCTTCCGGCCCGGGCCCCACCCACCTCGGTGTGGTTCTCCAAGGCCTGCGCCTGGTTCAGCACCGGATAGGGGTCTAGGGACCGCAGCCCCAGCCGGGGGCGCTCGGGCATCCTCAAAGGTAAAGAGTAGTTCATCGAGATGATGATGGGACGGAGTTTGTCGCGGACGTTATCCTGGGGAAGGAGGGGGAGCTAAGCCCAGCGCTGCGCTCCCCTCCCCCCTCCCCAAGTTGACTCTTCACACCACCCTGAACCCTCAAGGAGGAGCTGAACCCCCACCCACCTTGAAAAACCCCAGTAGGGCTGAACCCCCTCTGGTCCTATCATCAGATTGACTCCCTTCCTACAACTTTGACCTACAAGCAAGATGATGGGACTCCTTCTCCCCAGAGATGGGGGCGGGGGGGGTGTATTGGGGGTCAGGGGTTTGTTGAGCCTCCCTTCATCCCCGAGGTCCCTAGGATGAGCTCTTTCAACCGTGATATCCTAGAGAGGGGCTGAGCTGGTCCCGCACTCACGGGCCCCTTTCCCCCCAGACACCAACTAAGCCAAGAGTCTCACGCACCTCACTTTTCTCAGAGGTGATGAGCCCTTTGGCGCCCATCCCCATTCCGAGGCTCTCTGTCTCTTTCTACCAGATTCTGTGCACTGTACCCACTGCAGACCTATGGCCTCCCAGGCCCACCTCCCCCGCCTCTGTCTCTGGGGAGACTCCAGTCCCTCGCCCCTGATCTGGGGGTACTCTGGCTAACCTCCTCCAGAGATCTTGGAGCCGGCGTCCCGCCCCTGGCCCCTCCCTCACCATCAGGAGCAGTTCCAGCGTCTGGCAGCGCATGTCGGGCATGGAGAAGAAGCCGTGGAAGACGGCTGACTGGCTGCGTGCAAAGCGAAGCCGAGGCGGTCTGCGGTCCCGGTCGGCCTCCAGCGTGTAGGCCAGGGCTGGAGGTGGATGGGGTGTTATCAAGTGGCCAGGCAAGCATACCCCTCCCTTCCCCACACCCCCGTACTCACTGATGTTTCGCTTGTAGTTGGGGTTCCCGGCACTCTGGTTGTAAGCAAAGCACAGCTCCACCTGCACGCTGTTGGGAGGCGGGAGACAGGAGGAGGTCACAGTGGGACCCACTTATCCATGCCCTGGCCTTCACCCCTGTACTGGGCCAGGGGAAACCAGGGCCCTTAGGAGGAAAGGCAGGGGCAAACGTGGGGAATCCACAGAGCTGGTTAGGGTGTCTTTGGCCTCCTCCCTCCCAACTCCCATGAAAGCCACAGAAAACAGGGTTAGAGGGGTGCCTGGGTGGCGCAGTTCGTTAAGCATCTGACTCTTGGTTTTGGCTCTGGTCTTGAGCTCAGAGTCATGAGATCGAGCCCCTCATTGAGCTCTGCACTCAGCGGGGAGTCTGCTTGAGACTCTCTCTCCCTCTCCCTCTCCGCTCCCCCTCCCTCTAAAATAAATAAATTAGATCTTAAAAAAAAATTAAACTGGGTTAGAGGTCACCAATGGGGAAACTGAGGCCCTGAGAGCAGAAGGAGTTGCCTGAAGTTATCGGTTGGCTGGTACCCTGCCCAGTCTTGTACAGGGTACACTATCCAGATCTCCTCCCACTCACCCCTGCTTTCTGCTCTGGGTCCCTTTGCCTTCTGATCCAGGCCTCATTCATGCAAAGGCCTCGGGGCCATCACCATCATTACTGTGACCATGTTAGCAACTAACATATTCTGAGCACTTGAGGTGGATAAGGCCCCATGTGAAGGGCTTTGTGTACATCATCTCATTTAATTATCACAATAATCCCATAAATTCGTTGTTACTATTATTAACTTTGTTTTATAGGCAATGAACCTGAGACTCAGAGAGATAACAATTTGTTCAGGGTGGCTCTCTCTCCCGTCCACTTAAGTGTCTCCCTCTTCCCTCCTCCTCCGGGACCTCCCTCCCCAGAGCCCACCCTTACCACTGCAGTGGGCAGAGCTGGGATTTGAACAAGGCCGTCCAGAGCCCCCACTCCTAACCACCATGCTCTCCTACCCCTCCAATTTGCCCATTACCTCCTGCAAGGAAGTTGGCTTTTTAATGAGGTTGGGTAGGAGGGGCAACGCTTACCCCAGGAATCAACCCTCTAAGGGTGGGAAATCAGTTGCCAGGGGAGGGGTTTGGGAGCCAGGGTCCTTCCTGGCATGCCCATACATAAGGAGTACGTGGACAGAGCAGGGGCTGAGAGTCTCACCAGGAGGTGGTTGTGCAGAGCGCAGGGTCCAGCACAGATGGCCTGGCCACCAAGGTCTTGTGGAGGATATTGATGACAGGCCGTGCCCTGCATAGAAAACAGACATCAGTCCTTCCTGCCCAGCCCCTGCCAGTCCAGGCCTGGGGCTCAGGCTTGCGTGGACCTGGTGCCAAAGGTGGATGGAGCTGGGGAGCCATGCAGACAGGGCTGGAGGGGAGAAAGGCCCCTATCTACCATCGCCCTGGCTTACCGAAGCAGCACGATGCGGTCTGACAGGCTCCCCACCAGCAGGTCTGGGTAGAAGTTCTCATCCACGTCCATCCGCCCACTCAGTGAGTAGCCAAAGGTGGCCAAGCCGGGCAGTCCCAGCTCCTCCCCCTGGATTACCTGGGGGTAAGGGGGAAGCAGTGGGGACAGGCTCAGGGTGAGCTCTGGGGAGTGGGGCCCAGGGGGGATGGGGAGAGGGTGGGTGAGGGGAAGGAGGGAAAGCCCCCTTTGTTCCTGTCCACCCATACCTGCTGCGGCCGTCCCGGGAGCCCCCTGGAGCTGCTATGATAGATGTACACTTTGCCCAAGCCCTCGAACGGGGCTCCCACAGCAATGTCTGGGGAAGAGAGGCAGGAGAGGTCACCCTGAGTCCTGCGGGCCCCATGTCTCCCCGACCTGGAACTCCAGGCCACAGGGTCCAGCAGGAAACAGAACTCACACTGCCAGGCAGCGCTCAGAACATCAGGGAACAGAGCTCTACAGCTCAGGATTAAAACTGGGACCACTGTGAGCCCAGCTGCCTCCTTTTACATTGTGGGAAGGTAGGTCTAGGAGAGACAAGGGACCTACCCAGACACACAGCAAGTTAATGTCACAGGCACGCCTACACTCCAGATTCCTGAGCACTGGCCTAGTGTTTGTTTTCCCTAACTATGGCACCTTGCATCTCCTCCATCAACCTCCCCTTCAGACACCCAGTTCTTCTAATGACATTTACCAGCAGGGTCACAAAAGGAAGTGTTCCCCATTGGTGACTCTGCCAGCTAGTTATCAAGCACTGCTCTCATTTAATCCTGACGAGACTGCTGGGTTTAGGTACTGCTGTCCCGTTTTATAGACGAGGAAGCAGACTCAGAAAACCCAAAGCCACACAGCTCATGAGTAGAAAGAGGATATTGAGTCCATGTCTGTCTAACACCAGGGGCTGGAATTTTAATCACACTATCACTTTCCTTATTAAAGTTCCTTAGACTTTTAAAATTCTAACCATTATTTCCACAAATAAACCCCAAATGTTTTATTATCTTAACCTTTACTCAACTCTTTCTAGTTCGCTACTTTTGATCTGATAAGGCCTAGGTAACCGGAAAGCCAAGCTTATTAGAAAAGTATGTAAAGGAAAAGTAAGTAGGTCCTGAGTAGAAACCAGATGACTCTTCTATCAGTAAATGCTTGGGCTTTGCTACCTGAACTTTCTAGCACCTACTTTGGCTCTTTAGAGACTCCTCTGCCTTCCTTTCGGTTCTCAGGTATGTTCTGGGAAACCGAGGTCGTCAGAAAAAGTGGTTTCCAGATAAGCCGGGCGCTTTCATGGCAACCAGCCTCTTGCTTACTCTGTCTCTTTGCTTGATACCCCAGGTCTGACTGATCCCCAAGTCCTGCACAGCACTGGATATCCTCTCCACCTGGGGCTCCACTTTGTCCCAGCCTTTCGCATCCCACACTTGATAGAATACATTCTTGGCCTTAACATCCCCAGCCTCTCTCTCCCCCATCCATCCCATATTACCCTCCAGAACCATCTTTCAAGGTACCAAGTTATCATATCACATTCCCTGCCCCAAACCTTCTCTGGACACCCACCCCTCCGCCATTACCCAAAGGTAAAGCCCCAGGTCCTCTGCCTGGCTTTCGAAGCACCCACCCCATCTCCACACTGCTGCTCCAGCCTCATTCATTTTTGATGTGAACACCCCACGTCCACTAAATTTGGGTAGATCGAGAAATCACGCGATACCCCTTTTGTTCCCCTCCATTGTGCACACTCAGCTCAGCATCTGATGCCCAGTGGTACGTCCACTCCTCCGGGAGGCCCACCGAGCTCGCTGCTGGTGGCTTCCTCTGCACGGCCTCTCCCTATTACTGCTGTGAACTCCCTGGGCCTGGGCCCCATCCCGTCCTCTCTTCGGGCCCTGTCAAGCCTGGTATGGAGCTGGCACTCAGTGGGTGTGCTGGGGCAGGACTGCTGGCTCATACCCTGGAATCCGTCCTGGTTGATGTCACCAATGCTGGCCACGGAGAAACCAAAGGCGGAGCGACTGGGGCCGTGGAGAAGGAGGGAGGGGTGGGCAGGGAAGGAGGTGCCTGCCTGGTTCATGAAGACATAGAGGGCACCCCCTACCTCTTCTTTCCGCTCAAAGTAGTATGGGGCGCCCACCAGGAGGTCCTGCCACCTGCACGGGAGAGAAGGAGGGAGAAATGGGACAACATAACTCTTGTTTAGTGGGCACAACTGCGCCAGGGCGCATGGCTATACAAATGGCATCTCTGGCCATGGTTCACGGGAAGGACATGGAAATGCCAACATGACCCGTCTGACAGAGGACACACGTCACGGGGAAGCCAGGGAGCGCGGATCACACCCAAACAACCCACATCCATGAGAACCATACAAGGACAAAAGGAGATGCAGGTGTCATGCAATTGACGTGTAAATACCCAGAATCTCATCAAGGCTAATTGCAAATCAACATGCAAATCAACAAGCAAATCCCTGTAAAGAGCATGCAAACAAAGGAGCAATCGGGACCTTCCATTTCTCTGCCCTGGTTTGGGCAAGACTGCCCCCCCCTTGCTGTTCTCCCTGGCCCCAGAAAACGTCCCTGGATCCTCACCCATCATTGTTCAGGTCTGCCAGGGCAATGGCGCTGCCAAAATAGGCGCCCACCTGCGTGCCCTCCAGCACCTGCCTCCTGCGCAGGTCTCCGCCTGCCTCCTGGCTCAGCAAGAAGACAGCGCCCATATGTCGGTGCCGTGGGGCACCTGTCACGATGGTGATGTCTGTGGGGTGCAGGATGGCGCTGCCCACCTGCACTGTGTATCCTGGGATGGGGGAGAAGGTGGTCAAGCAAGGCCCAGTAAACTTTGTCCCCTTCCACTCTGCCCCCCAGACTTCCCAAATATCTTCTCTTCCTCTCTTCCAAGTTGGGCAAGAAAGTGGATCCTGGACACCCAGCCTCCAGTCCTGCCTGCACACAGGACTATGACTTCCATGAAGGTAGGAACTTTGCATTTTGGGTGCTCAGAACAGCCCTGGCATACAGGTGGTACTCAGCAAGTATGTGCTAGTCAAGCTAAATGCCACTAGTCACACCTGCACCGTGGCCTCGCTCTTCCACCAGGCACCGAGGGTGAGAGGCCAGCATGCTAGGAACTGAGCCCCCTCCTTCCTCCACCACCCCATGAGCCACCACAGCTGGACTCACCAATATAGAGGTTCCCTTGGTCCTCTGGGTCCTTATAACTATATTCGGATAAATCCCAGTCCTTCCGCTGAATCATATAGCTGTTTCCTTTCGGGAGGGAGAGGGGAGGAGTTTAAGTCAGCACTCCCTTCCACCACCACGTCCACGTCCCCCTGCTAACCTCACCCGATAAGGACATAATAACCCCTTTTATGTGTGAGCACTTTGCCATTGGCAAATCACGTCCGCTTTATTTTAATAATTCTGTGGAGTAGAATGATGATGCCCGTTTTGCAGATGAGAAAAGCAAGGCTCAGGGATAGGGAGTAGTTGTTGAGCCAGGGCTGGAATCTGGTCATCCGGGCCCTTGGATTCGAAATGACATTTCCCTCACTCTAGACACCGAGGCCAGACTCCAAGCCATCATCTCCTGGTCCTGGCCCCAAACTCGGGCTGCCTACCTGTTCCCTGTTCCCTGGGGCTGCTGTGGGAGAGTCCCTGCCACCCTGCCAAGGTTCTAAAGGACCAGGGGGTGGGGGAGGACCAGAGGACGGAGGAGAGGCCTCAGCCTCTGGTGAGTCTGGAGCTACAACTACGCCCTGGGCTACCTGTTGGTCAAGAGGAGGAGATTCGGGGCTCCCTCTGCCTGTCGATTCTGCAATTAACAAGGATGCAGTAAGGAGAGGAGGCTCACTGGGGCTACAACCTGTGTGGCGGAGAGAGGCAGAGATGGAGTGGGCTGTGAGCCTCAGACACCCCAGCAGTGCGGCCACAGCCGTTACCGGCTCGGCTCTTAATACAGAGAAATACTCCACAAGCCCCCAAAGATTGCCCTCTATGTATCCATGAGAAAAAAATGCCCCTAGATTACTGATAAGTGGGAAGAGAAAGTAGCAGAAGAGCATGTGTAGTGTGATGCTGTGTGCGTGTGTGTGTGTTACAAAGATATTTATGTAGTCTAAGATAAGTCAGAGGCTCGGCAAGACACTCGGTAGTCTGCACGGGGAAACAGGACAAGGGAGGGGGGTGGGAGAGGAGGGGCACTTTCACTCTTTGTTTCACCAAATCCCACTGTCCCAGTTAGTAGTTGTACCAGGAGCATGTTTTATTTTCTTAATAAGGTTTTCAGTGCTTGAAGTGGAGTCAGATGGACCTGCATTCCAGTTCAGGTTTCGTCACTTACTGTTAGCAACTTGGGCAACTGACTTCACTTCTCTGAGGCTCAGTGTTCTGTAAAATGGGTGTAGGGACGCTTGCCTCGTACGAGTAGTTTAAGTTTGATTAACATAATGAGCGCTTGAGGTGCCATGGGGCAAAGAGGTCTCTTCTGCCCTCTGGGAGTGGGCGCTCTCCGCTCCTCCCCCCGTCCCCCGCGGCCCCTACCTTGCCAGTTGTAGGCCCCAGGAGCGCCGAAGTACACGGTATTGTGGGTGAAGCCGCCGCTGGTGCCCAACTGGCACATGCCTGTCGCCAGGTAGTCGGTGTTGCTGTTGCACATCTCATTGTGGTAGGTCTGCCAGTCATCGGTGGGGTCCAGCTCGAGGTCATTGCCCCGCACGTAGCACTTGCCCACCATGCGCCGCTGGTCCTCCGACCCTGACCATAGCACCTGGGTGTAGCGGTGGGCGCAGACCTGGGGACACACACAGCCTGAGACCACGGCAGGGACCGAAGGCCGGCTGTCTCCTTGGCCCTGGGCGCCTCTGGCTTTGCTGGAGAGGAGCTGGAAGACGTCTCCCAGCTTTTCTGTCTTCCCACAGTGATGCCTGGAACTACGTCTGCTTCCCAGGATTCGGAAATCTGCTCTGAAGGTTGGGAACACTTTTTGGGAAGGCCAGGAGGTCCTGGGTTTGAGAGTGGCTTACGGATCTTGACAAAAGGAAAAGGGGAAAGGATGAGGGAATGTGGGGTCCGGGCTCTCGGGTCTAAAAGGAGCAGATGAAGGAACTTACTTCTCTGCTCTGCCCTCTTCGTGGATAGGCCATTATTAAAATAATAATAGCAATGATACCATAATAATAGCAGTTAACACCTACTGAGTGCTTACTATACACCGGACAGAAGTCTAAGCTCCTCACGATATTGATATTAACTCCAGTATGCCTCCCAACACCACTGTGGAGCAGGGACAATTTCCACCCCACCCCCCATTGTAGACAAGGGGCACAGAGGCACAGAGAACTAAGTCTCTAAGATCTCACATCCAGAGAGATGCAGAAAATCCTTAAACCAAGGCTGCCAGGCTCCTGAGTCTGAGCTCCCAAGCACTAGGCAGCTCCTGCCTCTCTCCTAGCTCCCCCTGCACACTGGAGGGGCTCGACAAACAGTTGTGGGACAAGTCAATCAGATCAGGGTGTTTGTAAAACAGCCAGCCGCCAGGCAAAATCCAGAACTGGGCCTGGGTCTTGTCTGCTTGCTTTCTGTGTCTCCTTCCGGCTGTGAGCTCCACCAGCAGCAGGCCGGACTCACTGCTAAGCTGCTAGTGCTAGCAGAGGCAGGGCACACAGTAGGTGCTCACTGAACATCTGTCGAGTGGGTACCCAGGATCTAGACCTGCCCTAAATGGAATGCTAGACCGCATGCCTTCCATAACACGGTTCTAAAAGGGCGTTACAGGGAACTGATGCAAACCCAGAGCTTAAAATGGTGTTCAAAGGTGACAGAAATTGCAACAGAGAGGACTGGGGGGGTGGCGATTGATTGGATGGGGGCACACTTTCTGGAGTGATGTAAATATTTCTTTAATGGGTATCAGTTACATAGGTGTTTCGTTGGTCAGACCTCATTAAAACTTAAAATCTGTACGTTTCGCTGTCTGTAAATTTCCCATCGAATTAAAAAAAAAAAAAAAGAATTGCCTATCTGGGATTCAGAAACTGAGACCCCAGGGGCCGACCCTGAAGAAGGCAGCCAGGAAGTGACAAGTGACAGCAGGGAGTGGCCCTCAAACCCCAGGGGGTGAGCCGGGGTCAGCAGGGCTGTGCCTCATCCGCCAGCCAGCCTGTCAGGAAGGAGCAGGCCCAGGCCGCACTGCCCCGGGCTCTCTCTGCCC
Source organism: Callorhinus ursinus (assembly GCF_003265705.2). Classification (NCBI taxonomy): domain Eukaryota; kingdom Metazoa; phylum Chordata; class Mammalia; order Carnivora; family Otariidae; genus Callorhinus; species Callorhinus ursinus. The sequence continues at coordinate 5,344,939 of NW_027397114.1, forward strand.
TTTCCTCCTCACAGTTCCCTCAGCTCGTTCCCACGCAGGGTGAGCACCCCGGGAGGGGGGTGGCGGGGGCAGGGGAAGGAAGTGAGTGGTTCACACAGGACCCAGGCCATGCCAGGCCCTGGAAGCACATCATAAGCGCAAGATCGAGGGGACACTCAGGCCCGTGGAGACTTCCGGCCACTGAAATAGACACCTGCGAGGTCCCAGCTCACTCACCGAAGACCCCTCTCCTGCCCTCTGCTTCCCTCCCCAGCTCCTGGGAAATGAAGGAGAGGGCTGGGGTGCGGGGGAGAGGGGGAGCTGACAGCGCGTGCCCACTTACCAGTACTCTGCCCGCAGGGCCCTGGCTGGCCACCGTCACCCCGAGCCACATGTCCTCAATAATGTGACGGTCAGGGTCACCTGTGGGCATGGGAGGGGTCATGAGCCGGGGCACTCATCCTCCCCATGCTCGGAACCTCCAGAGGATAGGGTTGGTCTTCCTGGCCCTCCACTCCTGCAGGCCACCCTCCCTATGCCCTTCTCCAGCCTGCCATGAATCTCAGCTCCGCCGATCCCATGTGGTCCCACTTTCCTCTAGCACCCCCTCCTCCCAGCTGGACAAGAAGGGACTGGAAATTGCCCAGGTAAGCCTGATCACTGCTCCAGGTCACCCTCTGTGCTACCCCCTCCACCAGACTCCTGACCCAGTGCTGATCCCCAGTGCCTTGCCCTCACTTTTCTCCGAGATGTCCATCCGCTCACAGTCATCCTTGTGGGCAGTGAGTGGGCACAGGTACACAGCACCAGTCCGGTTGGTGTAGCCATCAGGCATGGTGAGGTCCTGGGGGGCACCAGCCAGGAGCCTGCGGGGAAGGGGTTCGGGATGCAATGAGGTTGAGCACATGAGCTCAACCTGGGTAGGAGGGGCATTTGGTGGGACCAGGCTCAGACTCCCCAAAGCCTGCTTCGAACAACTTTCTGTTCAACATGTTTACCGAGCACCTGCTGTGTCCCCAGTGCCAAGCTGTGTGCCAGGCTCTGGGGTCAGGAGATGAATGGATCCTGGCCCCCATCCTCTGGGAGTGGCCAATACAGGAAGGGCGGGCAAGAAAACAGACGTCTGCAGTAAGTGCCTCCAGGGAGGAAAGCAGGGCACAAACCTGCCCAGATGCGGTGTGGGGAGTAGTCCGGGAGAAGGGGGTCCTCACAGAAGGGGGAACCCGGGCTGAGTCTGAGGATGATGACCAGGGCTCACCGGGAGAAAGGGAGGAAGGGCACTGTAGGCAAAGGTATGATCTGCAGGAGGGCCAGGAAGCATGAGCAAGCAGGGTGACTCAGGATCCCCTCGGCCCTAAGTATGGTGGGAGCTGGGAACATGAGTGGAGGGGTTGTCGGGGCGAGAGACACACAGGAGGGCAGCGTGGGAAGGGAGTTTTAAGCAAGGGAGTAACGTGATCAGATCTGGGTTTGGGAAGGGATGCTTTGGCCTCTGAGGTGAAGGTAGACGGGAAGAGAGAATGACTGGGGGAATCCTGGCATGACCTTCAACTTCCAGGGGGCCTGGGGGAGATGATGCTGGAGGCCTGGGTCCTTCCTCTCTAAATTATATGAGGACTCGGGTCTAGCGGCTAGCACTGAAGAATAGGAGCAGGAGGTGACACTGGACGCAGAGAGTGTCCCCCACAGCGGAGCCAGGTGAGCTGGGGTCAGCAGGGCCCTTAAGTGACCTGGGTGATGCTACTCTTCCCCTCGCAGAACACCACCACCACCTTGAGACAGGCATACAAGGTATGGGGGGGGGCTGGGCACCGGACACTTTGGACAATGGGGCCACAGGGCTGAGTTCTTGGCAGGTGGGCCCGAGAGTGGGGATCGCCCCCAGCCTGCCCAGAACCCATCTTTGGGGACATTGACTGCAAGTCCCTACAAGGGTGCTTAGAGCCCTGGCCACCCACCCCATCCCACACAGGCGGCTAGAGGGGAGGAAGGCAGGTCAGCCTGGGCGCAGTATCTCTGGAGATGGTCCTCGGCCCACCAGCATCAGAAATCCCTGGCCTATTTGTTAAAAATCGGCAAACTCCTCAGCCTGCCACAGACCATCTAAATTAAATCTGGGGGTGGACCCCTGGAACCTGCCTAATTAACAAGTGCCCCAAATACCGTGCACCTCGGTTTGAGAAGACAGCTCAACCACCCTTTGCTCCCCAGGCATCATCTCTCCCTGAAGCCTCTGGACGTTCTGCCCGGACTGCTTCCCGGATCCTGATGGACGCGGCCTTCTGGGTGGCAGGTACCTCCTAGGTACCCCTCCATCTGGCCCCAGCAACACTATCACCCTGAGGCTCCCAGCTCAGAACCCGGGCCCTGGGCTGCCCGCCAGAGTCTGGAGGTACACAGCAACGCCCTGCCTGAAGCTCCCGCCCGGGACCTGTGAGTGAGGGCCCCCGGAGAGAGAGCAGGGCAGGGCCTGGGCATGCCTGGACCTGGGGTGCCTCCGCCCACTGGCTGTCAGGAATGCACCGCCTGGGGGTGCTGGGAAGGGGGCGGGACTTCTGCCTGCGCCTCACATCTCACATCTCTGGCTCCGACCTGGAGCTGGGAAGCGTCCCTGGGGGCAGGGGTGCAGCTTCTCCAAGCAGAGCAGTGCTAGGAGCTGCCGGCAAGGCGGGCAGGGCGCCAGGGTGGCAGCCAGGCCCGGTTAGTCACCCTCTGTCTGGCCTGGAGAGGGTGCCTGGTGAGCCCGCTGCCTGACCACCCATGGACCTCTGCCCCCCGCACGACTGCCAGGTGAGGGAGCGAAGCAAAAGCCCGTGGGAAAGGAACCGAAGAGCCTGGTTCTCGGGTTTGTTCTGCCTCGTGAGGGCAATTTCTTTTCCCTCTCTGAGCTGTGAGTGCCTCATCAGTGAAATGGGGACAGCAGATGTCCCACCAAACTCAAGGGTTGTTGAGGGGAACAAATGGGTTCATTCTTCAAAAGGGCTGACTGTGAAGTCATGGCCAACGTGAGCACTCGGTCTGACTTCTGGCGGCATCAGGGACTGGCCTTCGCTCACCCCCAGGTGTTCCTCCAAGCACCCGGGAATTTTTGCCCCACCTGGTTAGGGAGTCTGGAACAGAGGGCAAAGAGCAGGCTAGTTGTTTAGAGGGAGCCGAAGATGGGACCTGGGAGTCCTTCCATGGCGGTGGAATCCCTGGGGTGGGGGTGGGGCACCAGCAGAGTCATGCTGGCGCGGTTGCCCAGATTTGGCTGGAGGCAGAGGCTCAGGGTTGGCTACGGTGAACTTGAAGGGGTAGCTCCAGGCCTCAGGGGACGAGGCGTCCCTGGGCAGCCCAGGCTGCGTTCCAGGGTGTGACATGCAGTGGAAGTGTTGCTGTACCCCAGCTGCAGCCCTGACCAAGTTGTGGGGGCATGAGGTGGCTGGGGAGCAGGGTGGCCATGACCTCCCAGCTTTGCTCATCTCAGAGGGAGTGGGCTAAGGGACCCCTCCTCTCAGCCTCCGGGGGTACCGAGCAGGCAAAGCCGGGCATGGGTGGCATTTGGGATTGCAATCAATCCCTTTACCACCTATACCCACTCAGCCCTCACCCTGCCCTAGCCTTGTGCCCACTGATGGGCGGTGGGGCAGGGCGGGTGCCCTAATTCCAGCCCCACATCCGAGGCTCCTCCCTCCCCAGAGAGTCCACAGGGAGCCCCCCTCCAACCCCCCCTGGGGTATTTTTAGCTCCTACTTGGCCTGCTCAGAGGCCCTTTAAGGCCCTCTGGCTCCCATCCCGGGATCCAATGGGTCTCCAGCCAGAGGACTGGGAGTTGGATGGGGGAAGGCATGTGCAGAGGGTCAGGTCCAGCTCCCTCAAGCCACAGCCAGGTGTGGGAGAGGCCTTCCTGGCACAGAAATGAAATGTAAAATAACCATGCAAATGAGCATCTCTGCTGCCTGCTGTTGGGGCTGGTCCAGGTCAGTGAGTCCAAAAGCTGACCCCTCCCAGACCACCAGTGAGTCCAACCTCCAGGCAGCAGTCAGAGGGAGGCTAGCAGGATGCTTTGCCCAGTTCTTGCAGCACAGAAGAAAGGAGATCTGACTTTCCCTCTCCTGGAGCCGGCCTGGGTCCCTCCGGGAGCTAAGGGGATGGATGAAATGACCTCTCAAGGGCTTTCCAACAGCTCCTCGGCCTCATCTTTGGCTCCAGCCAGACAGCCCCTCCTGGCCTCTGGGGAGCCCATGAACTCCAAGTTCCATAAAAGCACTTCCTCACCCCCGTTCCATCCCTCTTCCTGGGGGGGGGGGGGCGCTCAAAGCTAATGTAACAGCCAAGCCGAAAACAGCAGAATCAGAGGAGGCTGGGGAATGGGGCCCAGGAGCATTCAAGGCACCAGGTTGGCTCACCCCGAAGAGAAGAAGGCTCCCTGGGGGGCACTGGGGTGGGGTGATGCTCAGAGATACCGCCTGTAAGATTCAGGGAGGCGCCTGGGAAGCTTCCAGTTAACCTGGAGGGTAACAGGGGCCAGCACTCAGACCACAGGCCCCCATGCCTCACTCCTCAGGGTTCCCTGCCACTTCAGGCTGGGAGGCCGGTGGCGCCGGGCGCTGCTTCGGCTCTGAGACCAGGGGTGCGGGAGGGGCAGCTCTCAGATGCTGGATCCCAGCTCTGTGCCCATCCTGCTGCCCGAATTAGCCATCTCCCCAGAGGCTCCCGCTCCCATGGCAGCGGACTCGCAGGCCTCTCCATCCTCCCCCTACGTCGCCCTGACGCTGCCCACCCAGCCCCCTCTCCCCTCTGGTGACTCAGCTCTAGAACCAGAGCAACAGGCTGGAGGAAGCAAGAGAATGAGAGAGGACTGGAGAAAGAGGCCTTGGCCCCAAACAAGCCTGTTTTTCTCACTTCTTCTCCCTCTTGCTGACTCCTTAGTATCTTTTCCATATTTGATCCCTTGGGGTGTTCTCCGTATCATCTACCCTCCATCCCTTGTGCTGCAATAGACATCTTCTTCCTCCTTTGTTCAGCTCTGGCCAACCCCCTTCCACTTCTTTTTCTACAAGATCAGGCTTCCCCTGCCTCCTGCCCAATTTCAAGCGCCTTGGCCTGGGCTGGTCACTGGAGAGAGCCAGAGGAACGGGGCGCTCCGTGTGCAGGCCTTCTGCCCGCAGCCACAGCTGTTCTGCCCATTTCCTCTGGCACGAGAAAGAGGCTGCCAGGTGCCTGCCCCTGCCCAGGGAAACATGTTTTAGGAGAGAACGGAAGGTAAGCCCCGCTCCTACCTACCTCAGATATGACCTCATCGGCCAGGAGCCACATCCACCCCCACCCCAGGCTCCGCAGACACCCTCAATTCCACACAAGGGCAAAGGGGAGAGAGAGAGAGAGCCCCAGAGGTATCTTCCATAGCCCACAAGGTCAGGCCAGACCAGGACAACTGGATTCCCAGGAGGGAGCGACAGGGCAGGTGCTGAGGGCTGGGGGTCAGGGACCAGCTCCCAGAGGAATAGTCTCTCTGCTTCCCCAGGGCTTGTCACACATCTCACCCAGAAGCCCAAAGCACCTTGGTCCTTGGCCCTGCTCCTCACCCCTCACTTCTGGTGACTGGGAAGTCGGGGCCTGGGTTGGGGTGAACTCTGATGTTGTGGGAGTTCCCTAACTCTGGCCCAGAGATAAAGACAATGGGGAACGAAGAGGGCCCCCACCTGGGTCTTTAACCATTTCTAGAATAAGTCCTTCTTTGAGAGTAGGATGAACGCTATGCTCTTCCCCTCCCCGTGCCCCCAGACACATGATTTTCATGTATTTGCAGGAGCCCCCCGCATCTCCTGCAGACCTTCTAGGAACCCCAGGCTAAGAGTCTGTTCAGGATCAGGAAACCTCTCCTCTTTTCCAAAAGGGCTTGTAGGCTAACAGAAAATAAGACCTGACTTGTTGTTTCCCCTAAGCTGTGCACTCAGGCAGCTGTTCACATCTGGCTACACAGCTGGCCCAGCTGGCCCTCCCAAAGGGCCAAGGGGCAGAATTCAGTGAGAGGAGGAGATGAGCCAAGATAGAGAACCACCCCTCGGGAAAGAGAGGATACCTGAGAGAATGGCCCAGAACTCTATCTAGAACTACCTGCCTCTCCACGGTTCATGAGTTTTAGAACCTTCTAGGCTCTTAGCAGGCGTAATGCTATCTCTAGCCGCCCAGGAAGAAAAGTAGAGCCCCTCTGCTCAGCCATCTTGGGTGAGGCCCATGGGTAATACTGGCCTGGCTTTGGCACAAGAGCCCTAAACTTCTCCCCCGAGATGCAGGCACGTGCAGAGCGGCTTACACACACTGGAGCCCCACTGGCAGCTCATGAAGAAGGCATGTTGTCCCCCCCACCACCCTCCTGCCCCGTGGAGACATTAAGACTCAGATATTAGTGACAGATCCAAGACTGGAAACTGGCAGGGGGACTCTGGTGCCTCTTCTCCCTCCCCAGTGCCGGGTTGCCTCTTAGAGGCCAACAGAGGCAGGAAGGAGAATATAGATCCAGGTCCAACCCCTCTTTGCAGAAAAGTGGCCCAGAGAAGGGAAATATCTTGCTCAAGGTCACATAGTGGGTAGGGGGGTGGGGGGTGGGGTTTACAGAGTCCATTATCTACTCCAGCTTTTCATTATTTACTCTCGCTTTCCTGATCTTTTTACACTGCGTTCCCTCATGTCATGCAGATTCAGTATTGAAAGTCTAAAAAATCTGGGGCACCCGGCTGGCTCAGTCAGTTAAGCGTCTGCCTTTGGCTCAGGTCATGATCCTGGGGTCCTGGGATCGAGCCCCACGCCAGGCTCCCTGCTCAGCGGGGAATCTGCTTCTCCCTCTGCCCCTCCCCCTGCTCGTGCGCACTTGTTTTCTCTCTCTCTCTCTCTCTCTCAAATAAGTAAATAAAATCTTGGGAAAAAAAAGAAATTCTAAAAATCTTTTTCTGGGCTGGGGCAGAAAGAGCACCAATATAAAAACTTGTGCTGATGGTCACTTTTAGGGTCTCCGAAGGATGAAGGGCTGGCCGAGGGCAGCCCGCACTTGTGGGCACTGAGCTGGGAAGGGTGTGGTGGCTTTAGCCTCTGCAGAACGTAGACAGAGGCCGAGTAGGTAGGTAGATTGCACAGGGGCTGGGCCAGCAGGGCAGAGGCCAAGGCTGGGGCAGAGTTTGAACTTTGGACATTCCAAGGTTCCTCAAGTTTCTGCAGGCCCCAGCCAGAGCTGGGAAAGGTTTCAATACACCCTGTATCAGACCACATCCTCTTGCTCAGCAGAGTTAGACACCAGGTAGGGGTAGATGTCTGGTAGGTCCCCTGACCCAAAGAGGTAGGTGGGACCTGCCTGACCTGTCCTAACTCCTTCCCTCCTGGGATAGCCTCCCCTCCCCCAGCTGCCAACCTGAGCACCGGAGCCCAGGGCAGAAAAGCTTCTGAAACCTAGACTTGCCCCTCTAGGCAGGAGTATGTCCGTGGCAGCGGGGGGTGGGGGGGTGACATGGACAGCTGGATGCAATCTCCTTTGCTCCTCTCCCCTGTGGGTAGCTCTTCCCCTCCTTCTCCTTACAGCTGTCGGGGAAGGGGAACAGAAGAGAAAAACACCATTTCACTCTTCAAACCAAAACAAACACACTCAGGGTTGAAGATTCAACATGAATCTGTGGAATGCAGGGAAGATGTCTGGTGGCAGGGCGTCCCTGCTGGGGGTGAGGTGGGGGGCAGGAGACCAAGGAGGAGTTGGGACAGCTCCCTCTACTTCCCCATCCTCAAGGGGTCAGAGGGAGCTCCTGGACAGTTCCAAATGTCTAGACTCATGCATCACCTCACCCTGCAACAGCCAAGCACCAAGCAGCAGCGAAGGCCCTCCAGTCTGGCTCTGCAGAGGGTGTGGCTGGCAGGGCCGGGTGACTAAACACGAGGTGCAAAGGCCCGTGTGCGCTTAAATACATATGCCCACAGGTTCTTCCCAGGAAATCGGGAAGAGGGATTCACTGGGTGTTCACCTTGCAGTTTTTCCCAGGTCCCAGCCCTGGAGAGAAGTATTTGTACATTCGTTAAGGTCGACAGAGTGCGAGGAGGCTCAGGAAACGGGGATCCCACTTCTACTTTCAGGAGAGGTTTAAAGGGCTGAGGGGCTGAGTTTAGACAGGCTCTGGCCGGGTCAGCACTTGCCAGTGATTGCTGACCCCATCCCACACCCAATTCCTCCACTTCCCGCCAGACCTGGGCAGGGCAGGGTTGCCCACGTCCCCCCGCCCCCTTAATTCCCGTTCACTACAGCCCGCCGCCCGCGGGCCTGGAAGCCAGGCTGCGACTCGGCTCTGGATGGACCCGCAACCTGCACACACACTCTCCCCGCCCCCCCAACCCCCGCCGGCCTCACTTACAGGTAGCGCTGCTGCCGCTCCGTCTGCCGGTGGAGGGCGACCGAGTAGCCGAAGAGGCTGCCCGGGTTCCTGGCCTCCTTCACCACCAGGAATCGGGTGTCCAGGTTGAAGGCGGAGGCGACGCTGCCGCCGGCGGCTACCATCAAGGCGAGCGCGCAGAGCATCGGGCGCGGGACGCAGGCGGCGCGGCGGGGGCCGGGGCCCATGGCTGCGGGGGCGGGGGCCGGGGCGAGAGCGCGTGAGGGCGTGGAGCCTGGAGTGAGGACCGGTTCACCTGCTCCCCGCGCCACCGGAGAACACTGGGGCGGGCTGCGTCGCTGAGCCCGGCAGCGCTGAGAAGTTTCTGGCCCCCAGCCCCGGTCAGTTTCACGTCCGCTCAGGGTCTGCGCTCTCAGATTCCTCTCCGGGGTTCGCGGGTCTAATCTCCCGCCCGCCCGGCCGGCGGGTCACCGCCCCCCGCCCCGGGCACCCTGCCCCCAGCTCGTCCCGGCCGCGCCCCCTCGGCCGCACTATAGCCTTCGATCCCGGCTCGGCGGCGGATCTGGGAACGCAGAGCCGTCGACCGCAAGGAAGACCGGAGGGAGCGGTCCCCTCCGCGCGCGCCCCGCCTCCCCACGCCCAAGCCCGCACCTCCCCACCTTGCGCGCCCAGCCCGGGCTCCGCTTTCCTTCCGGGGAAAGAGAAAAGGTCTCGGCTCCGCCACCGCCTCTTAAAGGGGCAGCACGGCCCCTCCCTCCTCATCCTCCCTAACCAGGCTCCGCCCTCTCCCCCAAACACCTGCCGGGAGCCCCCAAAAGCTTGGATTTCCCCCCTCCGCCCCTTGCTTCTCCCAGGAAGCGTCACCTCCCGAGCAAGATGGATTGGACGGGCGGGGCCGGGGGTGGGATTAGTCCGGCTGCTTTGCTCCGGCTGCTACTGCGGCTGGAAAGGCCGTTGCAGGCGCGGCCACCTCTGCGGGCCCGCTGGAGAGCCCCGGCGGTGGCGCATCTGGGAAGAGGCGTCCGCGCGCCTCTGGGTGGAATGCCGGCATCGCCTCCGCCGCGCTGGGAGTCCCTGAGAGGCGGTTGGCGGTCTCTGGGCGTTCTTCCTCGCACCCAGGCCCTTCGCTGTCCTTGTCGAGATGTGTTTCTCTTGCCCACCCGCCCCCACCCACCCTGATCCGGGCTGGATATGGTCCCTCAGCAAAGCCAGACAGATATTTATTTATTCAGTGGTACTAACCAAGCATTGCTAATTGTGATAAGCGACAAGACAGCGCTTCCCCCTAAGGGCTCCGCCTTCTGGTATCCCTTATAAACCCTTCGGAGTGGAAATGAGTCCCTTCTCCTTAGAATGCACTGTGTGGCCAGGGAGCTGGGCCCACACTGTACCCATATCTCATACACTCCTGCCTTCAGGGACCAGCCCCACAGATTCCCAAAAGTCTTCTCCTCCTTCTACCCAGGCTCAGCCTGAGTGTTTGGAGACTGGGCGGGGACGCCAGCCTCCATAGGTGTGTAGTGGGTGGCGCCAGGTGGAGGTAAGTGGGCGGGGCCCAAAGGTCCCGTCATCCTCAGAAGAACCTAACTGAAAGGGAACTTCAAGAGGTCACTATGTACTTTCTTGAATCGAACTCGGATTTCTCATAGTGCAGCACAAAGACCCACTTCCCCTGAATATTCTTTTCTTCAGGCTGAAGGAATTTTTTTCTTTTGGCCCAGAAATTCAGCCTTCAGCCCTCACTCTTGCAGTTTGATTTAGAGTCCCTGTCTCTGAAAGTTTATAATAATAAAAAACAACTATGTAGAAAGTGCTCCCCCCCCAAAAAAAAGTGCTCATGCAGCGGGAACTATGCTAAGTGCTTTAAAAGATTATTAGATTAAATCTTCACAACAATCTTTGAGGGTTATCTGCTTTAAGACGAGAAACCTGAGGTTCAGAGAGGTTAAGCAACTCGGTGAAGACCACACAGCTTAGATTTTAGTCCTGTATTATCTGACCTCGGAGTCCTTCTTGACCTCTTACGCAAATCATTGACATTTGTACGATACTCAGGGCAGGTCTAGGCTTGGGGGGGCCTGAAGTTTGTACAATTTGACACCCTCCCTAAGGAAAGGAAGAAAGAGTCAGAGTACAAAATTAGACTGAGAGCCTGGCAGGGGACTTGAACATTATAGTTAATGAATCATTTCACGTGCAGACTCTTATTTCATCCTCCTGTCCTCCCTGTGAGGTTAGGATTATCAGCCTCATTTGACTTAGGAGGAAACCTGGATGTCCAAGGTCTGACAGCTTGCAGAGGGGCAGAGCTAGGACGGGAAGCTACTCACCACAGCTGCATCTGTAAGTGACGAGTCCCAGGCAGATGTTGGTCAGACAGCCAGATGCATCTGAACAAAAGCAACTGCAATAACAGCATTCTCTGTGGTGTTCATCCCTGTCTGCCCTTAGGATAGCATTTGTTCCCAAGCTGGGACTCCCAGAGCCACCCAGCCCCTCCCCGTGGGTCTGCCTTGTGGCCCATGGCCTGCAGTGTTAGGAGACATCTGGGGGCAAGGAACAGAAAAGCTGACCTGTATGGAAGTTGACCAGTTACCCTGTTCTCCTTTGGGCTGGTTGCTGGGTCCTCCACCTTATTCCTGGAGAAGAGGAGACAGCTGGGGCCAGGAGGGCAGGGGCCAGGGTGGATGCTCTGTGTGGGCAAGGAGTCCCACCTGAAACAGCTTTGAGAATCCTGTGATGGCAGATGGGCTCTATGCCAGGCATTATCTCTTTGGCCATCCCAAACAGGAATGACCAGTATGTCCGATCCCAGGGCTGGGAGCCGGAAAAGGATGAGGGATGGTTTTTCCACTCCAGGGGAGTATCCTGAGGGAATGTGGGAGTGGGAGCAGGGTGTCTGAGAGCGGCGGAGGGCTCGAGTGAAGGAATGTGGGGGAGTGTCAGAGAGATCTGGGGGAGACGGCATAGAGATGGAAGGAGACGTGGGCACTGGAAGGGTCTCTGAGCTGGAGAGATGCAGAAAGAGAAACTTCAAGTTCATGATGATGGTCTGAAGTCCCCTGGTTCCAGTGACATATCATCCACAGCCTGATCTCATCCCTCAGTTGACTTTGTCATATCAACTCTTCTCCGTGGAGAAGGGCCCCACCTGGAAAAGTAGAGAGAGAGAAACAAGGGCACATGAATAACACATGTGAAAAGGAATCAGAGTCCCTTTTTTTTTGATGTTTGACAGCTTGTAAGCCCCACCTCTCCCCCTTTGCCCCACAGCTGGACAAGCTGATAACAAAGCCTGGGGGCCATGTTCCCTTCTTTGGTGGCCATGGGGGATTTGAACCTCTTTCCCGCACAAATGCTCACCTTGATCTCAGTCCCTAACCACAATAAGGCCATCTCCTCTCCTTGCTTTCTCAGGCCATTTCAGACCTTGCTCAACAGGCCAGCCCTGCTCTCCCCAGAGACCTCAATTATGTAAATAATAAACTTTTTAATACCCTCTTGGCCTGTGTGTGGCATCATCAGTCTTGACATCAAGCAAAATCTTGGGTGGGGTCTGTCTGCTTCTGCGAGGGACAGTGAAAACAAGCCAACTACGGGTTCTGCTGTGGAGGCAGGGAGGCTTCTTGGAGGAGGAATATATGGATAAGGGAGAAGGGAAGGACTAGCAGGACGGAGCCTCGGGAGAGAAGAAAGCAGAAGAGTTACTGGGGCCTGGTTTGGGCTGAAGTTTTCTCAGTCACCACGAGACAACGTCAAGATTCTATAAAGGTGCCTTGGTTTATTCAGCACTTGCTAGGTTTGCATTAGCCTCCCTCTGGGGGACCCCCCCCTCCATCTCCCTCTCTCAGAGCCCCGGAGCACACTGCTTGCTCACTCACTCCTCACAGGAAGGTCGGAGTGCAGACAGGTTGTGCATGGGCAGCTGGAGGAGAGAGAGATGGAGCAGAATTGAGGTGCCTTGTGTGTTGAGTGCGGGCTCTCTTCAGCCCTCTCACCTTGGGCAAGTTACTTTACTCCCCCAAGCCTCGATTTCCCCATCTGTGCAATGAAAGGGCTGGAGGAGATGTCTCCTTATTTCCCAGCCGGCATCTTGTGTATCCCAAGGCTCCTAAGATTTGTTGAACTAAGTGGACCAAAGCTTTGCTATTGAATTAAGACTCAGGTCTCTATCTCTGATCTGAGTTGAAAATGCAAATTACTGAGGAGGGAGGGAGGAGCAATGAAGCATGAATGGGTTTATCAGATTTCCTTTCTCCTGTGACCTAGATACGTTCAGGCAGGCGCCCCGTCCTTGGCTCAGAATCTGTCAGCTTCCAACATTCACTGACACCCTACTAGGTACCGGCCCAGAGCTGAGAACCCTCAGGGGTGTCAAAGATGAAGCAGGGCATCTTTGGGGGAGGCCGAGCTTTCATCCTGACCCCACATTCGGAGAGCTCTCAAATGTAAACAACCTAAACCTGCACCACATTGCATTTTAGGGCTAGTGCTTGTGGGGCAATGGCGGCGGGGGGGGCACGGTGGGGGTGACCTGCAGTCACTCTCGAATCTTCCAGCCCATCCAATGAATTCTAGTCTGGGTTTGCAGTGTGATTATAGATACCAGACTCACAGGTTTGTGGGAAAATAGCAGAACTGGGGCCAAGAAGTCGCTCACGACATGGTACTTGTGTTCACTGTTGACAACACCCGAGTTTCCAGCAGCCATGACAGTCCCTCAGACACAGGAGGTCTCCAACCACTGCATGTCCAGCTGAATTCAATTGGCCACATACACTTCATGGCCCTAAAACAGAGAACCCAGGAGAGGTGAGTGGGAGGCCAACTCTGTCTCATAAATAGCCTCTTGCCACTGTCCCCTCCCCAAGCCTAGATCCTGTTGGGACAAATGTCTTGGCTCAGTGGGTTGAAAAGGAAAGTCGGAGTTCTGAGGCATGAATCGCTGTGCCCACTGACTCACTTCCTCCTCCCCACCCACTCCGGACCCAGCTGGTCCCCGAGTAACAGGTTGGAGCCTCCTCCCTGGCCTTGCTCCTCCTCCCAGCACCCCACCCCGCTGGGGCCTGACTGTGGACCTCACCCCTGTGTGAACCACTACAGTGGGGCAGTGAAGCCAGCTACCCCTGATTTGCAATCTGCCTGCAGTGAGCTAAGGAGCAAACTACAGGGCAGCAGGGGTGGGGAGGAGGGGTGCGGCAGGGGGAGGGCACAAGCCCTGCTCTCAGCGCCGCGCCCCCCAGTCTGATGTGCGAGGCAGGGCACCCTGGAGTTTGATCTGGGAGGTAGTAGAAATTCCGTCCTTCATTAAGGGCCCTTTCCTTTCCTGCCAGGATCACAGAAATTCTCACCATTAGGCAACCTTTCTGTGGCCTAAGGCCTTGTCTCCCGAAGGTTCCTATTAAAAGGCGGGGAGCTGTACCTGGTGGGGTAGCACGTGGGCTCCCTGGCAGGGACCGGGCAGGATGTTACAGCATTGCTCACAGAAACCGGGCCCTGGGGGATAAATGAATCAGGCAGCATGAAGGTAGGAGGAGGGAGGGAAAAAGCCAGAGCTGGGACAAAGAATGATTTCATGGGGATGGGAGGGGCGGGCAGGGGTTCCAGACAGGCCCCTGGCACTGCCCTCCCTGGTTAACTGTTAGCGTGATGGGATAATGAGGGAGGGATTTCACTTTCCTGCAAAACAGTGCCCAGAGTCCTGGTCTTTTCCCTCTGGAGGTGCCCTTTGCCACCTTGTCCTGGACTCCTCTGAAGAGTCGCTTGAGGGATGACAAGGCCACTCCCTCAGTGGCAGAACTGCTCTGGGCAGCCCTCCCAACAATAGCTGGGAGGCTCGACTGCGGAGCCAGATGGAACCCAGTGGTATGGCATGGGGGAGGACAAGCCGGCGCACAGAAGGGCCCGGGCCTAGTGACGTGCCGTGGGCTGGGCAGCGGGGCAGTGATCACAAGCACAGAGGCTGGAAGGGACATGCTCAGCAAAGGCTTCAGCTTGCTGGCCTTGGAACTGAAGGGAACGGATGGGTTCCCACCTGACCATGAGCTGAGAGCCTTTGTGGATTCGAAAGACCCATCTGGGGCTGATGCAGGGAGGGACCTGAGAAAGCATGAGGCCCTGCCCTATTGCAGAGATAGACATAGACGCCTATTGGGTGAGCTGGTGGCTGGTGGGTGCAGGGGACAGACGCGGGGATAGGTCAGTGGCCGGGATGGCTCATGCGTCTGCGGGACCTCTAGGGCCTCCTAGGTGGAGGTGCAAGTCTGCCCGGCCATCTGCCAGAGGCCCCAGGACAGGGGTGGAGAGAGACAAGGAGACCAGAGCCCAGGATGGACCCCAAAGTGGTGCATCCAAACCTACCAGCAGAGGGAAGTTCTTAGGGGCCTTTCCCCAGAAGCATTAGCCTCAGCCTGGATGTCAACCGGGCCATGGCAGCCTGGCTCCTTGCAGTCAGGCTGGGGCCACAGCAAGCTACCCTGAGATGGTCCCCGGGGCCCCAACTGCCACAGGCCATGCTCCACCTGCACCCGGGACTCCAGGTCCCCCAGCTCTGTCCTTTCTTCCATCTAGCTCTCTTATTGTTCTTGCTCTCTTGGTGACTTCGGTTACAACCCCAAAGGCCCCCACTTCATTCATTCCATGTCTGCCCTACTCTGTGCTCCCACAGACAGCCTTAGGGTTCAGTACACTGTATCCCTACACTCGCCAGGCAGTGGGATCCGCTACCCTAATGCATATCAGCCTCTAACTCACTTTTGGTCACCTCTGAGCCTCAATTTCTTTGCAAAGAGGTGATGATCATGCCCAACCCTGGGACAGCTAGGAGATTGACTGAGATCATACCTGGGGAGCACCTGGCATGGGACCACACACTGTGCCCTTCCCCTCTCTTCCCTTAGACAATCATTATCTGGCTGCAGAGGCCCTCCTACCCTGACCCTATTCAAAACCAACCTTGGGGTGCCTGGGTGGCTCGGTCAGTTAAGCATCTGCTTTTGGCTCAAGTCCTGGGATCAAGCCCCAAGTTGGGCTCTCTGCTCAGCGGGGATTCTGCTTCTCCTTCTGCTCCCCACCCAGCTCATGCTCGTGCTCTCTCTCTGTCTCTCAAATAAATAAACAAAATCTTAAAAACAAAAAACGACCTTGGACAAGTTACAGAACCAAGCCTAAAAAACTCAGCTGCGCAGCTCAGCCTGAGTCTTCAGGTCCTCCATGACCGCCTGCTTACCTTTGGTCCTCGCACTCCACGCTCCCATCCTTTCCCCATGGCCCCAGCCTGGGGGGGCGGGGGGGATCTTCATCTCCAAATCCTGCTCACCCCTTTCTCAAGAAAAGGGTGTGCCTAGGGTGTTCCTTCCACCTGCAAGCAACACCCCAACATCTTCCTGCCCATTGACAGCTCCCCTTCCATCAAAGCCAATTGAGAATTGAGGTCCACTGTCTTTCTGGCTCCCTGGGCCTCCACAGATGCTTTCTGCTCCAGGATAACCCTGTTTTTCCCTCAGATAGAGCGCTTGTCACGTTGGGCCATATGTCACTTATTAGCTTGGGCAAAGTCGCTTAAGCTCTCTGTGACTCAGTCTCTCCATCTGCACACTGGAGTTAATAGCACGCTAACCACAGAGTCAGGGTGGAGAGTAAATGAGAATTGCACAGTGCCTGCCACATAGTAAATAGGTCAATAAATGTTATTTTTTATTGAGATGGTGGTGGGGGTGACAGTAGTTGTCTATCTCCCAACAGTCCTGACTCCCAGGAAAAGCAAGCTGAGACCCTCTCTCTCTCACCACCCTGCCAATAGCTACTACTACAGTGCTCTGCTTGGGTTGGAAGTCAATGATATGCATCATTGAATCTTCTCTGGTCCATCAAACAACTCATCGTGCTCCTTGTGGGTTCCCTTTGACTCCATTCATTTGGGGCATGGACATTTCTATGTCCAGGAAGTGGAACCCTAAGAGCTAGCAGGGGTATCAGCACCTGGGGAACCCCATCTCAACACCCCAGGATCACAGAGGAGCCTGGTTGGCCTTCCCCAGGGCTCAGAGTGGGACTCCAACACAGGGGTGGGGAGACAGTGGAGAGTGGGCATCGTAGAAGACTTCCTGGAGGAGGAAAATGGGGAGAACTGGCCTGAGAAAAGGGATAGCCGTTTTTATTGGGTGTCTCACTGGGCCAAGCCCTTCATGTAGATTACGACCTTTATTCTTCATGACAAGCCTGTGGGGTCAGTCCTATTATCTCCCTTTCCAGAAGAAAACAAAGGCCCAGACTGGCAAAGTGGCATGCCCAAAGTCACAGCACTGGTGAGGGGAGCAGGATTCTAATCCAGATCTGGGGGGCTCTGAGGGGAGGGCCCAGCGGAGAGGCAGCCCAAACAGGGAATGGTGGGAGGATTCCAGCCTCGGGCCAGCTGCCCACGCATCCAGGGAGGCGGTGGGCGGGGCGGAAACAGCCACCAGAAGCCAGGGGCACGCGGCAAACAAGGGTGCCAGGAAGTCAACCGGACCCGGGGTCCTTCCTCCCGGCCCGCCCTGTGCCCCTGGCCAACTGCCGCCTCCCATTCCCGGTGCTCTCTGCAAGAGAACAGAGAAAGCTGGGCTGGAGCCCAGGGATGGCCAGGAGGGTCTTGAAGCCCAGGAGGAGCCCTACAAGACCTAAGCCCCCACTGTCCCAGGAGGAGAGACAGAGCGGGATTCTAGGGGTCTTGTCCTGTTTGCCTTGGATGGAGCTCAGACTGGCACAGGGCGCAGAGAAGGCACTAGATAGATGTGTGTTGAAAGGAGGGACGGCGGGTGGCAAGTGTGGTGTCAAAACTGCCAGGCTGGAGGTGAAGAGACTTGGTCCTGACACGGTTTCTGCCCCCCACCTTGTGACCCTGGACGAGTCTCAGAACCTCCCTATCCATCAGATTAAGTTGTTATCCTGGAATGCCCATCACAGCTTGGGTCCCTTCCAGCTCTGACAATGCAGTTCTATTAATTCTTCTACTCACTCACTAATTTGTTATTTCAGCGAAATACATAGTAGAGCTCAGTAAATATATTTTGGTACTAATGAAGTGGTGGGCAGAGTGGCAGTAATAAGCAAAGGTTGTGGGAGGGTGGTGATTTGTTAAGAGCAAGATGGCCTGGATTCAAATTCTCCCTCCATCACCTGCTGATTGAGTAACCTCGGGCAAGTTCCTTACTCATGTTCAACTTCAACTTCCTCATCTATAAGAGGGAGATAATAGGAGTATATACTTCACAGGATTATTGTAAAAATTAAATGAGATAATGCAAATAATTTGCTTAGGAAAATGGTACGTAGCAAGTGCCCAATAAATGTTAGCTATTATTATTTCTTAGAGATGAGTGAATTTCAGCAGGCAAAGATGGGTGGGGTGTGTGTGTGTGTGTGTGTGTGTGTGTGTGTGTGTGTGTGCAGGGCTGGGGTTTGGTGGGGGAAGCATCAGAACAGTGTGTCCTTAGATACAGAGGCAGGAAAACCCAGTAGGAGCCTGAGGAGCCACAGGAGGCCAGTCCAGACAAGGTGGAAAGAAGTAAGTTGGGTGCAGAGGGTGAAGGGCTTTGGTTAGGCTAAGAAACTTGGATCTGATCTTGTAGATTGGCATTTCCCAACTAGTGCTCCCCCAGAGTTCCATGAGCTGCTATTGGATGTTTTATAAATACATCCAGTATTTATATGTATAAATACATCGTGGGGAGGGGGCGGGAAACGGGGAGCCTGGGTGGCTCAGTCGGTTAAGCATCTACCTTCAGCTCAGGTCATGATCTCAGGGTCCTGGGATCGAGCCCTGCAGTGGGCTCCATGCTCGGCGGGGAGTTAGCTTCTCCCTCTCCCTTTGTGTGTGCTCTCTCTCTCTCTCTAGCTCTCACTCTCTCTCAAATAAATAAATAAAATCTTAAAATATATATATATATACACAAAGGGGAATGGCGGAGAGGACTAGATGTCCACAGGCAAAAGAACGATGCTGGACCCCTACTTCAGACCACAGACAAAAATTAACTCAAAATGGATCAAAGATCTAAATGCAAGAGCTACACCTATAAAACTCTTAGGAGAAAACACAGGGGTAAATCTTTATGATCTTGGATTTGGCAATGGATTCTCAGATGCGACACCAAAAGCACAAGCAACAAAAGAAAATAGAAGGAAACCAAATGCCAGTGTCTGAATGTTTGCGTCCGGCCCCTCCTCCTCTCCCCCGACCCTCCTTGACATTCATATGTTAAAATACTAATCCCCAACGTGGAGGTATTAGGAGGTGGGGCCTTTGAGAGGTGATTAGGTAGAGAGAGCAGAGCTTCATAATTGGGATTAGTGCCCGTAGAGAAGAGGCTCCCTAGCCTCGTGTGAGGCTACAGGGAGAAATCTGCACCTGCAAGAAGGCCTCACCCCACCATGCTCATGCCCTGATCTTCTACTTCCAGCCTCCAGAATTGTGAGCCGCAAATGTCTGTTGTTTACAATCTTCCCCATCTGTGGTATTTTGCCACAACATCCCCGAATGGACGAAGACACTGCGCTTCACACTTTAAAACTTCCAAGTGCTTCAAAGGACACCTTCACCATAGCAAAAAGATAACCCCTAGGATGGAATAAAATAGTTCTAAATCATGTATCTGATAAGAGATTGGTATCTAGAATATATAAGGAACTCTTAAAACTCAATAATAAAGAGACGAGTAATTCAGCTTGAAAAACGGGCAAAGGATCTGAATAGATATTTCTCCAAACAAGGCAGAGAGACGGCCCACAAGCCTAGAAGAAGATGCTAGTCATTAGGGAAATGCAAGTGAAAGCCACACTGAAATACCACTTCACGCTCACGAGGATGGCTAGAACCAAAAAATCAGATAAGTGTCGGTCTGCTGAGCACTCGGAGCCGTTGTGCACCATTGGTGGGGGATGTTAAATGATGTCATTGCTTCAAAACACAGTCTGGCATTTCCTCAAAGAGTTAAATATTGAGTCACCCTTTGGTCCAGCAATTCCTCTCCCTGGTGTACATCCAAGAGAAACGAACACATACATCTCCACAAAAGCTTGTACACGGATGTTCATAGCAGCCTTGCTCATAATAGCCTCGAAGTAAAACTCACCCGAATGTCCATCAGCTGATGAATGGACAAGCAAAATGTATCACGTCCACACACCGGACGGTTATTTGACCATAAAGAGGAATGAAGTGCTGATACACGTTACAGTATGGTCGAACCTTGGAGACATTTTGCTGAGAGAAAGAAGCCAGTCATGAAAGGCTGTATATAGTATGATTCCATTTATATGAAATGTCCAGAATGGGCAAAGGGGGAGACACAAAACACATTAGCAGTTGCCTAGGGTCCAGGGGGGGAATGGGGGAGCAGGTTGGGGATGATGGCTAAAGGGGATGTATGGGGTTTCTTTTTGGGGTGAGGAAGATGTTCCAAAGTCAATTGCAGTGAGGGCTGCATGACTGCGAATATACTCAAAGCCGCTGAATTGTATGTGTTGAGCGAGTTGTATGACACGTGAACTGTATCTCAGTAACGCTGTAAAACAGAAGATACAAGGCAGGGTGTGAAGCTATCAGCATGTTCATTTAGGAAATTCTGGGTCCGGGCGGGGAGTTTTTGCTTGGGGCACGCTTTGAACCGACACGCGTTGGCCAACTTGGAGTGTGTTTGAGTTTGCAGCATTTCCCAAGACGATGACCATAGTTTACCATGGAACCATTTCCAGAGGAACTTCTCTTTGCTTTTTCCAAAACACGTTTCACAGAACACAGTTTGGCAAGTTTGGCCACAAGCAATGGGAAGCCATTGAATGTTCACGCAGTGGGGGAGCGTCTGGCTAAAGCTGGGCTCCAAGGGAGAACAGGGGAGATTGGAAGGAGGAAGGACAGCCTAACGACTTGGTGACAGAAAGGTGGTTTAAAAGCATCTGAATACACTTTCCTCCAAAGAAGATACACAAATGGCCAATAAGCACTTAGGAAAATGTTCAGCATTATTAGTCATCAGGGAAAGGCAAATCAAAACCACAGTGAGATACCACTTCACACCCGCTGTGTGTGCAGGCAGGTGCAGGGGTCTGAACATGACCTTTGGTGTGTGTGTGTGTGTTGGGGGGAGCATTCTGCCTCATCTCTCTTTGGCTCCTGGAAAGGGTGCTTCCCTCCTCCCTGGGTTCCCCCACCCAAGCCCTAGGAAGTCCCAGACCCTCCCTGACCCAGACAGGAGCTCCCCACCATCCTGGTGCTTCCGGAGAGGATGCTGGGAGCTCTCATTCATCCTGTGTTTATGTCCCTTTTCCTGGAAGTGGGATGGGCATCAGCCTGGCAAGGCTGGAGGGGGTTGGGGGAAGGCACCAGATCTGGAGACCTAGAGGAGCCAGGGCGGTGGGGGGCAATAGTGGGTAGGAGCAGGTTGACCTGATCAGAGCCAGGTTGGAGCAGGAGCCTGTCCGGTCCCAGAGTACCTTAATTCCTGCATAGCCCCCCTCCCCCAGGCCATGAGAAGCACACCCAGAGCTCAGGGCTGAGAGAACTTGGGGAATTTGGCTTTTAAGTCTTGAAAACCTCAGTCATAATGGTTAACATTTATTGTGTACTTAGTGTATACTCTATCCCACGCTAAGTGCCCCTCATCTGCCCCTTAAAGCAATCCTATGAAGCAGGTACTCTTATTACCCCCATTTTACAGATGAGGAAACTGAGCTCTAAAGCTCTGCAATAACTTGCCTGATTTTACAGAATGAGACAGTGGGCCAAGGCAGTCTCATGAAATGAGGTTAGATATCGAGCTCTAGACAAGGGAGCGACGTTGGAAAAGCGCACGCAGCTGCCTTCTTCCCAGCCCTGACCCCAGCGTTCCTGTCCCACAGCCCAGCCCAGTGCAGCCCTGCATCCACAGCCTCTCCTGGATCCCCAGGAGTGTGGGCAGGGAGCACCCTGAGACTACTTCAGCCATCCCCCTGCAGCAGGTAAACTCTCAGCTGCCTGCTGTGGGAGCTGTCCAGAGATGTCCTCCAAAAGACATCCTCGTTCGTTATCTGAATCTGACACCCTAGGAAAGTGGAAAGATCCCCCTGTGTGTTCCCCTCCAGGCTCCTGGTGGGGCAGGGAAGGGGACCCCCAAGGAGTTTCGGGGCTTCTGCCCAGGGATCAACCCTTCCAGCCAGAGTGACAACAGGCAGACAACTCCCCAGAAAGGGGCACAGTAGAGCAGAGTGAGGACCATAGTTTATTTTCCAAAGACCGGACGGGTTCATTTCCATCCCAATACCAAGTTGAGGGCTCCCAGAAGGGCAGCAGCTAGATTTCAGAAAGAACTCCCATCAGCAAAGGATTCTGTACCCGAGAGAGAAGGCTTGGGTCTCCCAGCTGGAGCCGACTCTGTCCAGCCTAGAGGCAGGGGGACGGCTGATGCGGTGCCACTGTGGGTAGAGAGGAAGAGCGTGTTCCTGTCTGTGGCCGGACCTGGTCGAGTGCCCAGCCGATCCTTGATGCTGATCCCAGCTCGGAGGCAGGGGGATGCCCACCGCGGCCTCCTGTTCCCGCGAGCCTTCTGTGGCTGCAGGAAAGAGTCGGCTGTGTACAGAGGGGCGGGCAACATTCACTCCCCAAATATTTACGGACAGTGTTCCTAGTGCTGGGCCCGGAGCCAAGGCTCTTGGGTCAGGCCCTGGCTGCGTCCATTACTCTTGTCTCACGCGGGCAAGGAGACTCTGGACACAGGGAGGGGAAGCTGGAGGAGGCAGGAGCCTGGCTCACCCCACGTGGGGGATGGGACACACAGAAGAACAGTAGCTACTGGCCGCAGATCCCTCCCACAGCCCACCCTCCCGGCAGGAATCTGGCTGCCGCCCAGAAGCCTCAGGCCTGCTCTCAGAGGAGAGACTGGGAAACTGGGGGCAGGAAGGGGGCCTCCCAGGCTCCCAGGATGGGGGTAGGAGCGATCTCTCTGGTCTCCCTGGTTCACATTATCCAGGCCCCCAAGAGCGGGGGCTCCGCCAGGGCCAGGCTGGGTCAGATAAGCGGCTGCCTGCCTTCCATCCCGGGTGGGAGGCTGTCCCTCAAGGCAGAGCTGACGGGAAAAGATAATCATGGAGCTTGACAGGAGTGGGGGGCACAGCCCTGAGCCGGTGGGCAGCCACCTCCCAAAGTACGGTCCCATCACCCACGACGGCCCCGGGACACATACCCAGAACCACCTGCAAGGGCGGGGCAGGCCCCAGGAAAGTGAAGACCCAGGCTGTGGGCAGTGGACGGGGGCTGGACCTGTGCAGCTCCCCACCTCTGGGCCAGGATGCAGGGCAGCGCTGCTCCACTCCCAGGGCCCTTCTGGAGCCTTCTCCCTCGCCCCCTCCTTCGGCTCTGTCACCCTACTTCCGCCCTCTTGTCCTGGCTCCCTCCTTGTCTCTGTCCCCCCCAGTCCTCATCTCTCATCTCCATCTCTGCACAGACAGGCTGGGACAGGAACCCAGGCCCACCTACAAGGCTTGGGGGAAGGAGTGGGGCTAGGCCAGGAAAAGCAGTTGTGGTTTCTTCGGAAGTGTTGAGGGCCAGACCCTCGGCCTTCTCTGTGTCTGCATTCCCCCCCCCCCCAACCCCCCCCCCGCCCATGCCTGGGAGGTTTGGGGCAGTCGCACAGGAACAAACAGCATCTCTCTCTCTCTCATGGTGTGCTTTAGGTAGCTAAATCTGAACTTCAGCCAAGTCTCTCCTGACCAGGTAAACACCTGCTCCCCTTTCCTGCAAGGCCACCCTTTCCCCACAAACGCCCCTGAAGACAATGGGAGGAGTTGCCCACCTGCCCCTGGAGGAGCCCCCATCTGTTCATGGTCAGTGCGGGAAGGGAATGTCAGTCTGCAGTCCTGAGGGACTCAGGTCCCACGGGGTCCAGGGCGCTGGTAAAGGACAGGCCCTCTGCCTCACCATGGCCTCTCCTTCCCCAGACCCAGGCTTCCCTGGCTGGGACTGGTCAGGGGAGTAGGCCTGTCCTTTCACAACTTTTGGGGGTTCCCAGCCAGGGCAGCAAGAGTAGGTCCACCCTAGACTTGGGGTGTTTGGTGGGAAATGTGGCTGTCACAGCAGGTGTGAGCACTCCTTCCCAACACTCAGGTCCCCTCATCTCTCTACCCTTTCCCCCCAAAATCTGGAAGGTGCTCTGGCCTCTCCCAAGCTCCAGGGCTCCCTCCCTCAGGAAGTCTTCCAGGTGGAGCTGACCCCTCTCAGGCTGACTCAGAAAGTGCTGGTAAGCACCTGCCTTGTGCCTACCCATCCAGCCATCTTGGCCCTTAGCCACTGACATTCTGCACATGTCTGTGTCATGTCTGACCGAGAGGGCCTGACCTGCTGCAGTCCTGCACCAGTGCAGAAAGGGGCTAAGGGGAAGTTCGAGGAGCGGATGGCCCTATGCCACATCTAATCTCCCCTGCTCACTTCACATGAAACTCCAGGGTCAGTCGCCCAGGTTTGAGAGCTCTCTAGACTTCCAGACTCAGTCAGCCCCTCCCATGTGAAAATCCGTGCTGGGGTTTTAAGTTTCATCCCTCATCCTGAGGGGCCTGTATGTTCCCTCTCCCTCTGATTTCCACCAATCGCCAGATGTTCCGTGTCTTCTCTGCCCCTCTCCCGTGGGCTGTTGGTTCTGTATCAGTCAGGCCCTCCCTCTTTAATCCCTCCCTAAATACGGTTCACCGGGCAGTGAGGGAGGGCATCATTTCTGAGGGGTTGGGGGTACGTTCCCACCCACCACTGACTACCAGACAGCACTGGTGTCCAAGCACCCAGCTGCCTCTCCTCCCACGGCCATGCTCCATCTCACCCTGGTTACCCATCATCCTGTGATCTTGTTGGCTCTTTGTCCTCTGCTGTGTCTGTCTCTGTCTCCTCCCAACCACACTGCCCAAGATTCATCTACATTGTTTCTTCCAGTTCTAGTTTGTTCCTTCACATTGTATAGTATGCCACCATATGAATAGACCACCCGTTATGGATCTAGTCTACCGCTGATGGACATCTGGGTGTTTTAGTTCGGGGCTGCTCGCAATAGTGCTGTGGTGAACATCCTTGTGTGTATCTTTTGGAACATAGTGTATGCTTTTCATGTTGGACACATGCCCAGAGGTGGAAATGCTAGACCATGGGGGCTGAATATGTTCAGCTTTAATTGATGCTGTCATAAAATTTCCCAAAGTGGTTCTGCCAACTTACCCCTCCTCGGCCAGGTATGAAAGTGTTATATACTTCATATCCCTGCCATGTATTTCATTGGTCTTTTCATTTTAGCTCATTGTGGCTTTTGAATTTTCCTAGTGACAAGATGTCTAGCACCTTCCCTTATGTTCACAGGCCACATTTGAAAAGTGCCTGTTCAAGTCTTTCGCCCATTTTCCATTGGGTAGTCCATCTTACTTTCATCGATCTGTAAGAGTTCTTTATATATTCTAGATACAATCCCTATGTGTTGCAAATACCTTCTCCAACTCTCTAGCTTTCCTTTTCACTTTCTTAATGGTACTTTTGATAAACAGAAGTTCTTCGTTTTAATGGAGAATAATTTATCAAGTTTTTTCCATTATGGTTAGTGATTTTTGTGTCCCATAAGAAAACTTTGCCTACCCCAAACTTATGAAGATATTTTAATGTTTTCTTCTCATTGTTTTACCTTTTTATATTTAGATCTGTATTCTATCTAAAATTTATTTCTGTGTGTGATGTGAAGTAAGGCTCAAGATACCTTTTTTTCCATATGAATATCCAATCAACCCAGCACCATTTATTGAGAAGACCATGCTTTTCTCCATATAGTGAAGCAACAATATCTGTGTCAAAAATCAAGTTGCCATTTTTGTGTGGATCTGTTTCAGGGCTCTCTATTGTGTTCTACTGGTCTATCCTTTCACTAATACCACACTGTCTTAATATCTGGTACTAGGAGTCCTCCAACTTTTCTCTTCTTCAGAAGTATCTTGGGGCACCTGGATGGCTCAGTTGGTTAAGCATCCAACTCTTGATTTCAGCTCAAGTCATGATCTCAAGGTTGTGAGATCAAGCCTTGTGTCGGGCTCCACACCGGCCATGGAGGCTGCTTAAGATTCTCTCTCTCCCTCTGCCCCTCTCCCTCCCCTCTCTAAAAAAAAAAAAAAGCATGTCTTGGCTATTCTTGGTCTTTTGTATTTCCATATATATTTTAGGATCAACTTGTTGATACAAACACACAAACATTTCTGCTAGGATTTTGATTGGGATTGCATTAAATCTATAGATTGATTTGTGAAGAATTAATACTTCTACAATATTGAGTCTTCCAATCCATGAACACGGTATACCCCTCTGTTAATATAGATATTTTACAGTATTTCTCAATGGTGTTTTATGGTTTTCTGTGTATTGAGTTACGGTATTTTACATTTCTGGTTAGATTTATTTCTCAATAAGAATTTGATATTTTAGGGGCACCTGGGTGGCTCAGTCATTAAGCATCTGCCTTCGGCTCTGGTCATGATCCCAGGGTCCTGTGATCGAGCCCCACATTGGGTTCCCTGCTCAGTGGTGGGAGGCCTGCTTCTCCCTCTCCCACTCCCCCTGCTTGTCTCTGTCTGTGAAATAAATAAATAAAATGTTTTTTTAAAAAAGAATTCCATATTTTAATGGTATGTAAATGATGTTGTCTTTTGAATTCCTTTCTCTAATTGTGCATTGGTAGTATATTGAAAAACATTTGATTTTTTATACTGAGCTTGTATGCAGTGACCTTGCTAAATTCATTTATTTATTCTAATAGTTTGTGTATTTTTTCTGTGTACCATTATGTCATCTAAATATTGGCAGTTTAATTTTTCCTTTGCAATTCTCATTACTTCTTTCTCTTGACATATTGCCCTGTCCGGGACTTTCAAGTGTAATCCTGGACAGAAGTGAGAATAGGGAGATTCTTGTCTGGCTTCTGACCTCAGTAGAAAAGCTTTCAATATTTCACCATTAAGCTTCATGTTGGCTGTGTGTATTTGGAGATACTCTTCATAGTACTACTCTTTTGGACATTTTTCTGATAAGAGAATGGTCTAAGGGTTTGGAGTAGAGAACACTGCGCGGGAGGGGAGCCCCTGGGAGTAGCCTGCTCCACACTCAAAAAACAAAAAGGAGTTGTCTCCAAAAGGGAAACACCTCCGTAATGACTCCCCTCATGTCTTCCATCTAAGCTTCAGTCTAGGGGCGCCTGGGTGGCTCAGCCGTTAAGCGTCTGCCTTCGGCTCAGGTCATGGTCCCAGGGTCCTGGGATCGAGCCCCACATCGGGCTCCCTGCTCCGCGGGAAGACTGCTTCTCCCTCTCCCACTCCCCCTGCTTGTGTTCCTGCTCTCACTATCTCTCTCTCTGTCAAATAAATAAATAAAATTAAAAAAAAAAACCACACACACACACAACCAAAACCTCAGTCTAGTCTAGGTCTCTGGGTGTTCCCCTTTGGCTCTGGAACATGAGATGACCAGTCAACTCCGGTTATTTCTCAGGTAATTACAGCTCAGAGTAGGGTAGTGACTAGCTTCAGATCAGGCAGTGAGTTGGTAGCAGAACCAGAAATTAAACTCAAGGTTGTTAGATTCCAGCCCCCCCTTCAACCACCACTCTGGTCAGGAGTTGGGAGGTGGCCAGAAGGCAGAGGGATGTGCATGTGTTTTAGGAATAGAACAACTTTGTCCAAGTACTGGACCATACCCACAGATGCTGTGTAAAGCAGGTGGGAAGGCAGCAAGAGAGGGAGGGGGTCTGGGCTGGGTAGAGGAGACAGTGGAGGAGCTGACCCTCACTTCCGTCCTCTGCAGTTTGAAGGGACGCTTTGAGGAACTCTCTCCAGGGCAGACCTGGACCATCACTCTGAGAAGACCTTAGAGATCAAAGACTCAGACCCCAGAACCCCAGCACTCAAGGGGTAGGATGAGCCCATGACCAGAGAGGGCAAGTCCTGGGAAGTGGTGTTGAGCTGGGGCCAGACCAAACCCTGAGTTCTTGAGTGCCTAGAACAGGAACAAAGGCCCTGCAGAGAACCCCAGCCTGGTCTCCTCCTGGGAGGAGAAAGTCCCCCCACTTTCTACTACAAATCTGAGAGAGGGAAGAGAAAATGGAGGGAAAGGAAGAACAGAACAGACCAGAAGAGGATGAGGAGCTAGACACAGAGACCAAGATGCAAGGGGCTGAGAGGCACCTGAGCACTGGGTGGGGTGTGGGAGATGGAGGGGAGAAACTGGAGTATCCCGAGACCGAGACCGGGGATATTGAAGTCAAGCAGCATTCTCCTCTTCTGGCCAGCCCCCCGCCCCCGCCCAGGAGGAATGTTCGGAATGTGATGAGCTGATAAGATTGGGACTCCCACTCCACCTGGCACAGGGTACTGGACGTGGGATCCTTTGCCACCCCCACTTATCAGAGGGGGTTTTCTTCTTGGGGATGGGGTGGGGAAGTTGTCAATGGACATAATCTTCATGGAGGCACTTGGTGGAAGGTTTGAGGAAGGGGTGCCTCTCATTCAGGGCCAATAGGCCAGATGCCAGGGCCATGGGCATGGCCAGATGCTTTCCAGCTGAGCTGCACAGTGAGTCAGAAGGCACGGGGCCTGGGCTGAGGGAGGGGGTTCCCAGTTGCCAGGGAAGCCGGGGCAAGAGGAGAGGGGGGAAGGAAATAAGGCAGAACAGTGGCTGGCACTCTTCCAGAGGATGGGGCTCCATGGCTGACGGCCGAGGAAGCCATCTGGGGGCCCTGTCCAAAAAGTGACCCCGGTAGGTACCACCCCATCCCTGCTGGCTCTGGAGTCCCAGTGCGTAAGGAGCAGCCTGAGGTTCCTGCGATCCTCACTGAATCCGGTGCATGGGGGGCCTCTGATTCAATTCAGGGCGGTTACTCTCAGGTGTGTTCTTAGCCTAGCTTAGCCAAGCTTACCCCTGCCCACCCTGCCTTTCTGTGGAATCTGTGGGGCCTCCCTCTGGCAGAAGGGGTACAGCGACCCCAAGACCCCCAGGCCTTGGGCCTGCTCCAGATGCCCACTTCCTGCTCTCTGCGTGGACACTCCAGAGAAGTTGCTGGGAACAGAGCAAAGGGAAGGGAGGGCCAGGGGAGAGGAGGAACCGGTGGTTTGAGGTTGGGCCTGGTTGGAAGAAGAACAGAAATGGAGAAAACCTCAGCCCCAGGGACCAGTGTGCGGCTGCACCTGAGACCCGCTGTGGGCGACCTGAGATCGGGATGGGAAGCAATCCAAACCTTGCTCAGGGCCTGCTGCCCGTTGGCTCTCGCTGAATGAGAACGGAGGACAAGGGGCACCATTCCATGAGGCTTCGGTGGGAACAGACCCAGGCAGCAGGCCTGCCCCGCAGACACCAGCCACCACTATGGACCCTCGTCTGGGCATTTGACCTGCTGCTAGGTAGGGAGGAGTTATGCAGGTGCCTAGAAAACAGTCTTGGCTGCTTGCTTCTTCCCCACACTTAGCAAAATGCCTGCTGGCACGTATGAGGAGTCCAAAGTGCTTGGGGAATAAAATCTTGAATGAATAAATGATGGATAAATAAATCTATCAACCAATTTGAGTTCCCCCCAGCCAGAGTCCTCAGCATTTAGAAATGGGCAGGCCTGCCACCTGGCGGCGACTGTGCTAACTGCAGCCCATGGTCAGGGCACAGCGCCCTGGCCCGAGGGCAGAGCCCTGGATTATAACAATTTCCTTGCACCTCCTCCTGCCACCAGGCCACACCACCTTGTTTTTCAGCATACTCGGGCAGTTTTCTCTTATTTTTAAAACCTCCCGGCCACCTGGGTGGCTCAGTCGGCTCAAGTCATGATCTGGGGGTCCTGGAATCAAGCCCCATATCGGGGTCCCTGCTCAGCGAGGAGCCTACTTCTCCCTCTCCCTCAGCTCCCCCCCACCTCTCTCTCTCTCTCTCTCTCTCAAATAAATAAATAAATAAAATCCTTTAAAAAAATGAATAAAAGCTCCAAGGAAAGGTTTGCTCCCTAACCTTTGCTCCTGAGAAAATCCTACTTATGGTCTGACCTTCGTGGTTTCCTCCTTTCCCTCTTGTCCTCAAGACAGGCAGAGAACCAGAGGGCTCCCCTCCCCTCACTCAGACTGCAAGGTCAGCCTGGGGAGGGGCCACCTGATTTTGCAAATACAGGGTTGTTTGCATATTGTCTGTGGCTGCTTTCTTGTTGTAATGGAGAACACACTGCCTCCAAAGGCTAAAATACTCTCTACCTGGCCCTTCCCAAAGTTTGTCAACCTCTGTGGTAGCTGTTCTGCTGATTCACTCATCGAACAATTGATAAGCACCTACTATACGCCAGCCCTGGGATAAACTCTGGCTAGAGTCGCAGAGATAAGGGACATGGCACCTGCACCCTTGGCGCTCACATTCCACAGGGAGAAACCGGCAAGTAGAGAGACCACCTGCCTAAGCAGAGGCTTTACCACAGGAAGTCAAATTGCTGTCAAGTCCAACAGGGGCCACACAATCAAATGCATCACTGAAAGGACTGGATGAACAGGGGGGATAGAAGGCAGGGAAGAGCAAAGCACAGGGCTCTCGGCTGGGGGTTGAGCCCTCATAGAGGGCTTCTTCTTGGAGATAAGCTGATCGATCTCCCAGGACAAGAAGGAGTCAGCCACCTGAAGAAGGAGGGCAGACACCAAGAAAGGCCCTTGGCAGGGCTGGAGCCGCAGAGAATGAGCAGAGCAGCTGCTGGGCCAGAGCCTGCAGGTGCTGCTGGTGTGGCTGGAAGGTGAAGGTGACAGGTGACAGGAAGCACCGAGGGACAGGCTGAGGGAGGCCTGGACCAGGATGCCTACTGTACCATTGGGGGAGGGGTGCAGAGGCCGGGCAGTGGGATGAGGCGAGCGGGGACATCCAGAGGTATCTGGGAGACAGGATCAAAAACACATGTGTTGGGTGGGGGTGGGGGGAGAGAGTCCTGGGTGGCTCGATGGGTTAAGCGTCTGCCTTCGGCTCGGGTCGTGGTCCCGGGGTCCTGGGATCGAGTCCCGCATTGGGCTCCCTGCTCAGTGGAGAGCCTGCTTCTCCCTCTGCTTGCCCTCCCCCTGCTTGCGCTCTCTCTCTCTCTCTCTGTCAAATAAATAAATAAATTCTCTTAAAACAAAAACAAAAACAAAACCAACACGTGGGGGTAGACCGATGTTGGCAGGTGAGGGCAAAGTAAGTTGAGTGACCAATGGTCCCTGAGAAAGGGAGCAGTGGAGGAGGAGAATGTTAATGTTTAGGGGATAAAGACAGGAGGTTCGATTTCCAACATAGTTTGAGCTACCTGTGGGATGTCCAAGTTAGAGCGTCCAGAAGGCAGTAGGAAACCCAGCTCTGGACCCAAGGGGAAGACCTGTGCGGGAGCTGTCGTTGAAAGCCACAGAAGCAGAAGAGATTGTGCAAGGAACAAGTGAACTGAGGGCTGAGAACAGAGGCAAGAATGGGATCCCGGGGCGTCCATGATGTGCCTGGCTGAGTGCAAGGTGCAGGGGACAGAGCAGGAATCAGACATGGCCCCTGTCCTTGAGAAACTCGCTGTCCAATCAGTAAGAGAGACACAGTGACAGATCATCTCAATATAATACGATAAGTGATAAAATGGATGCATGTTTGTTTGGCTCCAGGGAGCTGGTCCAAAGCGATTTAGCAGAGAGCACTTTGGCTGGCCACCGAGAGAGTAATGGATGGCTAAGTATGCTTTTGCCTGCACAGCATCTATCCCCTCTTCTGGGAAGAGTCCCGGGTTTCCCTTTCCCTTTGCCTCTTCTCCACCTTCAAGTTGTCCTTGAGGGAGCGGGCTCCCTCCAGGTTCCCTCCGGCTCTGGGGAGAGCTGATAACCCCGGCTCCGTCACTACATGGTAAGTGGTTCAGGGACAGGCGTGTCAACTCAGGGCACCCACTGAGACACAATTCCAGGACTGTGTCAGAGGAAGCGCTTTCCTGGCTAGGACTGGAGTCACACAGAGAGCAGATGGAGAGAGGAGTAGACCTCATTTGAGCTCTGTGAAGCTCCGGGCTTCCAGAAGGCAGTGAAGTCCCTCAGCCATAATGACTAGCTTTTTAGAGGACCAATCTTTTTAGAGGGTTGCAGCCATACCAGAAAAAAACAAAAAAGAAAACGTGATAATATATGATCTAAGCATGTTTTATGACTTTAACATAAAAGTATGAAAATAGTTATTTATTTGAAATTATGTTATTCTCTTATTATTTTCTTTCCTGGTCCATAAATGCTGTTATTTAAATGAAATAATAGGACTAGTTAAAAGAGGCAATTAGTGCCAAATGAGAATAGGACCAATTAAATAATATGTGTGAGAAAAATACAACAATATTTTTAAGACGTCTCTTTTTACCTGATATAGAAAAATTTATTTAGAACTCTTTAGAACTCTTTGCTGGGCATTTAAATTCTGTGGGCTATATGATTATGTATTCTTAAAGATTTGGGTTTATTCATTTATTTAAGTAATCTCTATGCCCAATGTGGGCCTCGAACTCACAACCCTGAGACCAAGAGTTGCATGCTCTTCCAACTGAGCCAGCCAGGCACCGCTGATTGCATATTCTTAAGATACATAAGTGTAAGACTTTAAAAATGAGAACATAAATGTAATAGGACAAATTAAGCAGATCTTGCTCATACTTGATAATAATAATAATAAAACAATGGCATGTTTCTGTCTGACCCATGACATGGTAGGATAATGTGACTCTGTTTTCTATTCCAATAATACTTCTCTGAACTTCCTGCAGCCTTTTTTAGGGCAGCCTCCTTTTCTTTTATGTAGTGCTGAAACTTCACATAGTCAAATGTAAAATTCACTTGGACCCACAGCCCTGCGCTTATCAAGCCCACATCATATTGATTCCTTATGTCCGTCCAGTGTAATAATTTCCAACTAAATCCGCCCTCAACAAGAAGACGTGAGCATGGAATACTTAGGATTTTACTTACTTGCAACAGCAGGTTTTTAGACTTGTGGGAATCCATTATGGCTCCTCAAAAATTTCCATCTACTTTGTATCTACAGGCTTGTTTTGGTAGACCAGCTGTTTATCAATTGGTCCTTTGTGTCTATGAATTTATCATACAGACTAGCCACGTCTAAAATGTCCATCATTTTTAAATACTCAGATGTCATTCGAAGGTTGACTTCTTTCTTAGGGAAAATGGTTTTAAAACACAGAGGTGAGGGGTGCCTGGGTGGCTCAGTCATTAAATGTCTGCCTTCCACTCAAGTCATGATCCCAGGGTCCTGGGATAGAGCCCCACATTGGGCTCCTTGCTCAGCGGGAAACATGCTTCTCCCTCTCCCACTCCCCCTGCTTGTGTTCCCTCTCTCACTGTGTCTCTGTCAAATAAATAAATAAAATCTTTAAAAAAAAAAAACCACAGAGGTTATGTGGGGGCACTTGGGTGGGTCAGTCAGTTAAGCATCTGACTTGATTTGGGCTCAGGTCATGATCTCAGGATTGTGAGATTGAGCCCGTGGGGCTCACAGTCAGTGGGGAGTCTGCTTGAGATTCTTTTCCTCTGTCCCTCCCCACTCTCTCTCTCTCTCGTGTGCTCTCTCTCTCTTAAATAAATAAATACATCTTTTAAAAAAACCCACAGAGGTGATCTGAACTGTGAAATCCAAGTTGGATTGTATGATGATTAATTTTATGTCAGCTGAATCGGGTCATGGGGTGCCCAGGTGTTTGGTTAAACATTATTCTGGTTGGTGGTTTGCGGAGGGGGGCAGTGGAGGGAGGGTCCCTGCATCCAATCTGTTGAAGTCCTGCATAGAATAAAAGGTTGAGGAAGAGAGAGGAGGCTCTCTCCTCTGGCTATCTTCAGGTTGGGACACGAGTCTTCACCTGCCTTCACACTGGAACTTATATCATCCCGTGCTCCTGGGTCTCAGGCCTTAGAACTCAGGCTGAACCCTCAAGCTCTCGTTGATCTTCAGCTTGCTAACTGCAGACCTTGGGATTCCATCTGCCATAACTACTTGAGCCAATTCCTTATAACAGTTAGATGATAGATGATAGAGAGAGAGAGAGAGAGAGAGAGAGACAGATATCATGTTGGTTCTGTTCTCTGGAGAACCCAGACTAATGCAGATTTCAAATAAGTTACAGTTCTTATTTAAAAAATTAAGAAAGTCTTGGGGGTTTTGTTGTTGTTGTTTGTTTGTTTGTTTTTGCTGAAGCAGTCTTATTTCCTAAATATGAGTCTTTTTTTTCCTGTACGAGTTTTTGTCACAACATACATATGATATTGAACAACTCAAATGCAGTCAGTTCATCCTTCTGTAGGCTCCTTATGGCCTCTACAAAGATCATCAATTTTGGAGAGATAGCATATACATTTTCATTTTACTGTGATCCCTTTCATTTTTTTGAAGATTTTATTTATTTATTTGAGAGAGTGAGAGAGAGAGAGAGATGGGGGAGGGACAGAGGGGGAGAGAGAAGCAGACTCCCCACTGAGTATGGAGCCAGCTCCAGACCTGATCCCAGGACTCTGAGATCATGACCTGAGCCAAAGTCAAACACTTAAACAACTGAGCCACCCAGGTGCCCCTCCTTTCTTCATTTTTGCCTTTCATATGCTCCCAAATTAGAGAAGGGCATTCCTCTTCTCTCACCCTTTAAAAATGACTTTACAGGCCGACATTCTAACATCTCTGCCATGGACAGCAGTACTGATAATCATGTAGGCATGTGTCTAAGGACGATCTCCTTCTATGTGTATAAGGTCAGTAATCTCACTAAGTGCTTCTGCACATTTTGAAGAAACTGAAACATGACTAAAAATGTTTGTTATGGGGGCGCCTGGGTGGCTCAATTGGTTAAGTGTCTGCTTTTGGGTCAGGTCGTGATCCCAGGATCCGGGGATCAAGCCCCATGTCTGGCTCTCTGCTCAGTGGGGAGTCTGCTTCTCCCTCTCCCTCTGCCTGCTACTCTGCCTGCTTGTGCTCTGTGTGTGTGTGTGTGTGTGTGTGTGTGTGTGTCTGTGTCTGTGTCAAATAAATAAATAAATAAATATTTAAAAATAATAAAAAATAAAAATGTTGTGAAAGCCTCAGTATTGCAAGTAAGTACATCATTTCCCCTTTTAGCAGCATTGTGCACAAGATGTGCAGGACATATCGCAGGTGAGATTTTTCCTATTTTCTGGTAAGAAGTTTATACACTGAATGGCATTTGCTAAAATATCAGAGTCGACACTTCATTGATCACACATGACAAGGAATATAGTCCTTGCGAAAAAGAGTTTGGAAAAGTCCCTGAACAAATGGATGACTGCATCCCACAGCAAACAACAACAACAAATCCTGGAAAGAAAGAGAAATCTGATTTCCAGAGGTACCACATTATAAAACTCAAAGTACTTAGTTCCAACAACAAAATTACAAGGCCCATAAAGAAATGAACTATGGTCCATTCGCAGGAAAAGAAACTAACAGGAAGGAAGCACAGGCATCAGGCTTACCAAAACCAAAAACAAACAAAGACGTGGACCTTACTAGACAAAGACCTCAACTGTTTTTAAAATATGCCCAAAGAGCTAAAGAAAAGCACGGACAAATAGCAAAAGGAAACAAAGAGAATGGTGTCTGAACAAATAGAGAATATCAATGAAGAGATAGAAATTATAAAATGAAACCAAATAGAAATTCTGGAGCTTAAAAGTACAATACCTGAAATGAAAAATTCCCTAGAGGGATTCAATAGTAGATTTGAACAAGGAGAAGAATTGGTGATGGAAAGAAAGTCAATTGAAATCATCCAGCCTGATGGACAGAAAGAAAAAAGAATAAGAACAAAAAAGTACAGAGCCTAAGAGAACTGTGGGACACCATCAATATACTAACATGTATACATTATGGAAGTCCCAGATGGAGAAGGGGGACAGAAAGAATATTTGAACAATGGCCAAAAATGGCCCAAATTTGGTGAAAGACATGAATCCACACATCCAAGAATCTCAAAGCATTCCAAGTAGGATAAATTTGAATCCACACTGAGACACATTCCAATAAAAAAAAAAAAAAAAAAACAAGTCAGACTATGTCACCCCTCTGCTCACAATTCTGCAATGGCACCTCATCTCACTTAGAGTAAAAATCAAAGTCCTTACCACATCTGTGAGACCCTACCTAATCCCTCCATCCCTGTTACATCACCTCTCTGTCTTCATCTTCTGGCACTCTTGCTCACTCTCTCTCCAACCACACTGGCCTCTTTGCTGTTCTTCAACCCCGTTCATAACTCAAACTCAATCACTAATGAAGGTGTGTTGAAGCCTCTAACTATAATAGCAATTTGTCTTTTTCTTCTTTTTTTAAAAAAAGATTTTATTTATTTATTTGACAGAGAGAGACACAGCGAGGGAGAGAACATATGCAGGGGGAGTGGGAGAGGGAGAAGCTGGCTTCCCACTGAGCGGGGAGCCCGATGCGGGGCTCGATCCCAGGACCCTGGGATCATGACCTGAGCAGAAGGCAGACAATTAACGACTGAGCCACCCAGGCGCCCTTGTCTTTTCTTCTTGTCATTCAATTATTTTTTTGCCTCGCATATTTTGACACTCCTGTTAGGTGCATATACATCAAAGATTGTTATGTCTTCTTGGAGGATTAACCCCTTTATCATAATATAATGCCCCTCTTTACCCCTGATTATTTTCCTTGTTCTGAAGTTTGCTTAGTCTGAAACTAATATAGCTACTCCAGCTTTCTTTTGATGATTGTTAGCATGGTATATCTTTCTTGATTCTTGTATGTTTAATCAACTGTATCTTTATATTTAAAGTGGGTTTCTTATAAACAACACATGGTGGGGTTTTGTTTTGTTTTGTTTTGTTTTTTATTCACTCTGTCAGTCTCTGTCTTTCAATAGATGTATTTATATCTTTCACATTTAAACGATTATTGATATAGTTGGATTAATATCTGCCATATCGGTGGCTATTTTCTATTTATTGCACTTGAGATCTGTCCCCTCTTTTTCTACATTCTCTGGCTTTAGTTGGGCATTCTGTATTATTCCATTTCCTCTCCTCTCTAAAATACCAATTATACTTCTTTTAAAAATCTTTTTAGTTGTTGCCCTAGAGTTTGTGATATACACTTAAACTGATCCAAGTCCATTTTCAAACGATACTATTCTGCTTCGTGGCCAGTACAGGTACCTTATAACAGAATATTCTGTATTTCTCCCTCCTGTCCCTTATAACTTTGCTGTAATTCATTTCACTTATCCATAAGCTGTAATTACCCAATATATTATTGCTATTATTATACATGTTTCTCTTAGATAAACTAAGAATAAGAAAAATAAAATACTTTATTTTATCTTCATTTATTCCTTTTCTTATGCTCTTCCTTTCTTTACATAGAACTGCTGTTTTTACTTTTACCATTTTCCTTCTCCCTGAAGAACTTCTTTTAGCATTTCTTCCAAAGCA
Source organism: Callorhinus ursinus (assembly GCF_003265705.2). Taxonomy (NCBI): domain Eukaryota; kingdom Metazoa; phylum Chordata; class Mammalia; order Carnivora; family Otariidae; genus Callorhinus; species Callorhinus ursinus. The sequence continues at coordinate 5,381,754 of NW_027397114.1, forward strand.
GGTCTGCTGGCAAGAAATACCCTCAGTCTTTGTTTGACTGAGAAAATACTTATTTATGTTCACTTTTGAAGGATATTTTCACTAGATACAGAATGCTATGGGTTTTTTTTTTCTTTCAACACCGAAGATGTCACTCCACTCTCTTCTTGCTTGTGTGGTTTCTGAGACATCGAATATAATTCGTGTATATATATATTTTAACTTTTTTAAAATTTCGTTTATTTTTTTAAGTAAGCTCTACACCCAATATAGAGCCTGAACTCATGACCTTGAGATCAAGAGTTGCATGCTCTACCAACTGAGCTAGCCAGGTGCCCCTATAATTCATATATTTGTTCTTCTATAAATAAGGTGGTATTTTCCCCTTGACTTCATTCAAGATTTTCTCTTCTTCTTTCGTTTTCTGCAGTTTGAATAAATTCCAACCTCCTGCTCTTTGAACCCAAGATTACTCCCTCCGTCATGCCCTTGCTGCCTCCCTGTGATCAGGTGGGGACTTCCAGCTTGGACCTTTCTTCCACTTCTCCACAAATCACCCCATTCTTCACTTCCTTCTTTTCTCAACTTGGACTCCCCTAGAAACCACTTGGGCAACCACTTTTCTAATGTCTGCTTCTCCCTTGCCTTTCCAACAAACCTCCACCCTGGTCAACCCAACCGTCTTTTCACAGCCAGCCACAGAGCCCCACTGGAGAGGAGCCCACCATCTGGGATGACCCCCACCATGCACCCTGGGTCACTACAACCTCAGAGTCTCCCACCACAGAGAGGACTGTGACAACCCAAGGTTCTTCTATGTCCCTAATCAGTCCTTGTCCTGGTCCCCATGGCAAATGCTACACTTCAGACTTGCTCACCTTTCTGCACTTTCTTTGAGCCTCTGGTCCCACCACCTCCCCTCTCCTCAGCTGTTAACTTCACACCGACCTTGCATACATACCCATACGGGAACCCCCAAATACCTCGAACCATTCTTTTTACTCTGAAATCTTTCAAATATCCGGAAAGGTACAGAGAATGACATAGCAAACACCCATGTGTCCTGTACCCAATGCAATCAAATTATCTTCTGAGGGGTGTTTGGCTGGCTCAGTAGAGCATCTGACTCTTGATCCTGGGGTTGTGAGTTTGGGTCCCACATTGGGTGTAGAGATTACTTAAAAACATTTTTTTTTCATTTACTTCTGACTCAAAACCTGCAAACATACCTGTGTCCTATAGAGGTTAAAAATCAGACTGCCTGGGTTCAAATCTTGAATGCATCACTTACTTAGCCTATCTGTGCCTCAGTTTCCCCTCTGTCAAAAGGTAGAAATGAGAGTGCCCACCTCATAGAGTGGTGGGGCAAGTGCTCCTGAAAGCCAGCCTTTATCATCGCTTTATCATTGCTCCCTCTTGACTCGGCGGGAGGGAGAATCTACTGTGAGTCTAACTCCTTGGGTGGGGCTCCAGATCCTTCCCCTCCCACCTACTCAGGGATGGATCTCTTGATTAACCCCTCTCTACTGACTGCTTTAAATGACATCTAAACAAGCTTGCTTCCATTTAACACACACACACACACACACACACACACACACACACACACACACACA